>NC_081409.1:851502145-852102145 GCF_030272615.1 Cryptomeria japonica | reverse complement strand
AAGCATATTCAACTTTTCATGTCATAAGGTATAATTTTTGGTCTGTAATATACTGAAGTTTATTTCCCCTTAAAAATTATCTTACTCCTAGATCCAATACAGGTCACCTGGACTCAATCAATTTCTTGTTTTGTAAACAGGTTTTTTGTGGACAATATCCCAATCAGGGAAATACAACATATCAAAGAATGGGGGGTGCAGTATCCTTCGAAGCCAATGTCTGTGTACTCAACTATTTGGGATGGATCAGACTGGGCCACTGAAGGAGGGAGGTATCCAGTTGATTACAGGTATGCACCATTTGTAGCATCTTACACCAACCTTGAACTTGATGGGTGTGTTTGGAATCCTACACAGCCCACCCCATTGTGTTCATACAGACCACAATCCACAAATCCCATTGATGGCCCAGAGTTCAAGTCCCTGGATGCCACGCAGCGAGCTGGAATGGACTGGGTAAGGAAGAGATTTATGACATATTCATACTGTCAAGATTCTTCAAGGTATCCCATTGCCCCACCTGAATGTCAAGGACAGAGAAAATCGAAGACAGGGCCTGGTCAGAACACTGAGTATAATAATGATCTTGGTACATTTGAGCAAGAGGAGCCTCCCACAATGACACGGTTTTCAAAGTATGGCAGAATGAAGTTTTCAGTACCTCCTTCTCAGAGAATGCCAGGGGTAGGCACTGGCATGGATAGGAGAGCCTATGGTTTATGGTGATTGATATTGTTTGGACTTTGGTCTATTCTTTCTTTGTAGAATTGTAAAAATAGAGATTGAATATATATATTATTTTAGCTCTAGTACCTGTTATATCTTGAATAACATGAAAGTTAGGAGTGTGTGCCTTTTGTCCTGCTTTAGACAGACATCACTTATGTATAGAGGAGAGTTTGGCTTATTTTTGTGGAGGCAGATTGCAGGTGCATTGGGGTACACACATAGAACACCACCGAATTCCAAGATAATATGTATGAACTAGCAAACAATAAATGAAGTTCAAGTGCTCATGGTAATCAAATTTTGCAAACGGTAACCAACATATAATAAAACTAAATAGATGTTGGCTTCTGTGTGGCAATGTCTTCTATGTCGCATTGGTATCTGCACGCTCTGCTCCCGTTCCAACACTTCAATTCGAAAATGGCAAAATCCTACAACAGTCAAATTCTTAGGTTGATATAACAATAGTATGGTCTAGATTTTTTGAAGTGTGGTCCTAGATGGAGTAGATGACCATATTATGGAGTTAAGTGGGAAAATGATTATTCAGTCATTAAGATGTGTCATGGTATCAATAATTGGATGTTACATAATTGAAGTTTTGATTTCTCATCAGTGTGGACTGCTGTTATTCATTTGAGACAATGGTACAGCAAACAAGCCACAAACAATCTTCATCGATGGGAAGTCAAAACTTTAGTTATGTAGCATCTAGCCATGGATGCCATGGTGCATTCTGATGGCTGGATAGCTGTTTCTAGTGTGTGCACCAATAGAGGAATTCTTAAATAGCTAAAAATGAGTTCTACGTGTCTAAAAAGAGTATGTCAATATGAAAGGTGTTAGATTAGTTTCTATTTTAATCCAATCGATTAAAAAAATATTGTGGACCTAATTTGGAGCTAAAAAATAGTTCTACATGTCTAAAATGAGTATGTCAATATGAAAGGTGTTAGATTAGTTTCTATTTTAATCCAATCGATTAAAAAAATATTGTGGACCTAATTTGACTATTAGAGGTGAATTAGGTTAGACTGGTTTCTATTTTAATCCAATCAATCAAATAAATATCATGGACTTGATTGCTAGAAGTGAATTAGGGTTTAAACATTGTCAAAGGATATGTTTGGATAGGAAAACTATGAGTTTGAATTCTTGGGACATGAATCATGTGTGTTCTTGCCTAGAGGATATGAGTGTGAGTGGACAAGGGCGTGGTGTGTTAATTTTTAGATAACAAAATAGTTGAGAATAATGGTGTACCAAAGGTTTTGATATATAAGTGTGCATTTTCATTCAATGTTGACTTATTAAAAAATGGTGCTAAAATGTGTGCACAATAAAAGGGGGAAAGTGTTAAATACACAGGTTAGATTAATTTCTGTTTTAATCCAAACAATCAAATAAATATTGTGGACTTAATTTGATTTTTAGAAGTGAATTACGGTTTAAACACTGTCAAACAACATGTTTGGATGGGAAAAATGCGACTTTGAATTCTTGGGACATGAATGTGTGTTCTTGCTCAAAGGATATGAGTATGAGTGGTCTTGTCTAGAGGATATAAGTGAGTAGTCTTGTCTAGAGGACAAGTGTGTGGTGTGTTAATGTTTAGATGGCAAAAGAGTTGAAAATAGCGATGTAACAAAGGTTTTGATATAAAAGGGCTCATTTTCATTCAAAGCTAATGTTTTGTGGATGTTTCTTGTTCTACCGGGGTCAAAATAGTTCAAATCATGCTTATTAAAAGATGGTACTAAAATGAGTGCACAACTAAAGGGGGGAAGTGTTAGATACACGGTTTTTAATTTAACCTTTTGCTCCAAATTTAGCATTACTATGAGCTACAATAAATCAAATATGCTTAAGTAATAATACAAATTTTATTGTACTTAATAAATAGAATACATGAAGAAAAGGATATTGAAGAGATTCACTTGGAATCATTTGTATGTCTTTTGCTTAAGTGTTGTCTTCAAATATACATCACACAAGAGGAGAAGTTAGTCTTCACTATGAAAATATCTAGAAGAATTTAAACCCATTCATATTTTAAGTTGTTGAATCTAGTAGGTATGGCCTATCATGCAATTGGAATTACTCTAGCCTCTATGGTATTGAAGATTAGGGAATGGGAAAGAGAACTATAAGAGAATCATATTATATGCAACAATCATGGATTTGCTGGAAAATTGGCCTCAATTCAGTATATGATCTATATGATCAATAGGTGGTGTAAGATTCATGTAGGATCACTTTAACAAGGAATGATGTAAGACACATGTAGAATCACTTTAATCAAATAGGTTGTTGTAGGACCCATGAATAGCCATTTTAACGAAGTTTGTGTAGTGCAAGGATCTATGTAGGACCACTTTAGTCATTATGGATGTGTTATTTGTTTGTAATGCAAAAGAGAATATATATACCCACTTAAATTGATAGGATGTGAATGGATGTAATCAAGCTAGGTAAATGATAAGGTAGATTTAAAGTTTTGTAGGAGGTTTGTTTGTAACTTGAAGAGATAAGTATGTAAGTATGGAATAGCAAAGAGGAAACAGGAACAAGAAGGTATTTTTCCTTAATGATGCCCTTGTAGTTTCTCCCATGATAAGGCTAAGTGATGAGGGAGGTATGAGACAAGCACTGAGAAATATGAGAAGCAAGGTGCAAGGCCTAACCATGTTGTGTCTCCAATCACACCACTCATTTTTAATGACTCAAGTAACTCTAGATAATTTTGGGATCTTGCATGTGAATTTCTATGTTTTGATTCATGGATTTCATGTTGAAAATGTTTTCCAAACTTAGGATTTACTATGTGGTTGATTAACTATCTATTAATGTTTAATTTGACTTTAATGAACATTAAATAAAATAAAAGAAGATGGTTTAACTTATTTTAGTAGGTATGTGTAATATCCCTCATTTTGGTATCTTTTTTATACTTGGTTGTGATTATATGTTATCCCATTTTGTGGTAATTTGAATGTGGATAATTACTTTGAAGATTGAGTGTTATTGTCAATATATATATATATATATATATATATATATATATATATATATATATATATATATATATATATATATATATATATATATATATATATATATATATATATATATATATATATATATATATATATATATATATGGTGTTTGTCATATTGGAAATGGGTATTTGGCATGTTTAACTACTTTAATTTTTGAATATATCGATTATTATTATCTAACAATGCTAATATGGATTGTTTTAGCAAGATTATGTTGTGTGATAGGTAAGGGTACTAGAGAATGCAACCTAGGTCTTGGTGCTAAAGTATTTTTTGAACTGAGGGATTAAAGGGCAACCCACCTTCCATGCTCTCGTAGCACAAGGACGATCGAATATACTTTGGAATGGTTATTGCCTTAATTGGATTTCATTATGAATGATGTTTATGTGATATCATGATGCTTACTAATGCTTAGTACAAATAAATGTTATCATAGTTTATGGTTTAATGTCAATTTCTAGAGAGTAATATTGTGTGTAGGACCTAGAATGGGATTTCTCTTTTAAGGGCATTTCACTTGGTAAATTTATACTCTTAAATGTATTACATTTCTTATTTTAATTGGAACTGTGGTTTTAGGGAAAAATTAGGAAAACCCCAAAAGGAGACATTACAAAGAAATTTATTAGGATTGAGAAACATTAGTAATGAAGAAAAAATTGAGTATGGAAGCAAAAGAGTTTGTAAAACATATTAAAGAAGTAAAAGGAAAAGTGAGAAGTCAATTAGAGAAGAAGAATGGTAGATATAAGGAGGAAGTTAATAAGAAAAGAAGGCATGGGGATTTTTTGGTTGGAGATGAATGGTGTGCCTCAAGAAGGAAAGACTTTCAATTGGGACATATAACTAGCACTTGCACCAAAAGGAGATGCAATGGTTACATCGATAGTAATTTATATATAAAATAATATATTAGAGGGTACAAATTGATTAAATGGAGATAATAAGTTATAGTATGTCATAGTAAACATAAATCAGCTACTGATATCCTCCTCTTGTGTCCCCTAGGATCCTTCATTGTTCATTTAACTTTTTGACAATATAAGGAAACAATTAACTTATGAAATCGATTACAATGAATAGATTTGATCTTTGATCATTGACATATCTTCTTTGTTTTTTATATTAAAAGTAACAAAACAAGGGTTATGGTTAGGGTTAGGGTCAAGGTCGGGGTTAGGGTTAGGGTTATGGTTAGATATAGAATTAGGTTGGGGTTAGTGTTAAGGTCAAGGTAAGGGTTAGGGATAAAATTAGAGTTAGAGATAGGGTCTAGTTATGATGAAGTTCAAGGTTATAGTTATAAATTGAACCAAGGTTAGTGTTAGGTTTAAGGTTAGAATTAGATTCAAGGGTTAGGGTTAGGGTCGAGATTAGGACCATAGTTAGGATTTCAAATAGAACTATAACCTTAATTACATCCTAACCCTAATATAAGACACTTAATTCTAATCATAATACCAATCCTAACCCAAATATTAATTGAACCCTAACCTCAAGCTTTATACTAGAATGGTAATCTTGTACTTGAATTATAATACTAACTCTAATCTTAATTGAGCACTAATAGTAACCATAAACCAAACCTAAGCTTCATCTTAGAATGGAAACCCTAATTTTAACCAACCCTAACACTAAACTTAACCTAACGTTAACCCTAAGTCTAACTACAATTAACAGATGGTACATATTATTTAATTTTGGCATATGTTATCTAATATTTATATTAGATCGAGGATTGTCATTCAATTAAAAAAAAATGGCGTTCTACATATTGTAATAAAATAATTACATAAATTTTCTAGTCAATTTTTATTGCAAAATAAATTTTAAATCATTTAAATTTTTAATATTTTTAAATTGGTAATAATTTTTTTTTAAACTAAGTTTCATCAAGTTTAAGTAGCACACTTTAGATATTGTAAAGATGAACATAAAAAATGTATCGAAAAGAAAAAACTTATATTTTCAAAATTTAAAATAGTTGTACATTGTTTATTATTTATTTTAAACGAAAAAATGCTAAGACATTTTAAAATTATAATAATTTTAAATTAAAAACTATTATTTTTTATATTTTATAATAATAATTAATTTCTAATGCTAATTGAACCATAATAGAAACCCTAACCTAATATTTATCTCAGAACGAAAACTTTAATTTTAACCAACCCCTAGCCAACCTTACCCCTAACCCTAACTACAATTAAAAGAAGTACATATTATTTACTTTTGGTATATATTTTTTAATATTTACATTAGATTGAGGATTGTAATTCAATTCATAAAGATGGTAATCTACATCCTCTAGGGCAAGATTTTTTAGTTAAATTTATAAAAATTAAATATTTTAAATTAATTGATTTTTGAAAAAACCTTTATTTTATGGGAATATATCCATTTCATGAAAGTTTCGCAAAGAAAAAGAGAACATTAATAAAATTTATCCAATTGCACAGAAAGAGGCGAACATTCTAAAAGGACATGAAGGGCCAATGTTGGCAATTACTGTCTGAGCCACTTAATTTCATCATCAAAAATTTCCCTATTGCCAAAAAAACCTCAACTTGATTTTTAAACCTATATTGGCAACCGATAAAATTTTCAAGCATGAGAAATATGGAATCCGATGGAAAGTTCTCCACCGTATATAGCCTATTGACTAACAAGTTGAAGGTTGAGATATGTGTTCCTTGTATAATTGTCAAGAAGCTTGATTCAATGAATGCAAATGACATAGAGTTACCAAAAGGATTGTGCATATCATCAATCTTTATTATTTATCAATATTATGAGGGGGGTCTAGATATAGTAGCTCAAAAGTACAATAAAAAATCAAACACCACTATAATATCCCTCTTTTTAATTAATTAGATAAATTTGTTTAATTATTCTTTTCACAACTTGTATTTAATTAATAGTGGTAGTAAGTTGAATATTTCATTCTTATAAAGTGACTTTACCTAAACCAAAAAACTAAAATATTATAAGAAATTAAAAAAAAAAAGCATTTTGTTTTATTTTATGGAGGTCATCCACAAATTACTTTTTGCTACCTAATATGGGAGCACGAGCCTTTTGGCTAGACTGGACCTCTTCCATGCTCCTTTTGGCTAGATCTCTTCAACTAAGAGCCAAGGGCTAAGGAGTATCCATCTCTTTTCAATCAACAAGATTTGATTTCTCATGGACTCATTAAGAACCATTCAGCTTCACCAACAAATTAAAAGTCCATTGACATTTTATTTTATTTTATTTTTTATTTTTTTAATGTATGAAACTATTTAATTTTCAAAAATTTGAAGCCAAGGATGAAAACCATGAAAGCTAAAGTCGAGGACAAAATCTCTCTGCCTTCAATAGAAAGGTTTAATCCAGGGATCAACAGTGAACTGAACTTATATATTTCTTTCCAAGTTTGAGAAATTCTCCACAGTGCAAATTTATAAAATTAGCAAGCTAATGAAAAGATTATGGAGTATGTGATGAATTCAATTATAACATGAAAAACACTTCAAAAACCATTGTTTGTGAGATTTATTCAAATATGTAGATTAAGAGTAGAATATTCATCGTTGGTTACTTGAGACACTAAAAAATGGTCAACACCCGTGTCTCCTATTTTTAACATATCATGTGCATAGCCTTGACTTAATTTGACCAAATTTAAGTTTTTGGATGTTCGTTTGACTAATTTGGCCTCTTAGGTTTAATTAATTAATTAAGCCCCCTTTCACTAACAATTCTTCTAAGTCCTAAATAAATAAATATAATAATTTATTTATTTGTTCCCTTTGTCCATTAATTAAATAGATTCATTTTATTTAATTAACTAATTCATAAAAATGAGCAATAAATTAATAAATCATTTTTATTAATTTATCATATTTATCTTCCTCCAAAATAAAGATAATTAATAAATTTTATTTATTAATTCATCTTTATCTTCTTTTTGTGAGAAGATAATTAATAAATCTTATCTATTAATTATCTTTAATTATCTTCTCATGTGAGGATATTTCCCGTTTTTCTTAATTTTTTATTCTTCTATTTTATCCTCTTATATGGAGATATTTAATAATTTTTAATTATTAAATCTTCTCATAAATCCTCCTAATTTTCAAATTTAGAAACTAATATCTTTCCTCGATTTTCAAAAATCGATCTTTTTGGCAATATCTCATTAATCTTAATTTTTAAATTAAAAAAATGAGGTATGCATCTTCAAAAATCTGCTTTTTGTGAGAGGATAATTTATTTATTTTTAATTCTTCTATTTATCTTTTCAAGTGAAGATATTTAATAATTTTTAATTATTAAAATCTTCCTAATATTTTCAACTTGCTAATTTGGTATTTATGAGAAGATAACCGAAGATTTTATTATTTATTCTCATAATATCTTCCCATTTGCTTTCTTCTATCTTCATCCTTCCCCGAATGGTAGTTTTGTCGTGCACTCAAACAATTTTTGTCCATCTAATCAAAAATCTTTTCAATCTTAGCCATCCTATCAAATCCCAATTTTTATATAAATTGAGCTCACATTGCTCATTTTTAACAACCACACTTCAAGTATCCTTGTGCTGCCTAAATCATTTTGCTATCATCTCATCATCTTTCTTTCAATACACTTGCTTTGTAGATGAGACCCACAACAATTTGAAGGAGAAATAAGAACAATGGAGGTCAATGAAGGGAACATTTGCATATGGTTTGCGTTATTTGAATGTTTTATCTTCATTCCTTTATTGAGTGTATTAGGATTTGATTTCATTGAAATTTAGGTTTGTGGTTGCCTAATCTATTCCTTTGATGCTTATTTCAAATTTTTCAGTTACAGTCGCCAAATTTTATGAAAGTCATGATCTACTTGGCTGAGTGCAGTAAATGATATGTAATTAACAAATATCGAGATCCTAGATTATTGATGATAGAAATGATGGCCTATAAAAATTCTAACCCAGCATGCTTTTGCATACTTTAGACTTGTAAATAGGGACGTAAGAAATAAAGTAAGCTGTCGTTTCATTCTGCCAGCCGCCAAAAGAAAACCATATATGTTGGCATTAGGTTGTCATTGATGTCAACTGATATGGAATGGTCACCAATGAGCAAGTAGTGGTGACCAGTATGGGTGAAGTAAGTAGTGATGTCAACTGGTATGAAGGATGGAGTGTGTAAGTAGACAAAAAAGGTATGTTACCGGTACACATGAAGTGTAGCATCTACCGGTTAAGCAGGACCACCGCCAAGCAAGGAAAGAATAACATAGGGAAGTGATCACTGGTATACAGAGAGAAGTGCAACATCACCGGTAAATAGTCTTAGTGGATGAATTGGTGTGTTTTGGTTGTGTTTGATGGTAGGCCAAGTGGATCCGCCGACAGAGGAGATGTTAGCAGGTATGAAGGTCCACCGATGAGGTTAGGTTATACCGGTAAGGTTAGTTGAACCGGTTATGAGTCTTGGTTGATGAAGGATGTCAAACCAACATAGCAGTCCAAGTAGAGGTGGATGTCGACAAGGATGACAGGTGGCGAGCACAGAGAGGTCAGTGAAGTGTTTATCGACGTGGTAGTTGACGAGCAGGACGATATTAATGGAGAACCCTCAAATCATGGGATGATGGCAGGATGTTGTGTCTTGGTCGATCTTGTAGGACGATCTGATCCTTGTACTCGTTGGCTGAAGGAAACAACCGAGCCATTAATGGTGATTGACAGAGCAACGCCAAAAAGCATGTTGTAGACATCCAAAAATAGAAAACGCACATTGGAAGGCGAGGCGATGACAATGTTGATTGATGTGATGCAGATCATCATTCCAAAAAAGAAGATCCGATCAAATTTGATGCGGATTGAGTTGGTGGAGGAAAACCCTAGCACACCACCATTTGAATGTTTCTTTTGACGAGAACATTCAGATATAAATATGTGAACTCGAGACTGAAGATGATTGATGCTGGATGCGAGTTGTGAGAGAAAAGAGAGCTTGAGAAAGAAGAGAGACAATTTGTTTGAGAGTTCTTTCACAGAGAGTCAGAGTGTGGAGTTAGCAGACAAAACCGGTAAGAGGTTCTAACCGACAGAGACCGAGTAACCGGTGAATTGTTGTAGTCTTAATAGTCAAGTGTACTGGTAAAGATTGAACGGTCGGGAAGGCATCCAAGTGTGGTATTGTGTAGAGTGAGGTTCAGAGAAAGAGAATAAAGACAAATAGTAACCAGTAAGTGATCTGAGAGAGCAATCTAATCACCGACAGACATCAGTTGATCAGGTGTTGCAAAACTCACTTGCAACAAGGTGCTACTATTGTATCAAGTTGTATTTCATTGCATTACACCGAGTTGGTGCTTGGTGCAGGGGTTGGTGCTCCTTGGGTTAGTTCCCTAAATCAGTATGGGTTGGTGCCTTAAGTCATTGTAACCTGTTGTTTCATTGTGAGGTTGGATTGGAGTAGTAGACTCCAACAACATTTCTCACCGACGTTTTTCCCATATTGGGTTTTCCTTGTACATTTGGTGTTGTGAGTTGTGCATTTGTGTGTTTACTTTTTTTGATATCCTCTTATATCTTACCGGATTGATTTCTTAGTGCTTAGGTTGTTAACCGGTACTCAAAGCTTGGTTTAAAAGGAAAAGATTTTTAGGAACCACTGATTCACCCCCCTCTCAGTGGTACATTGTGTTCAATAATATATTGGTACCATATTTTCCACATGGGGGCTTCAATGGCTAGGCAATATTATATCACGTGCATTCATATTGGGGGGTTTTATATCCCACAAATGAGGGTGCAATATATTGCCTATCAGTGAAAATATGGGGTTTTTTTAAATTCCGTCTATGAAAAAATACAATATTTGGTGAAATAGGGGGGCTTTTTAACTCGGGTTGTGTATTGGGAGGTGGTGACAAAAAAGGAGTTTAGAGCAATATTTTCTAGCCACAATCTTCATCTCTAATTATTTGATCATTGATCCTTTATCATGTGATCTATAAATTATGTAATCAATTTGAATGAATCAAAAGTTTTTTCTAGTTTTTAACAATCTTGTGTGCTATTTTATTTTCTTCAAGAATCACGTTAAGAATGAAGATATCGACTTCTGATCATGACAAAGAAATTCATGAGCACCATTCTAGTTTGAAGACTCATTACCCAATAAAGAATCACAAGAATAAAGGGAGGGTGAGAGTGGATAAACACAATAAAGGCTCATAGAATAAGTTGGAAATTGAGATGCTTGTTCCTTGTAGAATTGTCAACAACAGATGCAAATTAAAAAAAGTTACCAAAATGATTGTGGATATTATCGAATTTTACTAGAGTGATATTTTATTAATATTAGGAGGGGGTCTAGAGATAGTAGCTTGGAAGTATAATGGGAAAATCAAATCAGCAATATTGAATAGTGTGATTGGGAGAACCACAAAGAATTGGTAATATGAGTAGTATTTGGTGAAATATGGAGGAAGAATTAGAGAAGATTTGAAATTAATTTCAAAGGTTAAGGTAGGCCATCTTCTTTCCTTGTTAGTCATTAAAAAGTAAGAAACTCACTTTTCAAGTAATCCCGATGTTTGATGAATAGTTTTATCTACGATAATTATTTGTTAATAGTTCTCCTTTGAAATTACAGTTATTAATTGATCTTATAATTATCAATTTGTTGGATGAAATGTATGTGGATTTAAGTTGAGATCTACCTATAACAAGTTGAAGATTGAGATGCTTGCTCCTTGCAAAATTGTCAAGAAGTCTAATTCAATGGATGTAAAAGTTACCAAAATGACTCTCCATATATTTTTGTTAATATTAGGAGGCAGATCTAGAGATAGTAGCCTAGAAGTATAGTGGGAAAATCAAATAACACAATAACCGAAAGAAGAATTTGAAGCAATATTGAATAGTATGATTGGGAGAATCACATGGAATGGATAATATGAGTATTTGGTGAAATAGAGAGGAAGGCCTACATAAATTTCGTAATTGATTTCAAAGGAAAAGTAGACCATCTTCATTTTCCACTAGCCATAAAAAATTAAGGAACTCACTTTTCAAGTAGCCTCAGTGCTTGATGCAAGAACATCTTAGGGTGTAATGGAAATTTTGCATCACCCCAAAAAACCACTTTGTTTTTTTCATTCACATTACAATAATTTCAAATCAACATGGATCCTATGTTATTTCACCATAGTTGTACATCTCACCTTGTAGTTGAGAATATATGTTTCAAATTGATCTTACAATATTGCATTCAAATCCTAAGAGAGCTAAATCATTATCAACTTACACTCAGTTTCACTATCATTTCTTGTGGCAGCTTCTCAAATCATAAAGGAATACATTCCTAGATACATTGTACCTAGGGGAGCTTATGGTATGAACCACATCAATATGTATTGACCATTAATCATTGTGTTCATTCTAAAAGATTCATTTAAATGTTTGGTTGATTACATATTTCATGTGGCATTGAGCTTTGTGCCACCTTGCAACAAACTAAGATCATTCTTAGGGCAATAAGTTGATCTATAAACATTATGGAACATCATTGGAAGGTGGAAAATAAATGATAAGATAGCCTGGTATGACATTAATTACAATATGTTTCTAATTTTGTAACTTGCCCATTTGTAACTATATAACTAATTATATTGACTTTAAATGAATAGAGATTGTGTTGATGTTTTGTTGTTCAATTAAGTTTAATTTTGATTTTGTTTATTTGGCTTCATGGATAGTTAATCCTTCATTACTCCCAAAGCATGATTGCGTCAACAAATTTTATCATCATCATCATCATCATTGGATGATGATGATGATGATATAGGTAGATTAGAAAAAACACAAGTAGTGCCACTAGTGATTGCACTAAATTATTTGGCTATCTAACTCATAAAAAATGAAGATTGTTGAGCAAAAGTAGCATCTAAATCAATACCCTCTAGCTCTATATCCCACAACTTTGTCTCCCAGTGTAGCATCTTTTTTATGTGAAAGAAGACATAAATTAGAATGCACATAATTCAACTTCTTCAATTATTTATGTTGTTGGCAATTGACACTGAATCTGATCGGTTTCATTATGTTGTCATTGATGGCAACATGGCAACATGTTCTGGCTTCATATTTTGGTTTAGTTGTGTACCGGAAGACACTTCACCAACATTGGCACCAACACTAACAGGTTGGAAGGAATTATTTGGTTACCGGCAATGCAGGCTGACATGAATTCATCAGGTTATAAGTATTGGAGGCCGACATCATTTGAGAGATTCGGCATCAACAATTTTTTTTGATATTCATGTGTTTATGTTATTGAGCGGACATGTATATTCATATTGTAATTATCTTTGTAAGTCGACATAAGGCATGATGGATTGTAAAGGGGTATATAGGTCAGTTGATTAGATCATTTTGTAGAATGAATGTATAGGCAAGGATATAGATATGTAAGGTTATGTAATGCAAAATATATGAGAGAGATCATGTATGCGAGGATATTTATGTAAGAGGGTATTCCAGTAAGGGTTTAGGGTTTCAGACCAGAAAAAACATAGCTTAACTGGAACTGTATTCAGTCATAGAAGATGCTACCATTGCAGTTCAATCATTTCTCTGGATTGTAACCTGGATTTGTATGTAGTCAGTGAGGCTACTTTTGTGATTGAGCAATGTGCTCTAGGCTATAAGCCTTCCTGCAAGTACAGGCCCCTATATTTTGTAATATCTCTTCATATGGCCAGTGGATTGATATTGTGGGTCACACATCCCACCGTGGTTTTTCCTCTTTGAGGTTTTCCACGTATAATTTTGTGTGTTATGGTATTCATTTGTGTGACTGGCTTATTGGTTGCTTTACTTCTTTCAATTCTATATGTACCAGTATACCGGTTGGTAATGCATGTTTTAATAAGGTTAAAATTGATCATTCCAATAGAACACTGATTCACCCCCCTCGTCTCAATGTTCTTGGATTCCAACAATTGGTATCAGATCCTTGTGCCTTGGAGGAAGTTTAATAGCTTGAGGAAGATCCTAAATCCGGAATCCATGGATATGAGTTTGGAGAAGCAACTTGAGGTAGCACTTGAAGATTATGATGCTGAAAGGATGAAGAACTTGAAGTTACAAGATGAATTGAATTCTACTTAGGAATTCATTCTTGTCCTATAGGAGAGACTATCATTTGTTCAGGCTAGGAGGAAGGAACTTTTGTAGAATAAGGATAATGAAGAGTAAGATGCACTTAATGAGATATGTTGGAAGATGAGTAAGGAGAACATGGTTATGAGGAATGAAATGCAAGCTATAACTATGAGGATGTCTAAAGAGATTGAGGACAGGAATAAAATCTTGTCGTATCTCTAAATTTTTTTTTTTGAAGAATGTGGAAGGTTGGTTCATGAAAATGATATGCTGAGAACTGATTTATTATAAGCCCAGAGTAATGAACAAGAACTTGAGAGACAAATGATAATTCTGAGAGATGATCTGTCTATTACAAGTGAGTATAAAGAAAAAGTTCAGCACAACTAGATGAGTTATTGAAAAGACAAAGGCAAAATGGAGATTCCAATGGACTTGGATTTGAACAAGGTCAGAGTTCTGGTACTGCAAATGAAGATCAAAACTATAAGACACCGGTAAGGCAGCTTAATGCTTACAAATTTAATGGTAGATACTTTGTTTGTAATAAATTTGGTCACATGGCTAGGCGATGTAGAAATAGAGAAAATTAGAACCTTGATTCTGCTCTCGGTCAATGTTCTAAATGTAATAAGTATGGTCATAAGACAAAAGATTGCAAAATGAATGTTAAATGTTATGAATGTGGAAAATTTGGACATATGGCTAATCGGTGCAGGTCAAGCAATTATACCAATTTTAGCAAAGAAATTCAAAAGAACAATGTTACATGTTATGCATGTAATGAGGTTGGACATATTGCTAAGTTTTGTAGAAGCAGAAATCCACCGGTTGGTAATAATGAATCAAATGAGAAAGGGAAGGAGAAGGTTAATGAAATCTGGCAAGATCATACCCAGAGATGGGTCAGGAAGTTAGAAGAACAATCGTCAGATGGAAATGCACCGATTACTCAACCGATAGAGGAGGTTGCTCCTGCACCAGTAGGAAGCTCATTCGGTAACTAAGGCAGATGCCTTAAGGGTAGGAAAAATTCATGAAGATAGTGCATATGCCCCGGGAAGAGGTTCTAGAAGATATTCTAGACATTGGAGATGCTTATCCGGCATGGAGATGTTTTGATTGAGATTTTGTATCTTCCACCAGAGTTCATTCATATCAATGACAATTAGGGTTTCTTGGAGGTTAAAAGAATGAATTCACTTCATTTATGATCAATTTGCATTTAGAGTGATTCACAACGATTCAAAGGAAGTCTAAGGTGATTCATTGCGGTCGATATCTTCTTGAATGATTTCACCAGCGATCATAAGAGTTCTTTAGGGGTAAATTTGTTGAAAAGGTTGCACAGGACATTAAGGCATTGATTGATGTTGCTCCAGAGAAAGAGAGGAAGAGGAAAGAGCTAGAAATATCCATTGAGACAATTGTAGGAGAGTCTGGATATGATGATGACACACCCTTAGCATTCAAGAGGCTATTAAGGAAGAAAACTGAAGAGACTAAGGTAGAATCAAAGAAGCAACTGGTTAGGAAAGTTACTATCAAGGTATTGACATAGAAATGAGCACCAAAAGAAATACCTTCAACCCCATCCGGTACTAGAAGAAGGAAGAAGAAGGATGACACCGATCTTGCACTTGTATATGGTAATGTAACTATCATTCCACCCAAGAATTGTGTAGAATTGGTTGATGAAATAACTAAAGATGGTATGTTGAAGAATGTGCAATTTTATTATGAGCATTTGGATAATGTTGAATAGAGAGAAGTAGAGGAATCAGTTTTGTTATATTTGGATATATATAAGAAAGCCTTGTTAGAAATTAATACTGACACAATTATATGACATATTAGATGCTAGAAGATTATCGGCAATGGAAGAGGGCAGGCATATAAAGATACAGGAATTGTTATTTGTTTGTGTTTCTATTACTCTAGAGGAGATGGACAAGACATTGAGGTTGCAGATAGAAAGGTCTTTCACAACAAACACAAAATAATAAGTCTTATGTTAGGTAGGGTCAATGAGATAGTCAAGGACACCCACAAGGCAAGGGTTAAGTTCTTTGAAGAAAACCGTGGTTTTTATACTTCACCGGAACCTAAGACAAATACTACAAACATCCCGGTTGAAGGGAAAGGTAAAGGTATTGTGGGTACTTCACCCTCAGTTTTGAAAAACATTAAGATATCGGATATAGAGCCCCCAGTAGAGACTAATGTACATGCAAATGTTGAGATATCGATAGAATCAAAGAGTATAGAGGTTGCAAGTGTACAGGTTACTAATGTTGAGGACAACAGTCCTCTGGATCAGAATGTACAGGATGAGGACATAGTTCCTAAGGAGGAACCGACAGTAACTGAGACTGCACCAAGTGGCGAAGCCACTGATGCAAGTGAGGAAGCTATAAAAGTTAAACCATTAGAGGAGAAGAAAGGGGAATTTGGTAGGGAACCGGTAGTGAGTCCATCAATATTGTCAATTGACACCTCATAGGTTGAAAAGAAAAGCATAACGGAGATGAGTTTTATTGAACTCGTGATGGTGGCTGCATAGAAAATGATGGAGGGATCTATGGATAAAGGGGTTATTGATCAGTCTATCACTGTTTTGCATAGACTTGTCCCAGAGTGCAAGTTTGACAAAGAAGCGAGCCCATCCGGAAAGCTTAAGGTAATCACATAACACATTTCAAAGGATTTTCAATCTCTACAACAAATATCAAACTGATAGGCATTGGAGAGGTTTACACAGGCAAAGAGAGCTACATTTGATAAGATGATTGAGTCTGAGAGGAAGGAGATTAATGATAAGTTGAAGCTGATAGATAATTCTTTAAGGCAGTGTACTAATATTTATAGAGTATGTTGTAACACAGGTTTAGTCATAGCTAAGACAGATAAAAGGATTAAGGAAATTCAGGAGGAGATTGTAGGTATAGTCAATTCTTTTGATGGTTCACACTCATTGACTACATCTATAGATGGTCAGAATTTGGTTTTGGAAGCCCAAGTTTTAGCTCTTGAGAGGGAAAAAGATAAAATCATAAGGAGAGACAGAGGTCTTAGAGGATTGGTGAGTCCCTGGTTGGATTCATTAAGTGTACATAAGAAGGAGCGTATAGAAATGGTTGGTAACCCCACACCGTCAGAGCTTAATGAGAAAGAGTCATATGCCCATATGCTAAATGGACTTGTATCTATTTTCAACACTTTCAAATCTGGTTGGGATACCTATCTAGAGATTTTGGAGAAGGTCTATCCAGATATTTTTAAATACATTCAGCTCCAGTAAGGTATTTTGGGACATTCACTATACAATTTTTTATTCTTTGTCCCGATTTTTGGTATTTTTGGGTACTTTTGGGTATTTTTGGCATTGATGTCAAAGGGGGAGTATACGTAAAAAATATTCAAGAGATATGAAGTATTTTGTTCAGATGGATATTCAACTCAGGGGGAGCAGGCTCAGGATGAAACCGACAAATGGAAACCATGATCGTTTTTCACATGAGTGTTGCCATCAATGCCAAAGGGGGAGATTGTTGGCGATTGACACTGAATTTGATTGGTTTCATTATGTTGTCATTGAGGGCAACATGGAAACATGGCAACATGTTCCAACTTCATATTTTGGTTTAGTTGTGTACCGACAGACACTTCAATGACACCGACAGGTTGGAAGGAATTATTTGGTTATTGACAATACAGGTCGACATGAATTCATCAGGTTATAAGTATTGGAGGCTGATCATTTGGGAGATCCGACATCAACAATTGTTTTTGATATTCATGTGTTTATGTTATTGAGTTGACATGTATATTCATATTGTAATTATCCTTGTAAGCCGACATAAGGCATGATGGATTGTAAAGGGGTATATAGGTCAGTTGATTAGATCATTTTGTAGAATGAATGTATAGGCAAGGATATGGATATGTAAGGTTATGTAATGCAAAATATATGAGAGAGATCATGTATGTGGGGATATTTATGTAAGAGGTTATTTCGGTAAGGGTTTAGGGTTTCAAATTGGAACAAACAGAGCTTAACCGAAACTTTATTCGGGCATAGAAGATTCTATCATTACAGTTCAATCATTTCTCCAGATTGTAGTTTGGATTTGTATGCCGTGAGTGAGGCTCCTTTTGTGATTGAGCAATGTGCTCTAGGATGTAAGCCTTACTGCAAGTGCATGTCCCTATATTTTTTAATATCTCTTCATATGGCTAGTGGATTGATATTGTGGGTCACAAATCCCAGCATGGTTTTTCCTCTTTGAGATTTTCCACATATAATTTTTGTGTGTTATGGTATTCATTTGTGTGATTGGATTATTGGTTTCTTTACTTCTTTCAATTCTATGTACTAATATACCGGTTGGTGAATGCATGTTTTAATAAGGTTAAAATTGATCATTCTAGTAGAACACCAATTCACGCCCCCCTCCCTTTTAGTGTTCTTGGATTCCAACATATACTAATAAATTACACTTTACAAAGTTAATAAAAGAGTGTACCCCAATGTTTCTCAAGTGAAAATGAAATGACAACCTATTGAGGCAAAGTTAGAGAGTTAGAAGTATGAAATTATAAATAAATTTTCAAACTAGAAAAAATATTTCAAAATAAAAATATATTTAAAATTAAGGAGTTCTAAAAAAAAAAAAAAAACTTGCAAAAAAACATTAATGACAAGTTGTAGGTGTTGGAATGTTAGGCATTGGAGGTACAACCAAATATGAACCATTCTCATATTTATCACAGAGCACCCATTGAAGTATACAAAATCAACAAACTTGTGTGATTGCATCCTCCAAATTAGAATCAAGTAATAGTCTATTAAACAATATCATGTATGTTCCACTGATTTTACATCTGTGTACGATGCAACCATCCTTGAAAAAGAAAACATCTCAATGTTGTATTGTTTTGGAGTCAATGTCAAGGTAATAAAATGAAATGGAGAGGTCCTTTCATTCCATGGCTCAACAAGAATTTTTGCTTCTATTTGAAGAATCTTTCTTCAAGATTTTTATTTCTCTTATTGATGACAATCTTTGTCTTCTCAATCATTCAATCAATATTATTGTACACCTCTCCCAAACATGGCTTATTCATGTGAAGATTATGGATTTTATTCAAGGGACTAAGTGAAAATAATCAAATATTTTGCATGATCCCATTTAGTGTCATCTAGGATTGTCTACCTGTGGTGGTGGGAAAAGCGAGATCGGGTGACTAGGACCTAATCCCACTTTTTCCAACACATTGGGAATATGAAAGATCCTAGGGAGGTATATCACTTTCGTTACTTCTTGTGAGAAAGAGAGAGCCAAGGATTACCTCTTAGTGACTTCCTCTTGTTGCAAACGATGGGAAAAACAAGGGTTTAAATGATCAACTAGACTAGGAGATAAAGAATGAAGCATAAATGAACTTGAAATTGAACAAACTTGTAGATCTAAAACTGATATACTGAAAGCATGAAAGAGGGAGGATTCTGGATGTGTACCTAATGTTGTAAATTGAACAAAACTGAACTAGACCAGGGTGCCACGCCATTGTCATGTTTCCGCAGACAGGAGGCTGCAACTGAAAGATTGCAAATATGATGACCTGAAGCTGCAACCTGCTATAGAACACTGAAAAATAGAGGGACCATGGTGCCACGCCTCTGTCCTGGGTAGGAACAGGGAACCACACCCCTATCCCAGGCAGATTAGGGCAGATCTGATGATTCTGGGTGGTTCCTGTGCCTTTTGCTGAGCTGAAAGTGCCTTCGAGTACCTATTTCTGCACCTGCAACTAAAAAGGGAAGGTTTGGGTGGCTATATGGGGTTTTGCCTTAGTCAAACCCCTGTTTTGGTGATTTCCACCTCCACAAATAGTTGATAATGTACTGAAAATGTGTGTGCTAGAACCTTGTGTGTATGCAAGATCCTAAATGATAAGACACTAGAGCTATCCTACGCGTGAGAGTAAACCCTAAATGTAAATGTGAATGTAAATGACAATGCTTCAAACAAAATATGCTAAATGATCTAAAGCATGAATGTAAATGTGCAAATTGATACAAATAAGCTCATACAAAGACATGAAAATAACATGAAATCATACCAATCCCCAAGGGAGAGATATTGCCACTAGATCTCTTATTATTCTTCAATGTCTTCAAGGCTCCTAATTGATGATGAATGCTTGACAAATTCTTGATGAATTTTGTTGAATGTTGTTGAAGAATCCGCATAGGATTCTTTTTCACTACATAGAAGGCTCCTTATGTTTTCTTTGCTGAAAACTCCCTTAGATTAGATCGATCTTAGTTGCCTTCAAATGAAGAAAGAGAGCTCTTATGTATGAAACCTTAGATCTTAATTTTGACTTAATTCCAGTTTTAGGCTGACCTAGGAATTAAATTTCCCACCAATCTTTTGGGGTTAAGCATTATAATATTATAGAATTGTGCTCCCAAAATTTCGGGAAAAAATTTGAGAACCGTGGCGGGAACACACATGGTCCGACCAACTTTTGACCAAATTTTTAGGGTCATTAGATATGATGATATTAGAGCAAATCCCAAAGTTACAGCTGATTTTGAGGTGTTTTGATTTGCAAAATCAGGCCTTAAAGGTCGAAATAGGACATAATTAGGGTTTATGATTAAATGATTTATTGAAGGAATAAAATAAAAAGGGGCACACTTAGGGTAAAGGGCCCAATTTTATGGTGTGAGGAGTGATGAAATATGACTTTAGATTTAATTTAATTAATTAATTAAATTCTTAAAGGGAAATTAGAAATGCAAGATGCAAACACACTAAGGCGGGTGCTAACCTAAGTGTGAAATTGTACCACCCTAGCAAGGGTGTACAATTTACGACACTACACTACCTAATATTGATCATGCTCTCAAATATTGGATTTCCTTCATACAAACCAAGATTAGTTGATGATCATGTTAGAGATTAGCTCTCACACCTTCAAAAGTCATCTCAAGATGATTATGTTGGAGGAAAATTGGGTCTTGACTACCTATTTGAAAATAAAATTATAAAATAAACAAATTGTACTTTAACAATTTACTAAAGACTAAAGTGAAATATGCAATTATTATTTCACTTACCTTCAACAACTTCAATTTTTAGAATGATTTGAATATGACCTAGGAAGTGTTGGTTGGTGATGAACATTTAGATCTTATTTACCTTGACATAAAACCATTTGAACCAATAATTTTTTTTGCTCATATTTCATAGCAGAAGGTTGAAAGTGTCCAAAAGATGTATGAATCACATCTCAACCAACAAACCAAATACTACAATATTAAATTGTGTTTTCCATTATGAATTAGATAGTGTTACTGACGACATCTCCTCAATCATCACTACAAGGACATCAACAATAAATTTTGCAGCCTTTATTTGTTCATCACAAGTTGTAGCTTTCAAAAACATTGCCCCTAAATAGTGGACATTGCTATCACATTAATCAAGAGCCAAATTTTGGCTTCCTTCCACCCATAAAAAATAATAGACATCTCTATCTCAACATACAACACTAATGGGCTTCAATGAATCCTCTAAAAGTTTAACCTCCTCTACCCATAAAGGTACTAAGCAACTTCTTAAAACCTAGGCCCATGCACTTTTTGAGCATCATTAATTTTTTGCCATTTCTTGTTAAAATAGTGAATGAATAACATAAACACTAAACTATTTACATAGATGCGTCTTGCAATTTATCAATCAACAATGATATCTTCTCCAATTTTTTTATTCCTTCTCTTATGTGTAGTTGGCTCTTCTTGATGTGTGGAAAAAATGGGTGGCTCTTTACTATAACTTCAATAATACATTGGGAAAGTGAGAAAACCCGCTTAAGATCTCCTCCTGGCCAAATGAAGAGGTATTTTGTAAGCAATTTTTTTTGTTCACTCTTTCTCTCTAATATATTCCAACATATAAGAGTATGCAGTTTCTGGATTCAATTGTGTGTAAGATTTTTGCGTCAACATTTCAGATCACACTTTGTGATCCATCATCAGGATGAAGAGAGTCAATATAAGAGTATGCAGTTTTTGGATTTGATTGTGTGTAATATTTTTGCATCAACGTTTCAGATCACGAGTGTGATCCGAAACGTTGATGCAAAAATATTACACACAATCGAATCCAGAGACACTCGTGATCCGAAACGTTGATGCAAAAATATTACACACAATCGAATCCAGAAACTGCATACTCTTATATATGATGGATTGTGGAAATCTCTTAAAATTGATATTCCAACATTTTAAATATCGGTACAATTGCATCACTCTTTGTTGGGAAAGCTTTGATACCCATTCCAAGATTACAACATCTATTGAAACCTTAACATTATCCCCATGACCTAGAAACTAGTGTATTGAACATGATTCTAATCTAGTGAGTTTAGGTTGATTTTAAAGAAAAGTTGGCCCATGGAGATAAACTTGGTTTCCACTACAATTTCTTTGGAATTTTTTTTGGAAAATAATGCATTCAAAACAAATGAAAATGATTATATTATATATTGTGATCCCTTTGGCAACAAGTTCATGTTGAACACACCCGAAGATCGAGAGGGGGAGGGTAAATCAATCTTGTAAAACACTTGAATTGTATTCCACAATTTAGTACCAACTTAACTTTAACCTTATCAGTAACAATGAAAGATAGTAAAGTGAAAATCATGCACAAGAGAACAACATATTTATGTCGAAAACCCAAATAGGGAAAAACCACGGTGAGCGTCAACTCACAATATATGAATAAGACTACAAGATTATTTTAGGCATATTGCCAAGGAAGTGCATTTCTCCCTGAAGAACTTGCATGTTGAGGTGCACTACCCTAGGGAAAGATACAAGGTACTTGTAGGCTGAGATGGACTACCTTGGGGCAAGATACAAAACTTGCAGAGGAGACTCACCATCTCCAAGAAAGGTACATGAATATATGGATCAAGATGAATAGGCCTTCAATAGTAAGTAATCTCCAAATATGAAGCCATTCTTAAACCTTTGTTTCAAGCATCCAACTTCAAAGAAATCACCTTACACTTCTTTTGCCTCAACTTTGCATCATTGTCTCTAAAAATGATATAATCATGTAAGTACAACATGCATATTGATCCACCCACTCATCCACAAAATCAACAATGATTTAATCTTCTACATATACCATCTTCCTCATTGCAAACATCAATTAGGTCAGCTAGAGAAGAGAACAAACATAGGTCTTATCAAGTCGGCCACCAAAACACAATTGTAGTGAAAGTGATCCAATCCAGGAGATAAAGAGGACCTAAAGGTATCATATCACTTCTTTCTAAGCTGTCTCAACCAATTCACATGCTATCACAAATCTTCCAAAGTTGTCAATAGGGTAATTTGTTGATGAACCATGTAGCACACAACTAGCCAGTCCAAAAATATATCCTCTAGATGAATTGACTCAATGTGCATCCCCACACCCCAAAGTAGGACCCAAATACAACATAACACAACCTTCAATCAAACGAAGGTGCCCAAGGATACATTGCAAGAAAGAGAATAGATCCTTTTGGGCAAACCATAGGAGTTACCATGAAAGAAAAATATTAGAACTAATGCATCAATAAATAGATCCTCTAGCATCATTCGAAGCATGTAAAGACATTCCTTGAACATCCAGTAATATTACCAAATATTTTTGTAAAGCAGAAAATTTTGGACTTAGCAAGTTCACCGCATGGAAGGGAAAAATCACTGTCAATTTTTAGTTGGAGGAATTTACATTCAAAAGAGGGGGGGAATCCACTAGATTTAGTCACTAATCAGATTAGGACTGAATAATAAGTAGATTGATTTAAATGGGATGTGTTTGACCCTCTTCTGTAAGTTGACTAGTTGAATTGAGACTAAATGCAAGAAATGAAGACAAATCTAAGAAAACAGTGAGTTGCAGAGTTGGGATTTTGTCGTGCACCTGGATCTAAGAAGCATGAGATGATTCAGAGCTGCTCTGTGAAAAATGTCAAAAGTAGTAGGGACCATGTGCAGGGACCAGGGCGCCCCCTATTAGTCCTACAAGATTTTCGAGCACCAAAAAGGGTTTTTTCGTCTCTATGTCTGAAGTTTATCCTGAGAGATACAACCGCATACCTATTTTTCTGCACACAAAAGAAAAGGGAAATGTGTTGGGAATAGGGGCTTGCCTTTAAGTCAAACCCCGATTTTGGAATTAACCAAGTGGTTGAAATAATGTAATTGAAATGACTGGAAGTAGAAATACTCCTCTTTGAGGAAATGCTGAATTGACTGAAAATGAAATGCTTATACCTCCTTGTGAAGTTTTGCTTTCCTCCACATGGAATTAGGACCATGAATTAGAATGATGACCTCCTCTTCAATGCTTGAAATCTTGGCTCTATTGTTGCTCCAAAGCTTGAGAAAGGACTGAAAATACTCAATTTCTCATGAATGCTTGATCTCTTTGATTCTTGAAGACCTCTTGTGTGTGCATCATCTATCTTCAAATGAGAGGGGAAATCCCTCTTATATACCTACTTGTCGGATTATTTGACTAATTTTTCGACATGAGCCGACATGGAGGGGTTTTTCCCGCTCAAATTTGAGATGGGTTAGGGGGTCCAAAATAGTTCCCCATTAAGGAGGACTAGGGTGCCATGCCTTGGTCCTTCCCTATTTTGGGGCATGATCAAGGTGGCATGTGAAGTGCACTTTGAGTTAGATGATGTTTTTGACATGTATGAGCATAATTAGGTCTTCGATCAGGCCAAGGGGTGCAAACACTAAGGCGAAGACCCGAATGCGATAAACAATTGCAAGAGGTGTAATTTTAGGACGCTACAATTTATTTCTCCTTGTCACATCAAAATCATATTGGCACAACATGACAAATACAAAATACTTCATTTTGGAGGGCCAAAGAGACCAGTCATGAACAAACACCATTATCAACTCTTGTAGACAACACTAGCACCTAAAAATTGAACTGAGATACAACACAAATGTTATGAACATGCCTTGCAATCTGCAACACCTAAAACATCAACATAGAGAAATGTGGAGTATTTTTCAAATCAATTTTGACTTATAGCTAGTCTGCCATCAAACTGTAATTACTAATCACATCAATTGCAACACAAAGGACTTGAAAAGATAGCGGTGCAATGTACACAAAGCATAAACATTAAGTTCAAATTTGCAAGACCATATCATCAAATGCAAAGGAATGCAAAACATTCTTCTAGAATATCATCAGCATATATTTCTGCATCAACTCACTTCATCAGTCTTCCAATGAACAGAATGTCTCTACATCATTCTCAAGAACAATAAAAAAATATAAATATCATTTTATAGCATAATCACATCCATTGTCATCCATCTAATCCTCATCTTAATATCATCATCAACATGCCATCTTTTCCATCAAACTCATTATTAACACCTCATATTAGGTGTAGACATTAGACATCAAGAAGGTGAACATTGACAACACAGAGTCTCTGCAACCAATAACCATTTTCTCCCTATCTTAATGATAAAAACTAACAATAAACTACCAATAATCTCCCTATACTCTAACAACATCCAAGTTCATCATCACTACCTCAACAAATATAACAATTCTCTATCCAATAAATCACCATACCATCAATGAAAACACAATAAAGACAACAATATTGTCAGACATCATGTTGACATCAATGATAACACATATTGCCAATAATCTCCCCCTTTGTCATTGATGGCAACACTTACTAATGCAAGCATAATGCAATGTTCTTAATTTTCATATCTGAATTCTCTCCCACAATGGTATCAACATTTCTCCCCCTTTGACAAGCAACAATATCTCTTCCACATGGAATCTATTGGTATCTCTCCCCCTTTGACAACAAGGACAAAGATTGCATGTCTTGACATGATTCTTCATTCATATTCATTTGTACTCTCTTTGATTTACATTCTTCCCTTTTAGAAATAATTAACCAACTACCCGCTCCCCCTGAGAGTAACAATCAATATCAATCTAGTTGACAAAAGATATACCTTGAAATTCTCTCCCTAGATAGATGCACCAACATATGCATCCCGTTAGAAGGATGAGCAATAACCTGTAGCTTCTATCTAAGCTACTCGAAGGTATTATTTAAAAGTGCCTTAGTCAAGATATCTGCAATAATCCTTAGTTGGTTAACTGCTCCTTGAAGGACTTGTAGGTTGAGGTGCACTACCCTAGGACAAGATACAAGTGACTTGTAGGATGTGACACACTACCTTAGGGCAAGATACAAAACTTGCAAAGGAGACTCACTATCTCTAAGTGTTGGTGTAATTATTTATTCATGTTGGATATTATTACACCTTACTTAAGTTTACTTAGGTACATGCATATCATAGTAGTTTGGGTATGAGACACTTGGGTGTTTGTGCCACATTGGGATAGTGTGTAGGAGAATTTCCACCTTTTGTGGTCTTGTTGTTACATTCCATATTCAGTGGGTGATCCACCTCATCTGGAATATTATATTGTTTCTCCTACCTACCCCTACTTATCCCTACCTACCCTTATTTCTTATTGAGCCACATGTCATTCTTGTGTGCTCACATATCCATATAGCCTTGCCTATATAAGCAGGCTCATATTCATTGTATGTAATGCTTGATGATCCAATTGATCACATTTTGCATCATTGATAGGAATACAATTTATTCTTGTCACATTTTGTTCTCTCTTATTTGTTCTTTCCATTGCCTCTAGATCTTGGCAAATTCTCACATGGTATCAGAGCCATTGGAGTGTCATTGGTTTGTCAATTGAGAGAAATTTGGGATTTTGCATTTTGGAGATTTATATTGTAGGTTATTATTAGAGCTTGCTAGGTCAAATATGAGGTCACCATTGGATTGAGGAGGTTTGAGAAAGTCAAAATTGCCTTTTGTTTCATCCAAATCCGATATCCAAGGCCAAATCTAGAGTCGTTTGAAGGTGGAGGGTGGTGACTTGTCCAAGCAGCGATATGCAATTTTGGAGCATTTTTGGCCAAATCCGTCATTTCCATTTGCGCTCAAAAGGCCCAAAAAACCCAAGATTACCTGTCAAATCATTGAAATCGGCTTCCATCCCTCCGAGTTGAAAAAATTCCCCCTCCTGACCCACCGTACGGACGTCTGCATATTAGCACGATTTTTTAATTTTTTTAAATTTAAAAAAACTATTTTTTTAGTAAAATCGTTTCATTTTTAATCTGAATTCGCTTTTTATTAAAAACGTTGAATAATATTTAAAGTGGGTTTTCGGTGGGGGGGGAAGCAATTTTTTTTTTTTAAATTCATTTTTTTTTAATATAAATTTCGATTTGGGGGGGGGGGGGGGACCCTTTTATTGGTCCGCAAGCTTGCGAGTACCGCAAGGATCTGCGGCTCCGCAGTGTACCTATGGGTAACTGCAGGTAGCCCAGTGGCCCCACAAAGTACCTACAGGTACACTTGCGGCCTGCAGGCCTTGGCTTCGACCTTTTTTTTTTTTAATTAATTTTAAAAAAAAAAAATTTTAAAGTTTTTTAAAACTTTTTAATATATTTTTTAAATAAATGTTTTGATAAAGTTTTTTTGCATGGGCATTCTTAAGATTTCTAAGTCTCAAGCATTAGTGGCAAATCAAGGAAAGGACAACTCAAACAAGAAGAAATGGCAATCAAAGCCTAAGGACAAAGCATCACCTTCTCCACAACAAGGAGATTCATCCTCTTCCAAGAGGGACTATTCACCAAAGAAGGAGAGACCTACTTGTGCCTATTGTAAAAAGGTTGGCCATGAGGAGCATCATTGCCATTCTAAGAAGATTGATGAGCTCACACACATCCTCAAAAAGCACCAAATTGATTTGCCTAATGCCTACAAAAAGGAGGATTCATCAACTTCCACTTCCTCACATTCAAAAGGGAAAGAGCAAGCATTCATGGCTTCAACAAGTGGGAAGAAACACTCTTTTTGGAAAAGAAAAGGAAAAGCTCTTTGTGCTACTACAAGTCATGATTCAGGGAGATGGCTTCTAGATTCAGGGGCTTCTCATCATATGGCATCTTCGCAGTCTATGTTTTCCACATTTGAACCTTGCACCATGCCATAGATTTTGATGGGCAATCATACATACATGGATGTGATTGGGAAATGATCTATTGCCATTGGGGATAACTCCTTCAAAGATGTGTTGTGTGTACCCCATTTGACAAACAATCTCCTTTCCATCTATCAAATCACACATGGGGAAACTAAGAGAATTGTGGAGTTCACATCTAAGTCAGTTTTCATTAGAGACTTGGAGACGAGAGCTATCATTGCGACTGGGGTGGTTAATCATGCATATCAATTATATTCCTTTTTAGATTTTGTTGATTTCACATATGATGCTTCTTCACATAATGATTTCACATATGATGATTCTTCACATAATGATTCTACATATGATGATTCAGATTTTTAGGAGAACTTTGGGTACTTGAACTTGGGGATTCTCACACATGATCCTGTTCTTGAGCCTTGTGTTTCATCTCCTCCTATTGATATCACATCACCTATTGCATCTAATGATGCAGATAGTGCGACAGTTTTGCCCTCTTGTGATTCAGTGCAACATGATATATCTTGTCTTCCAGCTTCAGTTTCATGGGATGACTACTTGACAAACATTGCAGGTTTGTTCGTTGAGTTCTACATTGCAGATTTGGGAGACATCATTGATGATATTCATCTTCTCTTTGATGAAGATGATCCTTCTTCGATTGTTGCAAGGGAACACTCTGACCCTCTTGTTCATTCTCTACATGATCATTCTTTCGAGGTTGACATGATTATGGATTCTTATGTACACCAGTTGGAGGAGGTCTCTTTATCCTTAGAGGAGACATGTGATTCTTTGGGACTTATTCTACATTCATCTCCACTAGATCTTGGAGTGCCTTTTTCAGCAGTGTGGAGCAGTTCACCACATTTGGAGGGGGTAACTTTCATCATCGACATGTGGACACTTGAGAAGTTTTCAGAAACTTCATTCATCATGAGTTTTTTTCCTACGTCTTCCCTTCATGATTGGGGAGACTTCATGGATACACCTTTGGTTTTGTTTCTTCCCAAGGGGAGGAATGTTGTTTGATGTTCATGGAGCAGTTTCTTCATTCATCCTCGAGCTTCTATCATTGGTGCAGATTCTACATTGAGGGGGGGGGGGGGGCTACCTAGCTTCTCTTCTTCTCTCATATGGGGGGGGGGGGACTTTTCCTCACATGGGGTTTTGTTACTCACATACTTCTATGAGAATTCTCTTGTATAGTTTGCATCTCTCTTTTGAGGAAGGGTTTTTTCCCATTGGGTTTTTCTCTCTTTCCCCGCTTTATGAGAGATTGCATTGGTTTGCCTTTGTACATGGGTACCTAACATGGCCTCATAGCCGAGACCCATCTTGCATTGCTTAGTTGCATTGTAGACTTAAGTGCATTCCCCTAAGTTGCACTTAAGGGGGGTGTTGGTGTAATTATTTATTCATGTTGGATATTATTACACCTTACTTAAGTTTACTTAGGTACATGCATATCATATTAGTTTGGGTATGAGACACTTGGGTGTTTGTGCCATATTGGAATAGTGTGTGTAATAACCCACCATAAATGAATCAACAAAATTGAGTTTTTTTTTTTTTTAATGTAATCATTATATTTTATTCAATTGCATACTCTGGGCATCCATCCATTTAGGATTAGGCTTTCATCCATCCAGGATGAGCATCTAACCATACAGGTTAGGCAATTGTCCATACGGGACATAAGATTCCATCTATCCAATACGGGATAGGCATCTACCCATACGGGGTAGGCATCTATCCAAACATGATAGGAGATGCTCTGGCCAGAGACTTAGACTCATCGGGACCATTCAGGTCTTGAGCCACTCACTAAGTACTACACTCTTCTAACAAGAGTGCACCGAGGTCGCCATCCTTAGGAGTAATTAAAATAATACAAGCTTGAATTCCGCCTCGGAATTTGGCTTAAAGCCTCGGGAAGTCAAGCGAATCCATACGGGATTCCTTCTGAGTATGCATTGAATTTCTTTTTCAATTTAATTATCTTATCTTTCAATTAGGATTCTTACTCAACCAAGCCTAGACCCCACCCACGAATGCTTGAGTACGAGGGACAACTCCGTCCCAAGACTGCCTACATACTCGCTTTGACACGGGATCAAGGCGTAAAGTATGTAGTTCTATTTTCTATTCTATGGTTTGATGTAAACTGATTTGTGGGTACGCAACCCTTTCTAGGGTCAGTGTCCCAAACAGTTTCTCTGCGGTTGCTACCCACGATGGTAGCGCTTAAGCGAAGGCTCAAGGTGGCCTATTGCTTGTGGCCTAAAAATAACTAGATCCTAATTCTTATCATGAGCGTCACCCTTGACCCAATTGCAAATCACCAATATCCCTTCAAGATAAAAAAAAGGAAATCAATTTTATGCGAGCATTTAACTTGACCATCCCTAAAAAAGGGGTTTACTATGGTTTATCTCAACGGATGTGAAAATCATTTAAAAGTTATCTTATTGAATTATCGATCCAAGGGGGATTACCCGCCCCTTGGATTTTAACTTCCAAGTGTCCCTTATTACTCTCCGATGATTTATAGGGACGATGCCATAGACGTCGTTAATGCAGCTTTATTAGGCGTTAAGTGCAGTAGTTCAACATGACGACATTACCCGTAAGTGTGACCCAGAGGCACCGTATATACCAAACGCTGCTAGTTTTGATTTTCCAACTTCCTTTGTTTAGTTTCTAAACTAAGAGCTTATGAACATCATGCTTGAAGTATAATTATGAAATGGATGCACATAATTTAAACTTTAAATACTATTTGAAAAGAGAAATATCATTATTCTACAATTAAACGAATTAATAAATGTATTGGCATGGTAATGATAATTGTGAACTTATGAGTAATTGCATGAAGATAAGAAATGCGAAATAATATAAATGCAATGCAAAAGTAACGTCATTTACATACAAAATACATAAATGTTTTCTCTTATCGCAAGACTAATTAATTATAGAGTTACAAATTCCCCATGAGGGATTAGCTTATACTTTTGAAATTTTGGATCAAATTGAAATAATAAGACTTATTTGTTTTTTTTTAAGTAAATCAAAATCATTGATCAAAAAATCCAATAATTCCCTAAAGGAATTGAAACAATAATTTGATTTCCATCTTTTGCTAATTTTTTTTAAAAGAAATAAATTTAACTAACCAATTATATATATAAAAAAAAAATTAACTTAAATTAAATTTGAAACGATATAAAAAAAGTAACTTAAATTTTTAATTAAAAAAACGATTTTAAAAATTTCATTGAAATTAATCATTAACAAGTGTATTGCTTAAATGTAGTAATTAGGGGGAGGTGGGGACCACGGGTCCCATCATCCCCTACGGTCCTGCATGCACAGACCCATAGGGAATGAGGGGGCCGCGTGGTCCCCTCCACTCCCCTGCAGCCACTTTCGGTGACCGCAGGGTAGTGGGGGTACCATTAACCCCACAGTTTCCAATAAAACTTGCGGTGGCTGTATTAAATACTGTGCGTGCATGCCTATGGCAATTTTTGAATGTCGTGCATTACAATGGTTTAAAGTTTGAAAATAATTTTTTATGTTTTATATATATATGTGTGTGTGTGTGTGTATATATATATATATGTGCATTTTTATATGCAAGAGAATTACATTTCCAGATTATTGAAATTCACATAGAGAAGAATAGATAACAGGTATGTAAAAAAACATATTAATGTTAGAGAAAATACAGATTAAGTTCCAAGAACAACATACAATAGAGAAGTAACCAAAGAGGGATTATTTATTCCTTTGTTCTTTACACAGGGAGATTTATTCATAGAGAAGAGAGATAAATTTATTTGTACACACAGAGAAAATTTTTCACAGAGATGAAATGTTAATTATATTTTTACAGAGGATTTAGATAACCAGAAAATGAGAAATCACAGAGAGAATGATCACAACGAGATCTCTTCAAATATACGTTTCAGATTTTAAATCAATAACCGGAGAAATGATTCTGGAGAAAGAAGATAAAGATAGTTCTGATTTTAGTTCTTCAGCAAGAATCAATCTAAACTTAATAAGAAATTTTAAACGATTTAATCTAATTCCTATCAAGAATTTGGAATATATGGATCTAACTTCTTAAACAATGGATCTAATACTTATCAAAATTTGAAACTAATGGATCTAATTCTTATCAAGAATCTGAAAATAAATGAATCTAATACTCATCGAAATTTGAAACAAATGATTCTAATTTCTTAAACAATTTAATCTACTTCTAATTCTTATCAAGAATCTGAAAATAAATGAATCTATTTCTCATCAAAATTTGAAACAAATGATTTAATCTACTCTAATTTGCAGCAAGAATAAGTTGCATGAAAAAAAACTAAATTTGAAAGAACCTGGGTGCTTGAAAATGGTGTAGAATCCTCTATGGATCTCCCTTGATCCTTCAAACTTGAAGAGAAGTCCACCAAAGCAAAAATCTTAGCTAAAAAATGAAAACATGACTACAAGAGAAATTTTTTTGAAGAATTTCTTTATGGAATTACCAACTCCTTTTTTTTGAAAACTTGTGCATCTTTTATAAGAAAAAACTCCAAATTCCACTACCTAATTTTTAATTTAAAAAAATAGAGATTCTCTCCCAATTTGGCCTTCATGCAAATTGATTAGACTTAGTGGGAGCAGTTACATGCAAGGTGGTGGAGAAGCCTCTAGAAGCTTCTTATTTCTCCTACAACATGTGCCATAATTTGGGTGAGGAAATTTAAATAAACAAAAAAAAAAAGTATATTTTCCATGTGTGTGTGTGATTTATTATTTTTATTCCTTTATAATATTCATTCAATAGTTTAGCGAAAAGAAATATAATAGAGTTTGTATTTTAATCCAAAGGTGATAAAGGAGGGTTGTGATAGTGTGTGTAGGGGAACTTCCAGCTTTTGTGGTCTTGTTGTTACATTCCACATTTGGTGGGTGATTCACCTCATGTGGAATATTATATTGTTTCTCCTACCTACCCCTACTTATCCCTACCTACCCTTGTTTCTTATTGATCCACATGTCATGTTTGTGTGCTCATATATCCATATAGCCTTGCCTATATAAGCAGGCTCATATTTATTGTATGTAACGCTTGATGATCCAGTTGATCACATTTTGCGTCATTGATAGGAATGCAGTTTATTCTTGTCACGTTTTGTTCTCTCTTATTTGTGCTTTTAATTGCCTCTAGGTCTTGGCAAATTCTCACACTAAGCAAGGTACATGAATATATGAATCAAGATGAATAGGCCTTCAACAATGTTATCTCTGACAATCTCCAAGTATGAAGTTGTCCTTGAACCTCTATCTCAAGCATCCAACTTCAAAGCAATCCTCAAGACTTATTTTTTCCCAACTTTGCAAAACTGACTTTGCAAATGATATAATCATGTAAGTGCAACACGCATATTGATCCACCCACTCATCCACACAATCAAAACTGATTTAATCTTCAATATATACCATCTTCCTCATTCCAAACATCAATTAGGTCGACCAAAGAAGAGGACAAACATAGGTCTTATTAAGTCGACCACCAAAACACAATTGTGGTGAAAGTGGTCCAACCTAGGAGATAGAGACAACCTAAATGTATCATATCAATTCTTTCTATGCTATCTCAACCAATTCACATGCTATTACACATCTTTCAAAGTCGACAATAGGGTAATGTGAAGATGAACCATGTAGCACACAACTAGTCAGCCCAAAAACATATCCTCCAGATAAATTAACTCAATGCAGATCCCAACATGCCAAAGTAGGACACAAATACAACATAACACAACCTTCAATTAGTAAAAATTTTAGTGGCTAATATTCACCAATTGACTTTTTTTTAAAATTTGGGAATCAAAATTTGGCTAATAAGTTCAACTTTTAAGGTGACTCAAATCGCCGCATTTTTACAAATTTTTATTTTAGTGTCATTTCAATCGTCAGATAATTTATTTTATTAATTTTTTTAACTCAAAGATTGGCCACAATATTTGATACATGATCAGATCAGATTCACCGATATTTTATAATTTATTGTAGAAATCTAAATCAATTCCCAATAATATATCATAATTATTAGTTACTTTAGGGTTATATCAACAATCTTTAGTCGCCAACATTGATTTAAAATATAATCTAGTAACCTTCATTGTATTCCATGAGATAAATTGTACCAACAAGTTGTAATGCTCATGGGAGTTGAAATTTCTTTTGAATTGTTGACCTCAATCTATATAGATAGTCGCTCTACAATTGACATTCTAGATAGATCATAGATAAGGTCCTTCCTTTCAGGAACTTACCTTAACTGGCTCAACTCATCAGTAGTAGAGTTTTTTCGCGCCGTAGAGAACAAGTAAGTTCTCCAAGAAAGCATCCAGAGAAAATCAATGGTTTAAAAGCAATTTTTGGCCCCATGAGTGTTACAAATTGTTGGTACATTTTATCTCACCAAATACAAAGAGGGTTATTATATTATTTTAAATTATTGGTAGAAACTAAATAAAGTAGAGTCCACCCCTTAAACTCATTAATGATTTCCTCCTTCAACCTTCTACTTTTCTATAAAAAACTATTTTTTTAAATGAAAGGATTTAGAATAGTAATTAATGCATACTCTTATTTTCCTATATTTGCCAATATTTTCTACCAAAATAAGTTGATATTAAAAAAATCACCAATAAAATTAATATTTGTTTATTAAAAAAGGAAAGATTTGCCAATAAAAATTATTATTTTCTTTTTTAAAAAATTAAATATTCGCTAAGATTTTATACAATTTTTTAAGAGGGTTTTTTTTGCCTTCAATGTAGGTAGAGGTGCCCAAGGATACATTGCAAGCAAGATAACAGATCTTGTTGGCCAAACTAGAGCAATTACCATGAAACATAGACATCAAAACTAATGCAACAACAAGCAAACCCCTGTTGGCCCTTTCGTTGCTACTATTGTGGCCTCCTCTGGTCCCAAGGATCCTTCACCTACTACTCTTATTCTACAACACTAATCTGCTTCTAGTGAATCTACTCCTATTGTGGTTTTACAACAACAGTCTACTCTTGTTGCAAACAATAACTCTGTGGGGATTTCCTTGCTTGATCCTTCTCATGATGTTCCTAGTAATAGTATTTCTTGGACTGTTGTTTGTCACAAGCAGAAGGGTAAGCCTTCTACACACCCCCCCCCTTGCCCACCCCCCTCTCTATTATTAAAAAAAAAAAAAAAACTCGTTCGAGTCAAGTTTTGGGTGTCTCCCCACTCTTGAGTCAGGGTTCTTGGCAATTGAAGGTTTGGCAAGCTTTTAGTAGTGGTCTTTTGACTTGCTGTTAAAAGTTTGTTAGACCTAGGTTTGTTAAGGGTCAACACCCTTGTTTTGTTATCTTTATTTTTTGCTGCCTATGGGTTGTTTGTATAAAGGGCTAGCACCTTTGTTTTGCTACTTATTTTAATAAAAAACAACAAACAAACCCTCTAGCATCATGTAGAGAATGCAAGGACATTCCTTGAACATCCAACAATATTCCCAAATACTTCTTTCTCCTTGTCACATTGAAGTCATACTGGCATATCACAATAAATACAAAACACTTCATTTAAGAGGACCAAAAAGACTAGTCATGAACAAAATGTCATTATCAACTCTTGCAGACAACACCAACACTTGAAACTTGAACTGAGACACAATACAAATATTATGAACATGTCCTCCAAGCCGCAAAACCTAAAACATCAATGCAAAGAAATCTAGAGCATTATCCAAACCAATTTTGATAGACAACTAGACTATCAACAAACTGTAATCACCAACCACATCAATTATCAACACCATCATTTGTATCAATACATCATATTAGGTGTAGACATCAGACACCAAGAAGGTGGACATCCACAACACAAAGTATCTACAACCAATAACCATTCCATCCCTATCTCAATGACAACTGATTATCGACTGCCATTAATCTCCTTATACTTTGACAACATCTAGCTTTATCATCACTACCTCAACAACTGTAACAATTCTCTATTCAACCAATTACCATATCATCAATGACAAAACAATAAAGACAACGCATATTGTTGAACATCAAGTTGACATCAATGACAACACATATTGCCAACAGTTCATAAAACAATATGTTCCACACATACTAATTCATAGTTTTTGAAACAAAGAAATTTTGTAAAAAATGTACATCTAATCTAATAATCTTCCTTCATGATCTCTTTGGCAACGAATGTACTTTTACTCATGCATAGGTATAGAAATCAAATTGTTTAGAAGCCTTCAATTATCAATCTTCAACTCTATTTGTTCCATGACAAGCAAAAATTGAAGTTAAGAAAGTATTTAGTTTGAATCTTTTGTTTCCAAATGAGGTAAAGTAAGGTTTTCTTCTAAGGTCTTTAAAAGTCAATTTTAGGGTTGAAACTCATTTTCTCAATTGAATAGCCAATCTAAGTGGTCAAGAAAATAAAAATTAAAGACATATAGGTTGTAGAATGTATATTGTAGAATGGATGAACCCATGTCTACATTGGTGGCTTTGTTTTATTTGAAGAGCTATTTTACTTTTGTATATTAATTTAGTAGTTATTTTATTTATTAAAGAATTGTTTCATGTTGTTTTATTTACCTATGAGTTTTTTTATTTTTTAAATATATGTTAGCTCTTTACTAGTTTTTGTTAATGTGCTCATGTTATTATATTCCACCCTGTCAAGCCGTAGTTATAAGAATTCTTGATATAGTTATTGTTTTGTTTTTTTTTCTTTTAAAAGGCTTTTCTATATAGAGCCATTTTTTGGATGTTCTACTTTTGTAAATGGGTTCACTCATAATTTCTCTTGTTTACCTAACCCTCTATAATTAGTTTCTTAATTTCCCAACTAGAAAATATTAATAATAACTTGTATGAAAAATTAACCCCTTTACTATTTTTTCAACTAAAAATTATGTTGTTTCAAACAACTTTTAATAATGAATAGCCAACTTTCTATATTAAGTTATATAAAAATGTAATACACTAATTCACATATAATACACTTGTACTGATAATATTTTCTTTCTAATATGAGAATTCAAAGAAACTTTATTTGTATGAAATATGTGTAAAAATCATAATATTTTCAATTTGAATTTGCACATCTAAATTAATTGTAAATTATTCATGAAAGAACCTTTTAAATAAATAAATAAATAAAATTATGATGACAAATAAACAAATACATGATAGCACCTTGATCCTCCAATATCCCACCAAATAAATTTTGATTATTTAAATTTACTTACATCACAAACTCTAAATGCTTAAAATTAAAGAAAAGCGGAATTAAATAAGAGGCATGCATACACCTGCCTAAGTGCATTTCCCTCTCTAAATAAGATATTACATTCCATTGAAATACCTTTTACATTGATCATTCTCGATGAATTTACATGTTGCCTAATTTCTTACAACATTTGGTTTAGACATGAAAGAGACAAAATTTGTAGATTACGGTCTTTGCTTTGCACATGGAACAAGTTTTTGAAAGAACCTTGGTCTTCTCGTCTGATTCTTGGATTTCATGCTCTGCAATAAACTAACTTTGTTCAGATGACAAACTTGAAAATAACTTACCCGGACACATACCCACAACAAAAAGATTCAAATTTCAAATCATTATAACGGTCATGTTCAAAATTAAAATACAAATGCCAACAAATCTCTTATGGACATTATACATCCACAAAAACAAAATAAATATTTCTAAATATTAATTGGAACTTGAATCGGGCATTTAAAAGCATTCTCTGTGGCTTTGCCTCTAGAGAATGTTGGAATATTAAGGTTGATTCTAAAAAAGAGGTTTAGTGACTAGTTTATTATTGTTATTAAAATAATAAGCTACAACCTCTTGAATGGTAGTTTCCGAAGTTATGTTAGAAAGGTTTTATAAAGGTCATATTGTAATACATTGAAAATCAACTCAATAATACATCATTATTTGTGTTTTCATTACTACGTAAATTTGATGCTTTATGATTTTCTCAATATGGTATGAGTCCAAGGAACATTTAATGAAGAGAAAACATTTGCATAAAGGATACAATCAGGAGTCTCAATGAACTATTTATTATAGTTGTTGCCCATTGGAAAATCATTAAGCTTTGCCAGTGAATATATATGGGGAGTAATCTTATTCTGATATAGTGAAGAAACATGGGCCATCTGGTATGTAAAAATGTAGTTATACATTACAAATTTACATAGATGACTCTCTTTAGTGTAGGTGACTCCTATCATCATTCCCTTAGCATCTCCTATCATTCCCATAACAACTTTGCATCATTAGCAAAATCAACTCATCTATTTGATGTTGGTAACCTAGGAGGGTTTGATAGAAGAAGAAACAATTAACAAGAGTGCAGCATGTTTGTAACAAAACCTTTTGGCCCCCAAAGTTTGATTGAGGCAACCCTTTTGCAATGGAAAGAAAAACCTGATAGGGATAGTGTTCGAAATGGACAAAATCCTCACCCTTCCAACCATCGACTTCACTTAGATGTGTTACATTGTTTTAGGAGGCGATCATCCTGCTATTAAGTCTGGAAGAAGTATGGCCACTGATATTCTTCAAGAAATACAGGAAAGGAGCCTTGAAAACTAGCAGAAAGCATATGGGGTAATTACAGGTTATGGGATTTTAGATAGTGTTAGATGCTATCTGTTGTGGGAAGGACTAAGAAGTTAAATCTAGTGCTAGAGGATTTCCATCATCAGCAAGTATATTGTGAAGTTTTTTTTATTTTGAAAACAAGAAGGGATCTGGTGAACTGAACATGAGTTTTTGTCCAAATAGTTCAAGAGTCTGTGGATTGAGAGAATTATACCCTTCCAAGGATCATGAGACAACACTTTACAGAGCAATGTGGATGTAGCTCGACATGGATTATTGTCCAATCCAATAATTCAAAAGATATGTGATTCAAGAGTTCAAGGATGTGGTAATCCAGGACCTCAAGGATTCAAATCAGGAGCCACACCCTTCCAAGGGTTACAAGGCAGCTTGATGGAGTTCTACCTTGTTCAGAAACTGCTTTTTCAAATAAAATCTTTCAAAGAATATGTATTTGTTTGTTTCGATCAACATGTTTAGTTGTGTGAAATGTAAACCTTAAGGTAGATTGTTGGAATATTAAGGTTTACATATGTAAAGTCACCTTATTGACTTGTAGTTATTGTGATTAAAATAATTAGTTATATTCCACTAGAATGGTAGTTCAGGAAATTCTGTTAGAAAGGCTTTATAAAATCATATTGTGATACATTGCAAATAAAAATAAAAATCATTATTTGTGTTTTCATAACTATGCAAATGTGAAGCTCTTTGATTTCTCCAATAGAGAATAATGAAGGTCGGCTTTGGGACTGCAAATTCTGAAAATTTAAAGTTTCAAATGCCTGTTTCTTATAAATATCAAATGGTGCATATTCTTTCTTTCACACAGCATACTGTGGATACTTGTAGCGCTGTGATCTTACACGAAACAAAGAGATTTTTTTCTAAAAGAAGCCTCTTGATAAACATGGAGACATTTTGAACATGTTCACAGACATGTCTGGACTAACAGGCATCCTATCCTTTCTCAAGATAAAGATTTCATACCTAGGAACAAGCATGAAATCTATTTGATGTTGATGAATATCAATAACATACACACATTTGTAAAGCTCCTGATAGAGACTTCCCAATATATTTCAAGTTAATATAATACCAATAATTTCCTCCAAACTTTTTAGTCTCACCAATTTTACAGACTTACAAAATGATCGTAATAATGTTGCAGAATCCTGGATCATTTACGAGTAGTTCACAGCTCCATTAGAAGAGGAAGGAAAATTAGTGATGTGGTATTTTGTTGATGATTAAAAACACAAAATCAATAAACTACCCTAGTCCTCCTCTTGCATAGATAATGGAAATCAGTTAATTATGGGAAAACTGGGTTAAGTTTGTGCATATGAGTAAGATTTTTATTGTATAAGGCACAAAGATGTTACTAACTACCAATATCTCATGAATCAAACTAACGCATGCAACTTCTGCAACTGTCAAATCCCCATCATATCATTTACTGTCATTTTCTCCTTTAAAGATAGAAGCAAGAGACAAATTTCCTTCATCTTGAGTGTCTCTTTACAAGTCAATATTTTGATTAGTAAATATAAATTTTAAAGGATGCGTAAATTTTAAACTTGATTTAGCTTTTACATCATTGAAATGGTGTGCCTTGGAGGCAGAGCGGACGGCAGGGCAGGGGCTGCAGGTTTCCATTGACAAGGGAGGTTTGAAGGTGCGGAAAGGAGGGAGATTCAGCATGATAATGGCATGGAAGACATCCCACCATTTGTTATAGTGGCAAATCACATCCTTGTGGGAAGAAGAGGGGGCTTCCATGCCCATGAAGAAGCTGAGAGGAAAGGGTTTAATCACCCATGGGGCCCTGTTGAGGTGTATTTTGTACATGACCAAACACAGAATAAAATACCCAAAAGGTACCTTATCCTCTCTTGATTAAAGTCTCCGAATGCTGAAGATGTCGCGGAAAGGATCAATCGGGATGACTTCAAGGTTCTTTGTTGTAGGATCTCTACGTGTGGATAAGGTCTCTATGGTATGATGTGATTTTGCTGGAATCACAAGGGGACTTACACTCGATGACCTAAACGTCTGATTTGCTGGAATCACAAGATTTTACTGGCTTAGATTTGAAAAAAAAAGGAAAAAGGATGAGGTCGAGGAAAGGATCTAATTCTGACACTAAGAATGTAGGAGCAATGAATGATCTTTGATGAAATTCTAACTAAGTCTTGTTTTGACATCCTAGGACCATCTCCACAAGGTTAGTGCGATCTTCGGAGGAGAGCTTTATGATGTTCAGATCATCGCCACAGGCATAGACACCATCAAGCTGATGCATATCAATGAAGGAGCGACAATTGAAGTTAAGCTTAAGCTGAATGATTCCAGTTGACTACACAAGGCAAGTCTGCAATCAACAAACTGCTAGTAGTATGGACATACGAATTTCACCATCAATCAAACACATTTCTTTCACTCATCTAATAACATGAAATCAAAACTGAGAAGTATAGAGACCACGCAAATTGTTGAATCGACCCATAGATTTCACCATTTCTTCAATGAAGTTTTACAAGTCTTTTACAACATCTTGGCAACAATCTTTGCCTTCTCTCTCTACTCTACTCTAATTGCTATTCTATCAATTGACTATCCACTATTAGCTAACTATTCACCTTCTAACTACTGACTAACTATTGTTGACTCCTATTCACTAACTATTTTCTATTATCCTTTACAAATGAAGAGTCGGGGCTTATATAGTGCCCTTAATACAATTCAATGGCTAAGATCCATTTGAGATCAATGGCTAAGATTCTATAATGAAAACCCTAATTAGGGTTTGTTACAACAAACTCAATTCTGACCAATGAAATAATTGTATTAATTGGACACATATCTTCTTTGGAATATTCGACCAATGGATAGCTGGGGTAGGTACATCGAAGTTTGTGCCACCTTTAATGAGCCAGGTACATTGAATCTGGACATGCTGAGGTGGACCAATCTGAATGGAGGAGTGATGACTAGGATGCCACCTTATCTAACACTTGGTTGATGCCAATTTGGTGATGCCTTCCTTCAAAGGCTGGACTGGAGGATAGATGGAGAAGGTCGCCCTTAATGATGCTGGACTGGAAGAGGTTATTCCTGATGATGCTTGACCGAAGAAGGCCGTCCTTGTCGATGCTAGACGGGAGGAGGTCGCCCTTGTCCTGGCTTGATCTTCTTTGATGAGGGTCCTCCAAGTAGTTGATCTTCCAACTCCGGGGCCGCCATTTGATGCCTTTGTTGCCCAAAATTCATCATCTTTAATGCTTTCCAACCTTTCAAAGGCAATAAGAATGTCCAAGCTTCCCTCCAAGGTACCCTGCACATCACAATTTAGCCAAAATTAGTGAAAAATAAGCTCCAATAAGATTTTCGCTCTGGACCCTCTGGAAGGGTCAGGAGCGAAATTCACAATCTAGGCTAAACTGCTCAATCTTTAAGTTTCAAACCACTTCACAAGGCGAAGTTAGACCATTTTCCAAGTTAGGAACAAGGTTTCAAGCTCAAACAAGGTGGCAAATGATGTTTATGATGAATTTCTCTCTGGACCCTCTTGAAGGGTCAGGAGCGAAATTCCTCTTCCAGGCTAGAATCCATCATTTTTCCAAGGTTTTCAAACATTTCCAGTTTTCCCTTCAAAATGCCTTGCAAGTCAAAATTTGGTCAAATAAGGCAAGAAATGAGTCCTAGATTGATTTTCGCCCTAGACCCTCTGGAAGGGTCAGGAGCAAGATTCGCTTTGGACCCTCTGGAAGGGTCAGGAGCGAAATTTGACTTTTTGAACTCTCCGTCAGGATCATTTTATGAAATGTAACATTTAAGTATAAGTGCTTATACTTTAAGTTATATTCCATATATACTTTCAGGACGTTTGAGAGTGGTTTCAGACCTCCAAGAGTTATATTGCAAAATCTAGTTTTTGGAGGATTTTCAGTTTTCCAGACTTAGTCAAATTTCAGGATTAGGACATTCTAGACTTAGCCAAATTTCAGGATCAGGACATTCCAGACTTCGTTTCAGGATCAGGACATTCCAGACTTCATCACTCACCAACTTGACCTAACTCAAGCAGAACCTGCTATCCAGGTGATCCCCTGGAGTCTATTAATGTGTAAAGATATAGTAATCAACAGATGTTGGCACAAGATACAGAAAATGATTCCCTTCCAAGTCAAGCACAAGTCCTGATCAGATGATAAAGCTAGAGAGGAACAACCTCGGATTCCAAGCACTTCATGAATAGATATCTAAGAAATGAGTCTAACATAAGATCCAAGATATTGCCAGTGTGCGAGCAACAACACAAACGCCTTGCTCACGAATGGAGGCTCCCACTCAAGACACCTAAACTAAAGCAGACGACCCGACGAACTGACTCAAGGCAAACTAAACTAAAGCGCACACCAAATGCAAACTGAGCCACTCAAGATCACAAGTCAAATGACTCAAGGCAAATTAAGAACAAGGCTCAAAAAACCTCTAACTAAAGACACACAAAAGGAAAACCTACTCTAAACCTATATAGAAGACTCCCAGACTCAACACGACTCAAAGAAGCAAAATATATACATGACTTCACATGATTTCTCAGGTTGTGCAACAGGAGCACGGCAAACATGATGGTTCTCAGTCGGGCAAATTCATCCTTAAATACAGAAAAGCAAACTCTCACCATGCATCTCTCATACTCAAGCAAATTTTCACTTAAAATAATCAACTGAGGTAATTCGTTAGGACCATGATCAATCCAGATGTAAGTTGTTTTCCCAAAATCCCCATAATCAAAATCATAATAACTTTCAAGGCTAAAATTAAGGAAAGAGACAACCTGACACATTTCTGGCTCAGACGGAATTGTATTGTCGGAAGCGAGGTCACCAGCCGCTTCAGGAGGTCGCCATTGGTGATGAACTATTCCACGAGCATTCACAGTGTGTTGATCTTGATTAGGAAAATCATCTTGTAACAAGCTCAGCGCCCCTTTGAATAGCTCAAGATTGTCTGTTTTCACTAAGATATCTTGCATAAACCAGGCATCTTCATGAAATTTTGTGAGCATGCCTTCAAAAATGAGAGTCTCCTTGATGGATCGAGCTTCAAACATCTCCTCTAGTTGATCAAATATAATCTCTGGTGGCCTTTCTCCTTCATGCATAGTCTCGGGAGGTCGGAGCTGATGATGGATCATATCACTCACAGTAACTTGCTTGTCTTGAAAAAATTTGGGTAGTGATTCCACTTGTGCTTCCTCTACAAGATCTTTCAATGCTTCCTCAAATAGCATAATGGTGATGAAATCTTCAAGCGCCCCTTTGAATTGTTCTTCATACCTGGTCTCACTTATGATGATTTGTATTTCTTTGTTCAATATGTCAACTTGATTGTCCTCTTTAAGAATGCCATTCGAAACCTCTTGTATTTCATTCTCAAGGATTTCCTTCTGTAGTATAAATGAGAATTCCTCAAGGAATGAGTCATCTTCTCCTTTAATTGCTTGTTCAACTCCTAGATCTTCCTTTATTATTGTTTGAGTATTCTCAACTGATTCTTCAACTTTTGTTTCATGGTTTTCCTTTTCAGGTGCAAGGCATGGCAAGCTATCCACTGTAATACATTGTCCCTCAAGTGCATTTGTATCGTCAACGTACAACTGATCCTTCTCACAATCAAAGGCTGGACCAATGTCCTGCTCATAGGTTCTCCTAAATTCAACTGCAAGATGTGCACCCCAAGATCTGTTAATAATATATTCTTCCTCAGACAAAGTTGGCATTCCAAACTGGTTTCTGACTTGATTGATAGCCATTTCACATACTGAGTAAGTAAATTCAGAGTGAGGTGAGTTGTGAATTCTACACCACAATGGTAGCAATATGTTTTCTAAATGTATTTCACCATTCAAAATGAGCTGACTCTCGATTATCCACAAGAAGCTTAGAAGAGGATCCTTGCTCTCTGGGACACTGAAGTTGCCTTCTTCTGTTTCTGGCCTGGGGACATCCCAAAAGAAGATTTTTCCCTGCGCTGCTAATTCCATCCTTGATAAGTACTTCAAGCAATGCATTTCATCATGTTCCTCTGTCTCGTGGATTCAACACTGCCCTGGTCTTGCAAACTCGGACAATCTGTGTGGATAAAGCTGTGTATCTAATCTCCACCAAAGTTGAGGAAAATCAACTTGTTGCTGCTCGTGAAACTGTTGCCGCTCCATTGAGAAATCTTTTCTTTTTGATTTTTTGATTCTTTGATTTTTTTTTTGGATTTTCTATTTTCATCCTTTTTTGGATTTTCTATTTTTTCACTTTTTTTGGATTTTCTGGAATAAGGCAGATCTTGAATATCTCAGATTCAACTTGAACGTTCAACTGGTTCCAACTTGCTTCCTTGTTTTCGCAAGTCCAACTGACGATCCAACGATCACCTCCTTTCTTTGTACCACCTATGTCGAGTGTTGAAGATGACTTCCCATTGATCTTCCTTGGATTCAAGAGTTCGCATTCACTCACCTTTCTTCTTTTTCAATTCTGTCGAGCGTGGAGGGTAAAAAAAGGTCCTTAAGATTACTCCTTGCAAATTTTGAAGTGATAGAATTTGGATTTTCAGGTGTTTAGGAATTCATTGCGACCTGGTTGAGCCCTCCTTCTAGCGCCAATTTTGTTGAGCGCGGGAGGAGGGACAAAAGTCCTGGATAACCCCTTCCGAATTAGGATCTCAATTTCATCTACTCACGGCATGATAACTTCTGCCCTCCTTCTAGCGCCAATTCTGTTGAGCGCAGGAGGAGGGACAAAAGTCCTGGATAACTCCTTCCGAATTAGGATCTCGATTTCATCTACTCACAGCATGATAATGCTCTGCCCTCCTTCTAGCGCCAATTCTGTTGAGTGCGGGAGGAGGGACAAAAGTCCTGGATAACTCCTTCCGAATTAGGATCTCGATTTCATCTACTCACGGCATGATAATGCTCTGCCCTCCTTCTAGCGCCAATTCTGTTGAGCGCGGGAGGAGGGACAAAAGTCCTGGATAACTCCTTCCGAATTAGGATCTCGATTTCATCTACTCACGGCATGATAATGCTTTGCCCTCCTTCTAGCGCCAATTCTATTGAGGTGTATTTTGTACACGACCAAACACAGAATAAAATACCCAAAAGGTACCTTATCCTCTCTTGATTAAAGTCTCTGAATGCTGAAGATGTCGCGGAAAGGATCAATCGGGATGACTTCAAGGTTCTTTGTTGTAGGATCTCTACGTGTGGATAAGCTCTCTGTGGTATGATGTGATTTTGCTGGAATCACAAGGGGACTTACACTCGATGACCTAAACGTCTGATTTGCTGGAATCACAAGATTTTACTGGCTTAGATTTGAAAAAAAAAAGGAAAAAGGACGAGGTCAAGGAAAGGATCTAATTCTAACACTAAGAATGTAGGAGCAATGAATGATCTTTGATGAAATTCTAACTAAGTCTTGTTTTGACATCCTAGGACCATCTCCACAAGGTTAGTGCGATCTTTAGAGGAGAGCTTTATGATATTCAGATCATTGCCACAGGCATAGACACCATCAAGCTGATGCATATCAATGAAGGAGCGACAATTGAAGTTAAGCTTAAGCTGAATGATTCCAGTTGACTACACAAGGCAAGTTTGCAATCAACAAACTGCTAGTAGTATGGACATACGAATTTCACCATCAATCAAACACATTTCTTTCACTCATCTAATAACATGAAATCAAAACTGAGAAGTATAGAGACCACGCAAATTGTTGAATCGACCCATAGATTTCACCATTTCTTCAATGAAGTTTTACAAGTCTTTTACAACATCTTGGCAACAATCTTTGCCTTCTCTCTCTACTCTACTCTAATTGCTATTCTATCAATTGACTATCCACTATTAGCTAACTATTCACCTTCTAACTACTGACTAACTATTGTTGACTCCTATTCACTAACTATTTTCTATTATCCTTTACAAATGAAGAGTCGGGGCTTATATAGTGCCCTTAATACAATTCAATGGCTAAGATCCATTTAAGATCAATGGCTAAGATTCTATAATGAAAACCCTATATAGGGTTTGTTACAACAAACTCAATTCTAACCAATGAAATAATTGTATTAATTGGACACGTGTCTTCTCTGGAATATTCGACCAATGGATAGTTGGGGTAGGTACATCGAAGTTTGTGCCACCTTTAATGAGCCAGGTACATTGAATCTGGACATGCTGAGGTGGACCAATCTGAATGGAGGAGTGATGACTAGGATTCCACCTTATCTAACACTTGGTTGATGCCAATTTGGTGATGCCTTCCTTCAAAGGCTGGCTGGAGGATAGATGGAGAAGGTCGCCCTTAATGATGCTGGACTGGAAGAGGTTATTCCTGATGATGCTTGACCGAAGAAGGCCGTCCTTGTCGATGCTAGACGGGAGGAGGTCGCCCTTGTCCTGGCTTGATCTTCTTTGATGAGGGTCCTCCAAGTAGTTGATCTTCCGACTCCGAGGCCGCCATTTGATGCCTTTGTTGCCCAAAATTCATCATCTTTAATGCTTTCCAACCTTTCAAAGGCAATAAGAATGTCCAAGCTTCCCTCCAAGGTACCCTGCACATCACAATTTAGCCAAAATTAGTGAAAAATAAGCTCCAATAAGATTTTCGCTCTGGACCCTCTGGAAGGGTCAAGAGCAAAATTCACAATCTAGGCTAAACTGCTCAATCTTTAAGTTTCAAACCACTTCACAAGGCAAAGTTAGACCATTTTCCAAGTTAGGAACAAAGTTTCAAGCTCAAACAAGGTGGCAAATGAAGTTTATGATGAATTTCGCTCTGGACCCTCTGGAAGGGTCAGGGGCGAAATTCCTCTTCCAGGCTAGAATCCATCATTTTTCCAAGGTTTTCAAACATTTCCAGTTTTCCCTTCAAAATGCCTTTTAAGTAAAAATTTGGTCAAATAAGGCAAGAAATGAGTCCTAGATTGATTTTCGCCTTGGACCCTCTGGAAGGGTCAGGAGCGAGATTCGCTTTGGACCCTCTGGAAGGGTCAGGAGCGAAATTTGACTTTTTGAACTCTTCGTCAGGATCATTTTATGGAATATAACATTTAAGTATAAGTGCTTATACTTTAAGTTATATTCCATATATACTTTCAGGATGTTTGAGAGTGGTTTCAGACCTCCAGGAGTTATATTGCAAAATCTAGTTTTTGGAGGATTTTCAGTTTTCCAGACTTAGTGAAATTTCAGGATTAGGACATTCCAGACTTAGCCAAATTTCAGGATCAGGACATTCCAGACTTCAGCACTCACCAACTTGACCTAACTCAAGCAGAACCTGCTATCCAGGTGATCCCCTTGGTGACACTCGAAAGCTAAAGGCTAACAGATAAAACCCTAAAAGACCAAGAAAACAAACCCTAGAAAGCAAAAAGCAGGGGTCCCCATTTGCAATGGGGCGATGTGTGAAATGGTCACAACAGGCCCCGACTAGGGAAGAAACACTGGCCGCCAACAGAGGAATTATAACAACAATGGGTATTGGAGGAACCAAAATTTTGTTGGTAACAAAGGAAGGAAACCTAATCAGGAAAAGTTTACTTTCAAACGGCCATAGAGTAAAGAAATGATATTGCCATCAAAATATCTGGAGAGTAGCAAGGCTTGACTGCAAGATAGAGTTTTCTTTGTTAAATGAATAGGGCAAGGAGCTTCAAAGAACAAAATCTCAAACTGGTAGAAAGAAGTTTGGGGAGATGAAGTATCTGCTAGGGCTTTTTTGAATGATTATTTTCTAATCGAATGTAGGTCAGCAGTTTTAAAAGGAGAAATTTTGCAGGGAGGCCCAATAATGATGGAGGATTTAGAGTTTTACATTAAGGCATGGGCGCCACACTTCAACCCAAATGTGCACAAGGTAGGAAAAGCCCTGACATGGATAAGGCTTTACGATCTACCTACAGAATATTGGAGTGAGGAATCACTATGAATTATAGGTGAAGAACTAGGCTCATCCATAAAAAATAGATAGGGCACTTTTTGAAGGAGAGGATGGAACCTTCACAATAATTTGTGTGGAGATAGATCTGGTTGATGGTTGTTGTGGGGAACTAGAAATCATCTCCGAATTAGGTGCTTGGAAACAAAAAGTCGTTTTAGAACAACATTTGGCAAGGGATAGAGCAAGGCCCTTGGATATCCCATCCATTCAAAAGGTTAGAGTAGATTTGGAAAGTGATAGAAGGGAGGAGACTGAGAAGTTTCCAAGGGAATGAAATTAAAAGCAAATAAATATTGCCAGCCAGGTTTCTTTCAAAAGGATATCGGATTTGAGACTCAAATGTCTCCTTATCCATGCGGACCCTCCAGCTCTACTCGCAGTCAAATTGATTCTGGGTAGCGCTCATTTGAGCAGGGATGAATACCCAAGAGATAACACCAGTATCTCCTCCAGATTCGTGGCGTCTTTGCTGGCCCAGAAGCTACCCAAGCAGTTGGTTTGGAATCTCACCAGGGAACTCTTTCCAGAAGAAATTCTTCAAGAATTTCAAGATGTATTGAATAAGGCCCTCCATGACTCTGGTGCGCCCAGACCAAGCGACCGAATTCTCTTTAATGCCCATGGTGAACTTATCAATTACTACCCATTCCTACTGGACCTGAAGGGTAAAGAATTGGATAGGCACAGAGCATGTGCTAGTGCAGGACTGAGCTACCTCAAGTGGAGATTCTTAGGAGACGACCTAGAGGCTCAAGAAAAAGAGGAGGTTCTTTTCCAATTTGCAAGGCTGAACGGATTCTTGCCTACGAATGCTGCAAAAGCAGAGCCAAAACCAGAGCAGAGTTGCAGAGGTGGCTCGAGCAGAGGTCGAAGGAGCATGGGTCGTGGCCGGGGCTCATCAAAAAGAAGAGGTCGAGGCCGTCCTAGGAAGCAGCTGCCACAACTCGACCTCCCCTCTTCAAGCTAGGCTTTCTGTTGATATCTCATTTTGATTACTGGATACTCAATTATATTTGTATATTTCTATTAGGTTTTAATTTTCATGTTTAAAACTCTGGTTCTAGGCAGTTGGAAACTTGCCATCATCGTTAATAGTCTGTTTGCTTTTCCTAGACTATTAAACTTTTGATGGCTTAGAAAAAATGGCGAAACCATAAGCTTAAAGGTCTTCAGCTCTTGGTGGGATCTTTGTGCTCTCTAAGAGTAGGTGTTTTTTGAATGTCTTGGAATTCAGTGATTAACCTATGTATTTAAACAAATTAATACAAATCTGGCTTTTCCTTTACCGATCAAAAAAAAAATATTGTTGGGAGTTCTTTGGAAGAGGGGTCAGCAGAACCATGCTCTAAGGAATTTGCACAAGGTTGTTATAGTGCTAACAGGGGGCTAGAAGGAGAGGTAAGAAGTGCAATAATGACCGTTAATTCGACCATAGTTGTAACTCCAGATCAAACAAAACTAAGAGGTTTTGAGCAAAAAGTTTTGCTGCCTTTTGATCCTCTAAGAAGCACAATTCGCAAAGAAGAGAAGGGGATGAGAGCCAATAGCTTTTAAGCCACTCTTGCCTAGGTTGGGAATGATAAGGAGGATCTAGTAGCAGTAATGAATGAGGACACTCTTGAAGAAAATTTAGATGCAGAAGGTAGAACTCCAAGCAGAATGGGCACAAAGATAGATGGTGAAACGATTGATTTGATCAAAGACCTCTTTGGGACTCCTAATTTGCAGCGCCTCAACAAAGGAGACGAAGTTGTTGAGTTGGATCCTTTGATGAGGATGAAGGCTGGGACCCCTCAGAGGCAAAGGAAGATGGAGTAGACAAAGAAACTTTGTTAACCCAAGAGGAAAAGGGAGAGGAGTGTGTAGCTGCCTCTATAGAGTAAAATTGGGAATAAGACAGAAAAAGAAGAGAAAACAGCTCCAGACTGTGGAGAAAGGAAGAAGGTAGGTAGGAAATCTCTCCAAGAGAAGTGTAAGGTAGACGGGGATGTTGAGGGTTAGGTAATAGTAATGCTACAAGAAACAAAATTAAGTGCTGAAGAAAGTGATTGTTTTAAGAAGAAACTCAAATTTTGGCCAAGAGAGTGGGTCCACTTTGAAGGAGCTTCGGGTGGTCTGGTGATGATAAGAAGACCCCAAGTTGTGTTAACAGAAAAGATTGTTGAGGGTGGATAGTGGATGAGTTGCAAAGTTAGAATTTTGTCTTCAAACATCCAATTCATATTGACAAAGGTTTATGGGCTGAATTCTTGCATTGGCAAAGGGGAGACCTGGACAGAAATTGATTTATTCCTTACATCTAGGCCTCAAGATTTCATATCATTGGTGGAGACTTTAATGCAATCTTGCACAACTCTAACAAACAGGGAGTAGTGTGAAGGAAAATGCAGTCCCAATGAGACTTTGAAGAGTGGGTTGAAAGAAGCAAAGATGAAAAAATCGTGTAGATCGCGATTTCTCGGGTGTCAAACGTCCCAGCGAAAGATTTTTTGCTGAAAATCACGAATTTCGGGCGGAATAAATCACGATTGAAATTTAAAAAATCACATTTTAAAATGGCACTAACATTTGCTGGAACCCTAAAAGGTAAAAGGTCATAACGCACGTGAAAAAAGAATGCACGATTTCAGCTTCATCCATGCACAGAGCTCCCCGATGGCCGATGCAAAAAAAAAACACAAGACTTTATTCAACCTTCATAATATTTAGTATCAATATTTTTTTATCACTGTTCTCATTATAGAATGATACTAATATTTACACCTGTTCCTTCCGTATGCAAGACTTTATTCAGCCTTATAGTGACCTTATAAAAATTATAGAGTGATACTAATATTTTTTATCACTGTTTTCATTATAGAATGATACAATATTTTTTGTGGTCTAGAATCTACAATATGTATTTGACTCAAACTTATTTAGAACTTAACTTGTTTTTTGGTATATGGTATGCATTTGGCTCAAACTATGATTTATATATGATAACCAGTAATATGTTATTTATGTTCTATAAATTTAGTGTATATGTGTATTTTTTTAAGAATATTTTAAGAAATTATATATTTTCAAATGTTCGATAAAGTTGCCGATTAAGAGTTTTTCATCTTTGGAAAGAAGTATGCTAATGGAAATTCAATTCTGCAATGGCTCTTACACCTAGACCAATAATGGTTGGGCTTCAATCACATAGCAAGAAAGATAGATAGATTCTTCTAGAAAGGATACTTGGGAGATTTCCCATTACGTTGGAGAGCAACATACAACCATGGTCCAGATTAGACCACTTCTCCAACTAAGTCTTTTGGGAGACAAAAAGCCTTACAAATATCCCTTCAAATTTGAAAATACGTGGGTAGACTATCCAAACTTTTTTGGTCTAGTGGAGAAACGGTGGTAGGAGAGTAGAGTGGATGGCTTGAAGATGTTTTAGGTAGCATTGAAACTAAAGTATGCCAAGGAGCAGCTTAAGGAATGGAACAAATTTCATTTCAGTAACATCTGAGTCCAAGAAAGCAGTAGAAGATGAGATGGAGAACCTTAATAATGAAGTTTTTGGTTGCGGGCATGAACGAAGAAAGCGTTTTGAAGGAGAAAAGGCTGATGGGTGAAAATGAAGTGTTATTGGCTAGGGAGGAAACTTATTGGAGATAGAAATCTAGAGAGGTGTGGTTAGAGGATGGTGAGAAGAATATGAAATTTTTCCACCACAACACTAAGGCTAGAAGGATAGTAAATCAGATCTCGAAAATTAGGAAAGGGGATGGTTCGTATGTGGAAGATTTGGAGGAGATCAAAGCAACATTAGTAAACTTCTTCAAAGGGTTGTTGAATAACTAGGATGGATCACACTTGTTGGCACAAAGAAAGATTTTGGAAAACATATCCAAGGTAGTATCAGAGGAACAAAATATGATGTTGATGGCTTGCTTCTTTGAGGAAGAGATCGAAATGACACTTTACTGGATGCATCATGATAAAGCTTTGGGCCCAAAAGGCTTTCCAACCTCCTTCCAAAAATGTTGGGGTATCATCGACACAGATTTTTTGAAGCAATTGAAGACTCAAGAGCTTTAGGTAAGACTCTAAGAGAACTAAGCAATACTTTTTTAGCCCTCATACCCAAGAAAGATTGAGCTTCTTCACTAGAAGATTATTGACCTATTTCTCTTTGCAACGCTTTTCACAAGAATTTAGCAAAGGCAGTAGCAAATAGGCTCAAGAAGGCATTCTAGATATCATTTCAAAAGAGAAAACAACGTTTGTCCAATGCAGATCCATTTTAGATTGAGTAATAATAGCTCAATAGGTGATTCACTCATTACATAAACAAAACCATCAATAGTGGTGATCAAACTAGACATTAAGAAGGCCTATGATCAAGTGGGTTGGAGATTTTTGGTAAAGTCAATGGAACCTTCCAGTTTCACGAGTGATTGGCTTGATTAGAATTATAATTGGATAGTGTTGTGATGTTTACACACATCGGCCCATTGCAAATGGGAACCCCCACTTTTGTTTTGCTTTCTAGGGTAGTGGTTAGAGTCTTTTGCTATTGACCTTTGCATTGGAGAGGTATAGTTGGTCAAGAGGCTAGAAGTTAGGAGGATAGCCCTTCCTGTGAGGGGTGAAATGAAGTGATGTGAGATGAGAAATCAAATCAAGAGGGTCACATAGGGTGAAATTTGTCTAAGTAAGGGAAAATTTCCATTGCCCTCTGGCAAGAGCGATTTCCATGGCCTAAGTTTTGAGTGACTTCCTTTGCCTCGGTTTAGGAGTGAATTTCCTTCTCTTGCCCTCTAGGAGATCCAAGATACCCTTGGTCATCACAAATTGCAATGTGGAGCTTTGGTAAAGCAAAGAGTTTGATCTTTTAGCCCGGCTTGATGCAAAATTTGGCTAAGTATATGAAGATTTCCTTTGCTCCTCAGTTGGAGCGAAATTCACTTCCATTGCCTAGACATTGGAGATAATTTCTTCCTTGACAATCAAAGTGGAGTGGTTGCATGGCATAAACAAGAGTTTGGTGGTGGAGTTCAAGCCTATTCAACTTTGCAAGTATTTCCTTCGTCATCAAGGTGATCTGATCATATTTCAGTAAAAGGTAAGTTACTAGGGCAGAATTTGACTAAGTACATGAAAATTTCCTTTGCTCCTTCCTAGGAGCGAAATTCACTTCCTTTGCTCCAATTTTTTAGCGAATTTTGTTTCCTTTGCTCCTTCTCAGGAGCGAATTTCCTCTCCAAGCTTCCTATGGCATCTAAAACCCCATTGGATCAGCATGTGATGTCTTAGTTTGAGCAATGAATTCAACCCTTGGGCAATAGTCATGAATTTTTTGGCAACAATGCAACAAACTGAGAGGGGTGGTGAATCAGTTTGCACCAAAAACTACTGCAACTTAAACCACAAAACAGATCTGATAATTAACAGTTAAAGCATTAATCAACACCACATCAAGAACACACATAACACCAAAATTTTTGACGTGCAAAACTCGGTTAAGGGAAAAACCATGGTGGGAACCTACCCACAATGAGATAATACCCTATTGGGAGTAAATGTGAATATTACAATGGGAATGCACATGCATTCAGGCACACTGCCTAGAGCTCCCTGCTCAAAATAAGAAACCTAGAAAGGCTACAACCTTAAGGGAAGACTCACTGCCTTACAAGAAGTCTCACTGACTTACAAAAGTATTCGGACTACAATCCGGATCGTATGAACTGTGAAAATAGCATCTCCATATACTTGAGTACAGTTCCAGTTAAGCACACAATCTGCAACACGTCTCTTCTCCACACTTCCAAAGATCAAATCACTTGTTTGCACATCTAATTCGATCATTCAATCGCATATACAACGCAGACACTTGCAAACATACATCTTACATGATTATCGCATATATTTATACAAACCCTTCAACCTATATTTCAAGGTTGGCTAAACCCTCAATACAAATTACAAAATAATATCCTCACATGCTACAACAATACATGCGGACCAAAACAATGTCGGCTAAGACATAGTCTAGACCCAAATCAATACCACAAACACGCAAAACCTCCAAGAATATCGCATAACATGAAGAACATCACCGGACAAGGAAAATATTCAATAATGTGCACAATAATCAATGCGGACCACCAATACGGATAGAACACAATCAAAAGACATTCACAAGCAACGTGAATTGCATCACAACAACCGCAACAACTCAGATTATCAGAATCATCATCATCTCTCTACCAGAGCTCAAGAACATCAACATAATTGACTATCAACCTAAAAAATTCGCTTGTGGATATCCAAATCATGAACCAAGCTAACTGAGGACACACATCAACATCCAAAACACATTTCACACATCCACAACCAAAGATATAGCAATACCGGAGCAATACGAAGCACAAACTAGAATACCGAATAACATGAATAACTACATAACATCCTAAATACCGGATCTCATAACTCGATCAAATCATTACGCGGACCTCTGCAAATGGGAATGAACCATCTACAGACAGCATACCAGAAACCCTTTAAACCGCATCAACTCATCTGCAATACACAGGCTAAACCAACTCATCCAATCAAACTGCACATTGGAATACATAGAAAAAAACTTTCCAACAATCTCCACATATGTCACATATGTTGACATCAATGACAACATATCAGCCAATATCCAACAGAATTTTGCTAAGTATAAAGGTCATTTCCTTTGCTCCTTAGGAGCAAATCCTCTTCCATTACCCGCATCTTGGAGTGAAATCACCTTCCTTTGCATATTTATGGGTAAGAAACAAGTTTAAGCTCCTTTAATATTATTTTGATCAAGGAAAGAGATTAATACATCATAATTTGGACAAAAGGAAGGATCGAAGTGGTAAATTTAGAGTGACTTCCATTGCTTCTCTCCAAGAGCGAAAAACACTGCTCCTCTTTAGGAGCGAATTTCCCTTCCTTTTCTCATTCATAGGAGCAAAGTCATCTCCAAGGCGTTCGTTGAGAGGTATTTGATGATTTCTATGCATGGAAACCAAAAAAACCTAAGGAATGAGGTGATGGAATCAAGATCTAAGGGTGAATTCAAGTCACTTCCTTTGCTCCCTCTTAGGAGCGAAATACTCTTCCTTTGCTCTTTCATGAGAGCGAATTCACCCCTAAGGCCTCACATGGAGGTAATTTGATGCATTTGAGTGGATGGAATGAAGGGTAAATGGAGGAAATCAAGTTAAGTATTGAATATAAGGTCATTTCCTTTGCTCCTCTCCAGGAGCGAATTTCACTTCCTTGCTCTCCTTTGGGAGCGAATTTTACTTCCATTGCCCTAGTTTAGGAGCGAAATTCACTTCTAAGGCCTTCCTTGAGGTCAATTTGACACATTTTCACGCATGGATGGCTAAAAAATTAAGGTCTAAGTCAATGGAATGAAGGTAAGTGAATGTAATTGAGCTAAGTGTCCAAATTGCAATGACTTCCTTTGCTCCCTCTCAGGAGCGAATTTCACTTCCATTGCTCCTGCTTAGGAGCTAATTTCCCTTCCTTTGCCTTTTCTTAGGAGTGAAGTTGATTCTAAGACCTTCCTTAGGGGTGATTATACGTCCTTTTGGGCTTGAGGGCTAAATACTAGGACATCAGTTCATGTGACCAAGCTAAGTGGCAAATTTGAGACTACTTCCATTGCTCCCCTTTTGGGGTGAAAAACACTTCCATTGCTCCCCTTTGGGAACGAAATTTGCTTCCTTTGCTCATTTATGAGAGCAAATTTGCTTCCCAATCCTCCCTTAATGATAATTTGACACATCTGCACACTAAGAGAGCAAAACCACAAGATTTAAGTTGACAAAAGGGGAGAGATTGATAAAACCTAGCTAAGTGGTGAATTTAAGGGTCACTTCCATTGCTCCCCAATTGGAGCGAATTATGCTTCCATTGCTCCTCAAAAATTTCCCTTCCTTTGCTCTCTCATGAGAGCGAAGTTGATTTTAGCGCCTTCTTTGGAGTCAATTTGACACATAAATTGATGGAATGGAGAGAGTAGATGAAAATGTGGCTAAGTATTAATTTCCATTGCTCCCCTTTAGGAGCGAAATGTACTTCCATTGCTCCCTTCTAGGAGTGAATTTTACTTCCATTGCTCCTCTGTACGAGCGAACCTCCTCCAATTGCACTCAAAAGTCCGAAATTCTTCTTTTAAGTTTAATAAAGAGTGTATTGATTCAGTTAATTTTGTTATTTCATCAATATGATTCAAAATGTCTTCTTTCCAAGTCCGATTGGAGAATCAACGTGAGGAGTGAGGAAGCACATTCAAGATTACACCAAGATGGAACATAGCCCCAAGGCAAGCATGGCATTCAAAAGCAAGACTTCATCGACAAACACAAGAGGAACAAGGAAGGTGACTACATAAGAAGGATTCACTTATACAAGAACATGATCCAGACATCTAGGGATGTGGATGAAAGAATCAACAACATGAAGGTAATCACAAAGAAAGAATTAAGGAGTGAAGAAGCACTTATGGCATCAAAGGTTCATTCCAAGGCGATATCAAGGTTCAAAACCAAGAGGGAGTCAACATCTACACCTTGCACCTTCATGGCTTTCAACTTTGATGATATTCAGGAAGATAGTTTCAAAAGAGTTAATCAAAGTTAGAAGATTAGCTCAAACAACATGATACAATTTGGAAACACGCCTCCATCATCACCCCATTGAGCAAGTGACTAACGTTGAGTATCAAGGGATGTTGCTTGTGATGAGAGATGAGGTCTGCAAGTGAAAGTTGAGGTGGCATCCTAGTCACCATTCCATCAATTAGAGGGTTCCACATCAGCATGTCCAAATGCAATGCACCTGATTCGTCTATGAGGGCACGGACTCCAATGTACCTACCCCCGTTCTCTATTGGTTCACATTCAGCATTGAACCTAAATGTAATTTTCTCATTGGCCAGAGGGAGTTGTTGTAATAAACTCTAATTAGGGTTTTCATCTTGTAATGTCAGCCGTTGATTGTGAATCAATCCAAGCCACTCATTGTAAAGAGCTCTCTATATAAATCTCAAGCTTTTCATTTGTAAAGGCGAATAGAATAAAATAGAGGTTAATAGTTCAGAGCCAATAGTGAATAGTTTACAGTTATTAGATAGCAAGTAATTAGAATGGATTAGGAGGAATTGTTGTTAAGACTTGTAAATGGAGATTCTCTTTTCATTGAAGTTATGGTGAAATGTGTTATTTCAACAAGTCCCATGGTTTCTAATTCTCATTATTTGCATGTTGATTAAATTGAATGGAAGAATTTGTTGAATACATTTATATGGAATCCATTTAGTCCATACCACTAGCCTCTTGCTGATTGTAAGAGTGCCTAGTGTGGTCAACTTGAATTATATAAGCTTAACTTCAATTGTTATAGGTCCATTGTTTATGCATTAACTCGAATGGTAATCAATGTTTGATGATAATTATTTGAACATCTTTGAATTGCACCTTAGAAGATTGCACTGAACTTGTGTCAAACTATTCGGTTTGATGGTGAGACCTTACCCATTAAGATTCCATCAAATCATTCACTCTTCTCTTACATTCCTAGGAGTGGCATAGAATTTCTTAACCCTTGCCCTTTTGTCCTTTTTTCAATCCAAGATAGTTTAGGAAAGAAAGCATCACAAGATTGCAACATCATATGATAAAGTTCCAGCAATTCAAGCATTCAAATATACAACGTAAGTCCCCTTGTGATTTCAGCATTATCACATCAAACCATTGAGCTTATCCACATGTCATGCCCTGACATTTGGAACCTTGGAGTTGTCTCAGTTGATCGCGAAGCATAGCATTTGAGAGACTTTGTTCAAGAGAGGATAATACTTTTGGGTATTTTATTCTGTGTTCGCATGTGCCCAAAAAGCACAACAACAGATAGCAAGTCCCAGGTCTCAATGTTGATCAATGGTTTTTTGGAGGAGTTTATTGAAGCATCTAGAGGCATAAGGCAAGGTGGCCATTTGTCACCTTTCCTTTTCATTATCATGGTGGAGGCTTTAGGTAGAGCAATAAATCAAGCTGACCAGCAATTTGTTGCTCGTTTCTCATCAGCAATTTGCTAATGATACTCTTCTCTTTAGAGTAGTCAAGAGACAAGAAGCAAGGATCTTTAAGGGAATTCTAAATTTATACACAGCTGCTTCGAGATAGGATGTTGGGGCAAACAAATCAGAAATTCTATTTTTCTTCATGGTTGCAAGGAAAGTGCAAAAGATTGTTAAAGTTTTGTGTTTCAAACTTTCAAATGTAGAAGTTGATGATCAACCACAAGAGCCAAGAACCATCTGCAAACAAAACACCTATCACACAAAAGAGATCAAGCAAAGATAATATGCTCTATAACAACTAGAGAATTTTGTATTATGCACAAAGAATGATTGAAGATATAATATTGGAGGTACCAGGCTTGCAAAACTCGGCGAGCAATTCAAAAACTCGCGAGTAATCGCGATCCATAATGCCGCGCGAGTTAATTGCGGAAATACTCGGGCCGATTTTTTTATATACTCGCCGCGATTTTTTTGGCAAATAATCGCCGTTAATGGCCAAAACCCGCCCGAAACGCGGCACAAAATGCGAGAAAAACGCGACTTAAGTCGCAGGCAAAAAAAAAACCGAAGTCTTTATTCCATTTCGCGGCTCGCGCGACTCCGGAAGGCAAAAAACGCCACGCGATTTGCATAGGGTTTGCATTTGCATGCACGACCAAGTATCTTTTTGTATTGTTTTATTTCGAATACACAGTCATTTTGACTGTGTAATACACAGTCATTTGAAATGACTGTGTATTACACAGTCAAAATGACTGTATTGTTTGCATTTGCACGCACGACTAGGTATCTTTTTGTATTGTTTTATTTCGAATACACAGTCATTTGAAATGACTGTGTATTACACAGTCAAAATGACTGTATTGTTTGCATTTGCACGCACGACCAGGTATCTTTTTGTATTGTTTTATTTCGAATGACTAAGACTGTGTAATACACAGTCATTTGAAAATGACTGTGTATTACACAGTCTTAGTCATTTCAAATGACTGTGTAATACACAATCATTAGTAATTACAATTTACAGTCATTTCAAATGACTGTGTATTACACAGTCATCAATCATTTGAAATGACTGTGTAATACACAATCATTTGAAAATGACTGTGTATTACACAGTCACAGTCATTTCAAATGACTGTGTAATACACAGTCATTTCAAATTTTCAAATGACTGTGTATTACACAGTCATCATTACACAATCACAGTCATTTCAATTTTCAAATGACTGTGTAATACACAGTCATTTCAAATTTTCAAATGACTGTGTATTACACAGTCATCATTACACAGTCACAGTCATTTCAATTTTCAAATGACTGTGTAATACACAGTCATTTCAAATTTTCAAATGACTGTGTATTACACAGTCACAGTCATTTCAAATGACTGTGTATTACATAGTCATCATTACACAGTCACAGTCATTTCAAATCACTTTGTAATACACATTCATTTTCAAATGACTATGTATTACACAGTCATCAGTCATTTGAAATGACTGTGTAATACACAGTCATTACAGTCATTTCAAAATTTCAAATGACTGATGACTATGTAATACAAAGTCATTTTCAAATTTTGAAATGACTGTGTAATTGTTGACGTGTATTTTATACACCATCATACACAGAATAAAATATCAATAGGCATCTTATCCTCTCTTGAGAAAATAGTCTCTAACTGCTGAAGATTCGCGTAAAGGATCAGTTAGGAAGACTCCAAGGTTCTGGTTAGTAGGGTCTCTACGTGTGGACAAGCTTCCAGCGGTATGATGTGATTTGCTGTTTCCTTCAAGGGGTCTTACGAATTCTGAAAGTTCAAGATTTTACTAAACTAAAGAAACTTTTCAAAAATAACAAAAGAGTAGGGTTTGAAAGAGGTCTAGTCTAATCTAACCCTAAGAATGACTTCGTATGGACAAGACTTGGCAAGATTCAACCAACTTCAATTTTGCCATAAGATAACAACTCAATTGAAATTAGTGCGATCTTCTAAGGTAACAAAATGATATTCAATACATCAAAGATCAAAGATACTACCACGAAGGTACATATCCAAGATACAATAATGATTGAAGATTAAGGGACTCAAAGTATTCTCCAGTCGACCATGCAAGGCGTTCCTACAATCAGCAAGAAGCTAGTGGTTTGGATTACGAATCCTACCAAAGATCAAGTCTCACACTATGTCCTTCAAATTAACACACTACTTTGATTGAGCATGATTCAAGTAAATTAAACAACCATGAAGATAACCAAGAAAGTTGCAACAAAACACCATAACTTCAATATTTTATTGATTTCCAAGTCATCATGTACAACAATTGTTTGAATTCCTCTCTTCAAAACTCAATCTTGCTACAAAATAAAATTGCTTCTAACTTCTAATCTCTTAGCTATCTCTCTTCTCTATTACATCAACTATTGACTATTAACTATTACCAAATGAAATGAAAAATGGGGGTATAAATAGCATCCCCAATTACAATGAAAGGTCCAGATCGAAAGTAGATCAACGGACAAAATCATGACACCTAAACCCTAATTAGGGTTTGTTACAAATGGCCTCCTTTTTACTGAACAATATTAAATACATAGCCAAATATTAAATTTGGCACAAAAACCTAGGAGACATAAACCAATGACAAATAAGATGCCATGTCATCTATAACAACCTTTCATCTAGAATCTTATTCCCTTTCCAATGTTCTTTTTTGGCATATGCAATGAATCTTGTCACGATTCCTTCAATTTCTGCAATTGGAATCTCGAGAAGATTCTTCATACTCTCTTCCAAGTGGATGACCTGATCGAATGCATCTAGAAGGGCTGCGTCCCAAGTAGATTCAAGTTCCTTTGTTCTTTCAATCAGGAGCATGGTGGCAAACATTTGATCATATTGCTCATCTGTAACATTTGCGTCCTTGCAAAAGATGACCTTGATTCTATCCTCTAATTCCTGCATATCCACATCTGTCTCGACCTCGATCCTTCTGCCAAGAATGGTACGAAGTACCTCAAATACTCTGTCCTGGATCGGATTGATCACCTCCTCAACTTGGCCACATCTAACACTAATGTCCTCGAAGAAAACACTCTTCATATGGAGCAAGGTTGACCACTGAAACAAACTGTGAGATTCTCCATCCAAGATCTTCTCTTGCGCTAAAACTTTCCTTGATGTGTGTCTAATTACCTTCAAGACAGGAATGATGACATCCTAGGTATGGGCAAATGCGGCTACTGTTATCATCAAATTGTGGATTATCTCAAGAACTTGGATAGCTTGATGAATAGTCTTCATCATCCTTGTTACAAATTCTATGGCCACTGTATGAGATCTATCCATCCAACTACTTGTACGTTGGACCATGTTCCTGAATCTTTCTGCCTCATTGATTGATTGAAGTGGAAGTGCTTGCACTGGTGATCTAGCTGGAGCCTGACGTCCCAAAGGTTCATTGATGTGACTGAAATAAGTCCTCCATGCACCGACCTCTCTCTCAAGCTTTCTGTTCTTCTCCATTTCTTCTCTAAGCTTGTCTTTCAATGCCTCAAATGAATCGGTGGCATCATCTAAAGTCTGCTCTGCTGTAGATGGTCCTAGCTCAAATGTCTGTATATCATATTCCTCTGCTAGGATCTCACCTTCATATTTGTCTACTGCCGGTGTAGCTATCTGCAATTTCCTGGATCCAGTCTCATCTCGAATCATCTTGGAAATCTTGGTAGCCTTTCTCTTCTCTGTTACTTCATGGGAATGTCCAACAAGGCTCTCTAAATCAATTGCATTGTCCTCGTCCTCTACTACGATCACCTTGGTTAATCTTTCCTTCAACCAATCTGGGATAATCGATCTTGTTTCTTGAACTTGAATCTCTTTGTGCACTATTTCTTCTTGTCTGGGAGGAGATGTCATTTCATTGTCCTCTTTATCTTCATCTAAATCATAATCTTGGAGAGATCCATCTGGTGACCCTTGCTGTGCCTGTCCTTCCTCTTGCCTATCGTTCTGTACCATCGATTCCATGGATTCTTCCACTTGAATTGTTCTCTTCTCGGGTCTAGAAGATGTACCGGATGATCGATCTCTGTTAGCCTCTTGTTTCTTCTTGGAAGATTCTCTCTTTCCAGGTCTCTCTTTCCTCTTCGAACCTCTTGGATGGATATTGCCCTCACTGGCACATCGAAGGTTACCTTCACCTGAATTTCTAGGATTAGGATTGCCTTCACTCACACTAGCTCCACCTTCGGCTGGTTTCTCTTCCAAAGTGAAAGTCATAGCTATGCCTTGTTCTCTCAACTTCTGATGTTGTATGTCAACCCATCTGCGAGTACAAGACAAGACTGGTGCCATCAAAGTATCTAAATCCACGACCTCGGGCTCATTCCAATCTAACCTTATTGTTTTGCTTTCTCGATCATAGGAAGACTGGATATGTCTGCCACTGTCCTGAGCTTGGTCGGCCACTCTGTAAATCCTGCATTTCCTGATGAAATCCAAAGGCAATCTCGAATGCATTTTCCGTTTCACTTCAAGATCATCTAAGAGATTCATCATAAAATCTTCTATTTGGTACTCATGCCTAAACTTTCTACCGACTGTCTCCTCTAAATGTCCATGTGGATCAAAGCTTTCTCTCAAAGCAAAAGATGGAAAAGAATACAAGGCTAACTCCTTCTCTGCGTCATCCATGGCTAAAGCATTAGGACATACCTCAACTGAATTACCCAAAATGATAGGTACTGGAACTCCATTCTGATGTCTGTGTCTGAATGCCTTTACATATGCTGCCAACTGTCTCGTTACTTCAAGTAACACAATTCTGTCTGTCGGATATCTCGGCAACATGTATGGAGGTAAAGGACATCCATGCACTCTAATATAAGTGAACTTGGGAAACTGAATGAACCAAGCACCGTACCTCTTTATGAATTCCTGTGCATCCTGAGATAATCTGTTGTGAATTCCACCTTGCAATGCCCTTGTGATGTGCATCGTGAAGGTATCATTAACTAGCTTGTAGTTGCTCCCTGGCGGATGATGCAAGTAGGCATAGGAATCACAAGCTCTGACCTCGCTGGGTCCTCTTCCAATCACTCCTCTGTGAGGTAGTCCTCCGTACTCAACACTCCTAATCAAGGCATAGATGACATATGAACTCATGTGTAAGGACTTAGTAGCCTTGAGTCTCCTCAACTGTACGTCCAAGCAATGGCTAATCATCCTAGCCCAATGTATCGTACCTTTTCCTTGAACTATCACTTGGATGAAGTAGAACATCCACTTCTCAAAATAGAAGGCATGAGGGGCTCCTGTAACTCGGTTGAGCATGGTAATCAAATCTCTGTACTCCTCCTGGAAATCAATCCTGTGCGGTGTGTTCGGGACCTTGCTCAGACGGGGACGACTCTTGAGTAACCAGTTCTTATTGATAATGCTTAGACAAGCATCTGGATCATCTTCGTACATTGATCTGGCTCCTTCTATGCTCTTGTATATCATGTCCCTGTGCTCTGGAAGATGGAAAGCTTCACTTATATCTTCCTCTGAAAGGTACGCCAAAGTGTTTCCCTCATTTGACACGATCGTTCTGGATTGTGGATCATAGTGACGAGCACACTCGATCATCAACTCATGGCACTGAACAGCTGGAGGAAAGCCGGCCGCCTTAATGATGCCACTCTCGATTATTCTCCGAGCGACAGGTGATGGCTTGCCAATGTAAGGGACCTCTCGAAACTTCTTCGTGCTGAAGTTACCCAAGTTTGTATCTCCAATGTTGCTCCACTTCGACACGATCTTGGTCTCCACTTCTTCGGTCTTTTGATCTTTTTTAATGAGAGCTGAACGACTGGTGGATGCTCCCGCCTTTGGGGTCGCCATACCTACACAACATTTCATAATGAGAAGCTAGATATTGCAATAAATAACATAGATTAGAGAGTAAATTTTAGGAATCTTCATGATAAGTCTTTGAGTTATCATTTCCTAAAATAAAACGTTTGACCTAGGAATTCAAAATTCAAAATTCAAAATTTAGACTATGACGATTAACGAATAAAACAATAAAACCAAATCGCCATACCTCAAATCGAGAGCTAACTCTAGAATGCAAAATAAAAAAGGATTCGCCTAGGCAAAATTGACGTATAAATAGTCTTCAACGCAATCTCTCCTTTTAAAATATCAATTTCGCCACCTTTTGAGTCTTTGACGTGATCTCCTCTATCCTTGGCAAAGCAACGTTCCTCTTATCAAGTTCGCCACCCTTCAAGTTTTTTTTGACGTGATCTCCAATGGATTTGACAAGCTCGCACAAATGGAAACCTCAAGTTCGCACCACCTTGCTTGGAATGAAATTCGCTCCACCTTGGATATCAATTCACACTTTCCTTTGATCGCATATGAGATGAAAATGATAATGTGAAAATAATGATTTTCACCTCCCCTTTATAGCGCTCACCTCTTACCACCATATAGGCCGACTTTGGTAAAATAAAGCAATTTTTAAACGATTTTTTAATAAGTAATAAAGGCCGACCTCCATATCTTAGCGCTCTTTTGATTTTTTAATTAATAATTAATTAAATGCCTTTGTTTTTAAATTATCAAATTCGATTTTTTAAAGGCAAAATAATTAATAAATGTTAAGCGCAACATTTAAATGCTAATTTATTGAATTTCAAAAATTATCGATTTAGCATTTAAAATAAATTCAAAAAACATTTGTTTTGGGCGCCAAAATTTGAAAATGAAATATACATACCTCATCGCCCTGGTCCCTGACTGAGGGACAGGAGCGATCCATCAATTTGGTCTTAATCTTTGCACTTTTGACGTCCAAAGTCTTCATCTCCACGTTCGAATCGATATTTTAGCTGGGTCCTTCGAATTTGATTGACTTGATTGTGCGAAGGAATGTCTTTAAATGTGATATCGCCCTAGTCCCTTGGAGAGGGACAGGAGCGATCCTTGTCTTCTAGCTTGAAATTCATCGTTTTTGATTCTAACTCTCCGTTCATTGCCTTCCAAATGGCGTTTTAGACCCTTTGCAACTTTATTTTGCTATGATCTTCGAAGGATAACATGTGTCTTGGCAAATATCGCCCTGGTCCCTTGGAGAGGGACAGGAGCGATCCTCATAATTTCTCCTTGACCTGGCATCTTTAATTTCTAATCTTCATTGTAGGGCGAATAATAACATTGTTTGTTCATTCCATGCTTGTTCCACTTGATTTTTGCAAGGCATTTAGACTTTAGAAAGATTATCGCCCTTGTCCCTTGGAGAGGGACAGGAGCGATCTTGAAGCTCTAGTCCAAATGCATCACCTCTCAAACTTGGTTCTTCGTTCATTGCCTCTTGAAGGACGTCCTTGATCTTGCATGAACTCGCCTTGACATGCATTTAAAGGAAAATGAAGGATCCTATGCAAATCGCTCTGGTCCCTTCCTGAGGGACAGGAGCGATATAGTCTCTTTGTTCAATTTGATGATCATTTAACGTTTAACCCTTTTGCATATCACCTTGTTATGATGCCTTAGACCTTGTGTGATCTGCAAAAACCTTGACCTCACGTGATTTTTGAGAGATTTAGCCAATATGAATAATATCGCTCTGGTCCCTTGGAGAGGGACAGGAGCGATCCTTGTGTCCTTGGTCAAATTTGCGAACTTTTGATCTTGGTTCTTTGTTCATCACGTTCCATATAGCATCTTTGACGTTGCCTATCCTTGCCTTGTCTTGGTTTTGAGGGAACATGGGTATTTTAATAAAAATCGCTCTGGTCCTTGTCCAAAGGACAGGAGCGATATAGGCCTTTTGCACAAATTGGTAGCATTTTAACGTTCAACACCTTGGTATATGACCTTCAAAGGACGCCTTGAACCTTTTACGACCTTGTAAAACATTAACTTAACGTGATTTTTGCATGAATTGGCCAATATATTCAATATCGCTCTGGTCCCTTCTTGAGGGACAGGAGCGAACTTCAAGTCTTTGGGTTCATGCTTGCGTTCTCCAACTTGCAATTGTCCTCCTTGGGTAAAACGTGATCCCTTGATCTTACTTAATCACTTAATGCTTGTTAATCTTTCAAAATTTATGCCTTTATGCAAATTTCGCTCTGGTCCCTTCCTGAGGGACAGGAGCGAATTAGGTGTTTAGGTCTTTTGTTGACATTTGGTAATCTTCAATTTATCTTCAATGAGTTCACTTCACCCTGTTTCTTGCCTTCAAACTTATAACTTGCTTGATTTTCGTCCAGAACATGCCCTATGAAGAATATCGCTCTGGTCCCTGGGAGAGGGACAGGAGCTACAATGTACTTCGCCCTGGTCCCTTCCTGAGGGACAGGAGCGATTTTGGCATTCTGGACCACTCTCCTTCATGTCGGCACTTCAAGTTATATTCATTTGATAAAACATATCTCCTTGGACCTCTTCAAATCGTCAAATCATTAAAATCTTGCAAGGACAAAGCAATATTTGATTTGTAGCTCCGGTCCTTCACTGAGGGACAGGAGCGATTTTGCTCCTATAGGCCAAAATAACATGATTTCACAAGTTTAATCAATTCACGAGGCAAAAACAAATCATTTCAAATGCCTGGGATCAAAAATCAAAAAGGTCAAAATTTGGTCAAAATTAGTCAATTGGACAAAATTCACATTTCACCTTCAACACAGACAAATTTAAGCTCTGCACTCAAAAATTCCAATTGAAAATAGACCATTTTGACGAAAACATTGCATTCAAAATTTGCGAGAGAAGGCTCAAAAAGCTCTCAAAACTGACTGGATCTTGGCCTAAAAAGACGGTAATTAAAACCCTAAGGCTTGACCCTAAATCCAGAAAATTGACAATCTAACAAAATCCTAAAACGAAAGTGAAAAACGAGCGAAAAACGAGCAAAAAGAGGGGGTCCCCATTTGCAATGGGGCAATGTGTGAAATGGTGAAGATCGCACTAAGTTGGTGTCGGACTGTTCAAGCCTGATGGTGAGACCCAGCCCAGTAGGATTCCACCTAGTCATTCATCCATCTTCTCGCATTCTAGATAGAGTAGACTTCCTGAACCCTGCATCTTTTACCATTTGTTTGTCTTCCAGTTAGTAAATAGGACTTGTGATTCCAGTAAATCAGACGTTCAGGTCATCGAGTGTAAGTCCCCTTGTGATTCCAGCAAAATCACATCGTACCGCAAAGAGCTTATCCACACGTAGAGAACCTACATAATAGAACCTTGAAGCTTCTCCGATTGATCCTTCTGTGATATCTTCAACATTCGGGAGCTTTATTCAAGAGAGGATAAGGTACCTTTAGGTATTTTATTCTGTGTTCCCATGTGCATAAAAAACACATCAACATGGTGACCTCCGTTTCACTCCAAAGTGCCCATATTTTTCAACTACCTTCGTAAATTGCTTCGAAAAGCATGCCCTCAGCTTAGTTGACCCCAAATTTCAACTGCTCAACTTTCGATGAAATGACAATCGATATTAGGGTTTTTGGATGTTGTAAAACCAATGACAACCTCCATTTGAGCCCAAAGTGCATAGAAAATTCACCTCAGGTTGGATCCCTCAAGCATGCGAACAAGAACTTGATAGATTTGATGCTCTAATACCATGTAGAAGTTGATGATCAACCACATGCGCCAAGAATCATCTGCAAGCAGCACACCTATCACACAAATAAGATCAAGCAAAGATAAATGCTCTATAACAACTAGAGAATTTCGTATTATGCACAAAGAATGATTGAAGATACAATATTGGAGGTACAATTACAATGAATAAATGAAACCCTAATGCTAAAATTAGGTGAACTAAAGCAATGCAAAGTAGGAACTAAACTAAGCTCAACTACATCTAGAAGACTAGAACTAAAACTAGAAATGAAAACTAGAGATAATAAAAAGCACCTAAGTTTAACTTAAGTGAAAAAGCAATTAAAGGACCTAATTAATAAATAATTAGATAATTGTCCTAAAATTACTCCAACATCAAACAGGGTCTCCTTCCTTGTACGTATCTAGGGCTTCCCTTGGACAAAGGAACAAACATAAATAAGCTATGGGACAACCTTTGTGATCAAATTTCCAATAGGCCAGCCTCTTACAAAGGGCACTGGTTAACTTGGTGTAGTGTCCTAAAATTGCACCCTTGTACAATTTTGACTGCATTGGGTCCCTACCTTAGTGTTTGCGCCCCTTGGCCTGATAATTTGCTCATACCCCTCATGAATTACATCATTCTTGAATTTTCCTATGCATGTGGCATCTTATCCTAGCCCTAAATAGGGGTAGGACCAGGGCGCCACGCTGTCATCCTAATTAGGACCAAGGCGCCACGCTCTAGTCCCCCCTAATTTGGGCCCTGTTGTGACGTTTTCACACATCGCCCCATTGCAAATGGGGACCCATGTTTTTTTTGCTCGTTTTGTTCGTTTTCGCTTTGCTTTTTCTAGGGTTTTGTTAGTTTGTTAGTTGTCTGGATTTAGGGTCAAGCCTTAGGGTTCTAATTACCGTCTTTTCGGACCAAAATCCAGTCGTTTTTGAGGGCTTTTGAGTTTCCTTTTCTAGAATGCAAATTTTGAATGAAATGAATTCGCCAGAATGGTCTAATTTTCAATTGGAATGTTCATGCAGAGCTTAAACTTGTCTAAGTGTTGACCGTCAATATGAATTTTTGTCTGATTGAATATTTTGACCAAATTTTGACTTTTTTGAAGTTTGATCCTGGGCATTGGAATTGATTTGTTTTCGCCTTGTGAAGTGATAAAATGTGTAAAATCATGATATTTTGGCCTGTAGGAGCAAAATCGCTCCTGTCCCTCAGTGAAGGACAGGAGCTCAATCTCAAATATCTCATCATTCTTGCAGAGTCCAGACAAATTTTACGTTTGAAGTGATGGAGAACGGCGAGATCTTTCCATTGAATATAAATTGAAGATTTTCATAAGCATAGAAATGCCTCAAGGAGGAAAATCGCTCCTGTCCCTCAATGAAGGACCGGAGCTACAATTCAAATTTCGTCTTGTCCTTGCAAGATTTCGACAACTTAATGATTTGAGGACGTCCAAGGGAAGATGCTTTGCCAAATGAATATAATTTGAGATGCAAAAACGAAGGAGAATGACCTATATTGACCAAATCGCTCCTGTCCCTCTCCAAGGGACCAGGGCGAGGTACCTTGTAGCTCTCGTCCCTCTCCCAGGGACCAGAGCGATTTCCTTCATTATGCAAAATCCAGACAAAGGTCAAGGCAAGTTTACGTTCAAAAACAAGGAAAAACATGAGATAAATGCGTTGAATATAAATTGAAGATTTTTGGGACGTCCATAACAGTGCTAATTGCCTAAATCGCTCCTGTCCCTCAGTGAAGGACCGGAGCTACAAATCCAATTTTGCTTTGTCCTTGCAAGATTTTAACGTCTTGACGATGTTAGAAGGTCCAAAGAGGTGCATTTTATCAAATGAATATAACTTGAAGTGCTGTCGGGGAGATCAACAGGGTAGCAAGTCCGGCTTGAGTGAGGTCCTGATCCTGAAATTTGGCTAAGTCTGGAATGTCCTGATCCTGAAATTTGACTAAGTCTGGAAACTGAAAAACCTCCAAAAACTAGATTTTGCAATATAACTCCTAGAGGTCTGAAACCACTCTCAAACATCCTGAAAGTATATATGGAATATAACTTAAAGTATAAGAAAGAAGAAACATAGAAGGAAATGTTATATTCCATTAAAATTGTCCTGATCGAGAGTGCGAAAAGTCAAATTTCGCTCGTGTCCTTCTCCAAGGGTCCAGAGCGAAATGCGCTCGTGTCCCTCTCCAAGGGACCAAGGCGAATCGCTCGTGTCCCTCACCAAGGGACCAGAGCGAAAATGCTTAGTTGAGCCATTCCTGACCTTGTTTGGACGAATCGAGACATCAAAGGCATGGTGAAGGACGAAATGAGCATGATAGAACATCCAGACTTGATCAAAAAACAATGAAATGATGAAGTTTTGCCTAGAGGGTCAAATTCGCTCCTGTCCCTCACTGAAGGACCAGAGCGAAGTTCTTCATAAGGTACGATCTGGGCAAAGATCAAGCAAATTTTATGTTCGAAGGCAAGAAAGGAGGTCAATCGAACCCGTTGAAGACAAATTGAAGATTATCAAACGTCAACAAAGGACCAAAATGCTTAAGTTCGCTCCTGTCCCTCAGGAAGGGACCAGAGCGATTTTTGTTGTAGATGATTTTCTTGCCAAATTTCAACCGATCTCAAGGCATGAATGAATGAAAGGAGGCATTGCGAATCCGTTGAATATAATTTTCGAAGGTGATGAAGTGAAATGAGGCCCACAAGAGCAAAATCGCTCCTGTCCCTCAGTCAGGGACCAGGGCGATGAGGTACGTATCTTCCCACTTTTTCATTTTTGGGCGCTAAACAAACATTTTTTAAATTTATTTAAATGCTAGAAAAAAAATCGATATTTAATTAAAAGCATTTAAATAGCGCATGGTATGTATTTATTAATTATTTTTTGCCTTTGTAAAAAATCGAAATTTATTAATTAAAAATAAAGGCATTTAATAATTAATTATTAATTTAATAAAAATCAAAAAGGGAGCGCTTGGGTTTATTTTGTCAAGGTCAGCCTTTATTATTTATTTAAAAATCGTTTTAATTGCTATATTTTGCAAAAAGTCGGCCTAAGGTCAATATGAAGGTGAGCGCCTATAAAGGAAGGTGTTTATTTCATTTTCACATCATCATTTATCATCTCTCATATGCAACTTGGAGAAGGCAAAAGAGGAGCGAATTTCATACAAAGGAAGGGCGAAATTATCATTCAAGAAGAGGAGCGAATTCAATCAAAGGTGGTCCGAAACTACTATCCAAAGGAGAGGCGAACTTGAAGTTTCTATTTGAGCGAAGTTGCCTAGGACGTCAAAGACATATCAAAGATGGCGAAATTGCTAACTTGAAGAGGAGATCACGTCCAAGACTTGAAGGGTGGCGAAGTTGATAAGAGGAACGTTTTTTTGAAGATCACATCAAGACTATCGAATTTTGATTTTTGCCTAGGCAAATTCCTCATTTTGCATTCTAGAGTTAGCTCTCTAGTGAGGTATGGCGATATGGATTTATTGTTTTGATTTTGATTGTTAATCGTTATAGCTTAGATTTTGAAATTTTGAAATTTTGAATTCCTAGCTCAAGAGTCGTTTTTAGGAAATGATTAATAAAGGACTTATCATTAAGTTTCCTAAAAAATTGCTCTCTAATTTATGTTATGTATTGCAAAATCATGTTACTAATTTTGAAATGTTGTGTAGGCGTCAAATGGAGGTCTCTTCAAGGAAAATCAAGCCGGATCAAGGACGGTCTTCGCCAGGACGATCAAGCCAAGACAAGGGCGACCTCTTCCAATCCAGCGTTCCAAGGCGAGGTACATCATCTTCCTGCACATCAAGGACGCAAGGAGTTAGAACAAGGGCTCGTTGAAGAAGCAAAATAGATCCAGAGGAATTAATTAAAGCAAGTTTCTCAACAATATCAAGATGAATATCCACCAAGTTCCAAGTGTCAAATGAGGTGGCGTCCTAGTCATCATTTCTCCAATCAGTGAAGTCCATCTCAGCATGTCCAGATTCAATGTACTTAACTCATGGAAGGTGGCACAAACTCCGATGTACCTACCCCGGCTATCCATTGGTCGATTTTTCTAAAAGGGACATGTGTCCAAGCAATACAATTTTATCATTGGTCAAGCATTAAATGTTATGTAATGGTTGTAACAAACCCTAATTAGGGTTTTCATTGTAAAATCTTGGCCATTGATCTTGAATTGATCTAAGCCATCAAATTGTATTGTGGGCACTATATAAGCCCAGGCATTTCATTTTGTAAAGAGGAATTTTAGAGAATTAGAGAGAGTTGTAAATAGTTGAAAGTAGTTAGAGAGTAGAATAGGAGGACAAGGCAAGAAATTGTTGCCATTGATTGTAAACAAACTCCATTTTCATTGAAGTAATGGTGAAATATGTCGTTTTCTTGCAATTTGCATGGTTTCTTGTTGAAGTCTTCAATCTTAGATGGTAGATGATTAAATGAATGGAGGGAATGTGATTGATTGATGGTGGAATTCGTACATCCATACTACTAGCAGTTTGTTGATTGCAAATTTGCCTTGTGTAGTCGACTGGAATCGTTCAGCTTAAGCTCAATTTCAATTTGTCGCCTCTTCATTGATATGCATCAACTTGGATGGTATCTATGCCTGCGGTGATGATTTGAACATCATAAAGCTCCCTTAGAAGATCGCACTAGTCTTGTGTAGATGTTCCATTGATGTCAAAACAAGATCTAGTTAGAGTTTCACCAAAAATCAAGTCATTGCTCCTACATTCTTCGTATTAAGATTAGATCCTCTCTTCGCCCTTATCCTTTTCCCATTTTTTTTAATCTAAGTTAGTCCGAGCCTGTGTCCAGCAAAGCAGATCGGAAGTTCAATGTAAGTCCCCTTGTGATTCCAGCAAATCACATCATACCACTGGAGCTTGTCCACACGTGGAGACCCCACTAAAAGAACCTTGGAGTCTACCTAACTGATCCTTTACGCGAATCTTCAGCAGTTAGAGACTATTTTCTCAAGAGAGGATAAGATACCCTTAGGTATTTTATTCTGTGTATGATTGTGTACAAAATACACGTCAACAGGCCCCCTTTTAACCCTTGGCCTTATTTCAAATTTGAGCGGGATTTCTTGCTCTGTGTCGGTTCATGTCGATAGATTAGCAATTTATCCATTAGGCAAGTATAAAAGGAGGTTTTCCCCTCTCATTTTGACATCCATCAATCATCTATCAAGCATCCAACAATCACATGAGATCAAGCAATCAAGCATTCAAGAGAAACTGAGCATTAATCAGTCTTCCTTCAAGCCTTGGAGCAGCAATAAAGACAAGAATCAAGCATTGAAGTAGACATCTTTCATCCTATTTTGTTGAAGACTTCATCAAGCCCTAATTCCATGTTTAGACAGACAAAACTTCACAAGGAGGTATATCATTTGATTTTTCAATCATTATTCAGAATCTCCCTCAAAAGGAGAATCTTCCATTGTAGCAATTTCAATTATCTTTATCTCAATTTCATGGTAAATTCCAAAACAGGGGTTTGACCTAAGGCAAGCCCCTATTCCCAACCTATTTCCCTTTCATTCTGTGTGCAGGAAACAGATACAGAGTTGTACTCTTCAGATTAGACATTATTTGTAGAGACGAATCAACCCTCTTTGGCGTGTGAAAAAGTAGGAAATGACCCCCTTACTTTTTTTTATTTTTTAACAACTCAAAGCACCCGTTAAGGTTAGGAAAGTGAAATACAATGTTGTTGAAAGGTAACCCTTCTACTTTCTGTTCACCAAGAGCCCAATATGGGAAGGTGAGAGTGTACGGTGAATAGGGGATTGTTAGCTCCAAAGACAAACTAAAGTACAATACTGGGCGGCAAGCCAGCCCCTTCCGCTTACTCAGCGGGCAAGAACAACTCAATGTAAAATCACTCTACCACATTCCAGTGGAAGGACAGCTATTACAAAAACTGAAAATAAAATCACTCAACCACTTATTCAGCGGGAGGACCATTATTACAATACTGAAAGTAAAATCAAGCCATCCTCTTCCACCTCTACAGTGGGAAATACAAAAAGTAAAATGCCATAAGAAAAGGCTGATCAGTACTGCTGATTTCAGTGTTACAATGAGAGCATTAGCTTACAAATTACAATAGGAAATTGATATCTAAACACAACAAAATGTTAGGAATTGATCCTCTAACAAATATGAGCTATCCAACATATAGAAAAGTAACCAAAACGTTTTCCATTGGGACACTAATGATTTTCACATTGTAAAAGCCCAAACTTATCAAATTTCATCATTTTATGCAATGGAAATTCTATTTGCATCAGGACTTTTAAAATTTCGACAAGATTTGAAGGGTGGAAAATAGAAGTCCATTGGGACTTTGTGCATTTTTAACCTATTTTACCTCCTAGGAGTGGAAAAGAGACTCCTATAGGGACTTTTAGCACCTTAGCACAAAATTCATACCAACTTGCAACATTTTTGACATTTTCGCTCACATTTTGAAGGCTACTTGCAACTTCAACACTTAGAAAAATTTAGGATCACCTTAACATTTTAACATTTTTCAATACTTTGATCCTATTGACTTCAAAACTCAAAAATTTGTCATTGCTTGAGCATTGAAGACCTCTGAACATGACCGTATAAAAAATGAGACCCGTGCACTTAGAGCTCAAGATTGTCACTTGACTGCCAAAAACCCTAAACTAACAAAAGCGGAAAGTAGGAAAGAGGGGGTTCCCATTTGCAATGGGGTGATGTGTGAAAAGGTCACAACAGAATCCTTCCTAAATAAGGTTTAAGTAACGGTGGTAAAAGTGGTCAACATCAAAGTTAGAGATCAAACTCAGAGACAAGCTCATTTTGGTGATTGGGATGCATGTATGAAGAAGAATTGGCATGGATTGAGAAACCCACCAATTGTGGGCCCTGGAGGTGCAGAAACTCAGAGGCTAAGAGAGGAAGCCAAATGGCCCATTGTTAGGGTGGATAAAAATGAATTTTGATGGAGATTCAAGGGGCAACCATGGAAGATCTGGAGCAAGCTGTCTAATCAGAGATTGAAAAGGGTCTGCAATTAGTAGATTAGTTCCACCTCTTCAAGTAGGGATGAACAATGAAGCGGAATTTAAAGCCCTAATCTTGGGGCTTTGTAAGTACAAATAACTCAATTGCAATAAGGTTGTGGTTGAAGGAGATATTGCTATAGTAATCAATGCAGTAAGAAAAGGATCAATGCCAAACTGGAAACTACAGGCCTTCTTGGAGGAAGCCTTTGAAATAGAAGGAACTTTTGAATCCTCCATTGCCAATCATGTCTACAAAGAGGCTAATGTTGAAGTAGACTCTTTGGCTAATCAGGTGGCTGAGGGGATTGAGCTCAGTTAAGATATTATAGAATGCAAGGTTGGACCAGCGAGTTGAGCATGTTTGAGAATTCAGTGTCACCAATGCATTTGGAAAATGGAATGGTTGTCTTCTTAGTAAGTGGAAGTGTTGTTCAAGGCTTTGTGAGGTGACAAAAACTAAAAACTTGAGGGGCTTATACAGGGCTGAGGTCTTTTTAGGATTGTAGTAGTAGAATGTGGTCTTTTGCACTATTGGCATTGGCAAGGGTTGTCTCAGCTGTAAGTGTTTATCTGTAAGAGAATATTTTGAAGCGGTGGTGGCATGAGCAGCATCGAGGGATTTCCTTTGGCTGAGGATTTTGGTATCAGCATGGTATTATGTTTGCTGGTTTGTTGCTCCAAGTGCAGAGGCAGTGAGTGTTTCATATTCACTAAACGACAGTGTAACCTTGCGCTGGTAGCTAGGAAAAGATTCTGCATGTATAGAACAGGATTATTATAGAGGCATTATATGCCAACCTCATTTGACCTTCATTTGCAGTGGGACTCTGCATGCTATATTGGTTATTGGCCCTGTGTAGCCTCATTTCTTTTGTAGGGTCTGACACTGGCTAGCATGCCCATCTGAGATCTCTTTTTAGCATCTTGATTTGTATTCTTCATCCTTTTAATTAATACAATTCCTAATCTTATGTATCAAAAGAATATTTAAACATCATTTATATGTATGGAAACATGATATTTAAAATTAACAATCAGTAGTTAAATAAAGCAAATACAAAAAGTAAATGCAAAATTGCAACCATGGTGTCAGATGATTAGTAATTCATCTACATACATGCAAAAGAAATAAACTAAAGAATACCTTCCCACTATTGACTTTGGGTGTCTTCCAGCAAAGAAGTCCTCTAGATTTGGATTCAAGTCTCCTGCAAAGAAGCAACGAATTAAAATTATTAACCCCGTGATGATAGACTCTAATATTTCCACTTTGAAGGACCAAAACTGAAAGTTGAATTATAAATGATATAGTAAGAGTGTTATTTTAGACATAAAAATCCAACCACCTCCTAAGAAAAATATGCATGCATTGACAGGATAATTGAACTCCCAATAACCTTGAGTATGCCCTCCCCGTATGCCCTCCCCTATGAAATATTTGTTTTGGTCTTGCAGTTACAGAGAAAAGAAAGTTACAAACCATATTAAAAGAGCATGAGGAGGCAACTGGGAAACTTGCAAGCTCTACCAAATTCAATGTGTTAATTCTTAACACCCCCCCAAGAACAAAATTAAGCATAAGGAGAATTCCACAATTTGGAGCTAAATCATATCCTCACAAATATCTGTGCATCCCTTTGTTTAAAAGAGAAATTAAGAAAAAGCTACCTGTTAATTTGATGGATAAATTCTCAAGCATATAACAAGACTAGCAATGACAATGGCGATTATAAGAAAAAAAGCTTCAAATTGCACTCATCAGTTCTACAAGTAGCCCGAACAGATTCTTGTCCATCATACAAAGCCTGCATATCAAAGACAGTATCAAGACTAACCAAGAAGACTTGTATTGTCAGGAACTGAAGACAAGAATAGACTACCTCTTGTAGCTTGAAAATTTGTGTGCAAGCAAGGCCAGAGTAGAAAGGAAGGGAAGGGTTCAAGACGTGAGTAAGATGAATAAGGCCCACAGTGCTAAAATTCTATGGAGACTCTACAAATAAAAGGATAGGGTATGGATTAAGGTTCTGAGAAGTAAAGACATAGATGATATTCATCATTGTCACATTTTTAAGATAGAAAACAGCCCCAGAGATCAGCTTTTGGTAAACTTTTTGTGCAGAAGCTTCATTGATGATCATTTTAGATAGGATATAAGGCAAGGTCTGAAGGTAATATTTTTGGACAACTCCTGGTTTCCATAAGGGCCCTTGGAGTGGCAGGCTTTTTCTTCAATTTGCATAAGGAAACAAAAGAGTTTCGGGGTGGAAGTTAAGAATTACTGGAATAAGATCAAAAGCAAAAGCTCCAAAAATTAATGAAATCAGATATTAACTGGGGATTTAGATTATGTAGAATAAGAAGACATGAAGGAATTCTGGGAGGGTACAGAGTTTCTTAGAGCATAGGTAGAGACAAACTTGTATCTGATAAAGCCAAAAAAAGGTTCGTAATGTTGTCAACAAAGCATAAAAAGTTCTTCAGGGAAAGGATATCAATCAGAAAGAGATCTGAATCTGCATTTGAAAAGCGAATTTTAAATCAAACATGAAGGTGTTCAATTGGCTAGCTTAAAAAAACAAAATTCTAATTCAAACCTGAGAAGACAAGGTTTCCAACATCACTCTCACTGCACAAAGTCTTTGGCAAAATGAAGATGCAACTAATCATTGCTAGTTACTTGTGCCTATTCAAGCAAACTCTAGAATCAGTTGTATGTTGCAAGCCAAATGCCAATGAACAATACTATCCTTCTTTCTATAGATTATTTCTCAACCCTTTGCCTATTCAAGCAAACTACAGTATTGGTTATCTTGTGAAGTCAATTGTCAATGGGTAATATCATCACATATTGGGTAGATCTGGTCTCAAAAACCCCTAAAGGAGAAGGTAGAGATAATTGCTTTCTACTTGAATCTGGGCAGGAGTTCAAATTATAAGGTTGAGTTTGCCAAAAAACTAACAGCAGTCAACATAGCGAAGTACAAAAACCTGAATAATCTTGTTGTGGAAAATATTTCACAAACATCAGTAGATTAAAGACAGTTTGAAAATGAATATAATGATGGATGGGACCTAGAGAAAATACTAGAAGAAATAATCAGCATTTAAAAAACTTGCCAATGCATCTTAATCACTCATGTTCAGAAAAAGGAATGAACTAGGGAGTGTTGCAGCAGTTATAATTATTGTACCTATATATGGAGTGGAACAAATCCAAATTATAGGTGATATTTACAGGAAAAGTTTCAAACCTTAAGGAGCTTGTTGAGAAATTAAAGAACAGGCACAGTGAATCAATGAGGGCAAGAGTGGAAATCACGGGAAGCATAGAGAGGAATAAGCACAGGTCAAGGTGGCAAATCACAATTTAATAAGAAGATCATAGGAGTGATGCCTGTCCCGTTATGAGTTCCTTTCTTTCTGTTGCTGTTGGAAATAAGCCACACCCGGACCGACGATGGACTGGTCCAAGAGGGGCCAGTAGCTCAGTGGTAGAGCACTCCAGCAGCGTATGGAAGGTCCTAGGTTCGAGTCCTAGCTGGTCCATGTCTCAACATGGTATCAAAGCCAGGTCCAGGCTAGGAGCCCCAAGTACACGAGAGGTGTGGCTTAAGGGGGGGTGTTGGTGTTGGAAATAAGCCACACCTGGACCGACGATGGACTGGTCCAAGAGGGGCCAGTAGCTCAGTGGTAGAGCACTCCAGCAGCGTATGGAAGGTCCTAGGTTCGAGTCCTAGCTGGTCCATGTCTCAACACTTTCTAAATGTTAAGTTGACATAGTTCAATCCTAAGCGATGTGATAGATTGTCTTAGAAAGATAAAGGCATTCTGATTGCTAATTTTGCTGGCCAGGTATGGATGACTAGCCGGAAACTCAATTGAGCATTGTTTGTGTCAAGTGGACTGCTTTTCTTTTTCCAACAATTTCATGGTTTCTCACTTCATCAAAAAAATACATCCATTATTTAAAATTGATTTGTTACATTTTTATTTTTCATTTAAGAATCTTTTGTTTGCAGTGTATCAAATTGCAATGTTCTTCTAGGATGAACAGCATGGCATGATCAGGTTCTGACATTTCAGGTCTCTCTACTGGACCCACCATCAGAGAAAGGATAAATAAAAAAAGCAATTCGCTAAGAACAAAAGTGTCTTATATTTTACTCCTACACCCTAAAAACAATTTCATTTCATTTTCAAGCCAAAGAAGAAGGAAAATAGAGAGTTCTGAGTCAAAATTGGATTGCATTCAAGCGAAAACAGCAAGGAGATTGAACAAAAATTGGTGGTTGAATCATGTTTGAATAGATTTATAGCTACTTTTGGTGCATCTAAAGGAGTCTACAAAGGATTGGGAAGAGCTCCCCATTTATCTCAAGCAAGATTCTTGAGGTAAGTTTGTATTTTGAAGGCTTTTCAATTTTTTAATAAAAAATTCATTTCCTTTTTACATTTCTTTTATCTTTTTTGTATTTTGTTTTAGTGGACCAAGAACAAAACCTAGATGTGCCTAATTTTTTTTGTTGAACAGGCCTCAAGTGTTTAAGTAAAAAGGTTAGTTTTATAGTTGCAAACCCAAGATTTTTTTATATAAGTTTAGCTATAAATGATAAATGTTAATTTTTTTTCTATTTATATGTTATTGTAGCATTCTTTAGATTTACAAATTGTCTTTATCACAATGTCAGTCGAAACCCCAATTAGAACAGACCCTTGTTAGAAATGTGCCATCACTGAGGGAAAGAAAGGAGAGATAGCTTGTTTTCATTGCAAACAAATTTTGCATTGGGGAGGCATTAATAGATTAAATTATCATCTTGCACATATACCATACCCAAAAGTACCTGCTGAAGTTATGCATGAAATGCAAGTTCAATTAGAAACCTTTGAGAAGCAAAAAATACTTAAAAAGAGGCAAAAAGACAAGATGGCAACTATTGGTGGAACTAGAAAATCTTCTTCCATTCCTCCATTTCATCCATCTTTGAGTAGTGGGATTGGTAGTGTTTGCATTGGGCCTAGAGTTTGTGCATCTAGGCTAGATTCATATATTATGTCATGCACTACTCCGAGTTCCAAACAGTCACTTGAGAGCATGATTTGTAACAAAGATAAACTGATGCAGCTCAAGGTGCAATTGGAGACTTTTGGTTCTATTGGACCATTTCATTCCACGCAACAAAATATTTTTTTTTTTTAAATATATAATTTAATTTTTAGTTTTAGAGCTATGTCAAATTCAAGTTTGAACTCTTAGTTTTACAATACTTATTTTATTTTTTTATTTTTGTGTTACATCTCCTTATTGGCAAAACATGGTGGATGACATTACCGTTTTGTGGGGCGTGGTTCAAAGCCCCTAATGATGACAAGATAAAGGGCCTCATTTTGTCTCAAATGGTGGTTGATGTGAAAGACACAATTGATGAGCAACAAAAGATATGGAGGAAGAGTTGCGCCATCATGACTAATGATTGGATGGATAGAAGAAATTAATCATTGCTAAATTTTCTTATTTCTTCTTTAGGTGATTGTACTTCCTAAAATGCATCAATTTAGTGATTAGGATATCTAACTTATATTGTATTGAATCACTGATTTTGTTTCTTTCTTAGGTGGCACAATGTTCATAAAATCTATTGTTGCTTCTAAAAACACAAAAATGTTGAATTCCTTTGTGAAGAGTTGGAGAGAATCTTGGTTGAGGTGGGTGAGGAGAATGTGGCGCAAATAGTTATAGATAATGCAGAAAATTATGTGTTACATTTACACTACTCATGGATAGGCATCCATCATTATTTTGGACTCACTCGACCTCATATTGGAGGATCTTGGCAAGATTCCACAAATCAAAACATGTGTGGAGATAGCCAAAAATATTTGTAAATACGTGTACAATCATACTTGGATCCTCAACCTAATAAGGCATTTTACAAGGAAGGAGTTGGCTCATCTTGGAATAACCCGGCTTGCAAGCAATTTCATTACATTACAATCCTTGCTTCAAGCAAAGGGAGATTTGAGGTGCATGATTGTTATTTAGGAGTGGATTTCCTCATCATATGCTAAAACCAATGCAATGGTTGATGTGGTTAAATAGATTTATGACCAGCAAAGCTTTTGGGTAGCAACCATAGAGATTGTAGAGGTAAATATATATTATACTTTTGTTCATATTTTTATTTTGTTTGCTTATTTTTTTCACATTTGTGTTAATGATTCCAAATAATTGCAATTCACAGAGCTTTTAGTGGTTCTCCTACAATTTGTTGATTAGGAGAAGCCCACAATGGGCTACATATATGACGGAATGGATAGAACCAAGGAGACCATTACATCCATTTATATGGGAGTTGAAGATAATTATTGCCCTATTTGGGAAATCATTGATAGACAATGGCACCTCAGGCTTCACAAGTCCCTATATGCAACTGCTTATTTCCTCAATCTAGCATTTCAATTCTGCCCAGATTTCAAGGTGGATGACGAGGTATCAAGTGGGCTCTACAGTTATAAATAGTCAAGTGGATGGTGCTTGATTCTCTTCTTGAAGCACAAATAGTCATCGAGATTGAGATCTTTAGACTTGCACAAGGAGACCTCTTTGCATGACATATATGTAGGCAACTTAGTTGGCATTACAACCATATAAAAAATCTATTAAGGGCACAATTTAAGCTTAAAAATTAATACTTTTCGTTTTTTTACATTATTATTAAATATTGGAACTTAAAGTTGGACAATGAAATTGATTTTTTTATTTTTTCATCTTAGATGCATGGTGGGAAAGATTTGGTGCTAAGGTACTAAATCTTCAAAGAATTGCAATTCGAGTCTTGAGCCAACCATTAGTGCTTCAAGTTGTGATCACAATTGGGGTATGTTTGAGCACATACACTTTAAGAAGCGCAATACACAATTAGTGCAAAGGTTAAATGATCTAGTTTGTTCTCATTACAACCTTTGCCTTTGCCTTTGCCACATATAGATTTTGGGCAGTGACCTATCACCCATCGCACTAGAGGAGGTTGATCCACAATCAGATTGGATCACTGAGGTTGAGTATCTTGTCTTTAATGAGGACCTTGATTGGGTTGATCGAGTGGGTAGAGAGTAAGAGGTAGTAGCCATCGTAGAAGAGAAGGATATGGATAGTGATGTTGGTGTGTCACTTAGACACAAGCAGATATCATAGTTGCATCATCATCCAATACCTATCTTAGATGCCTACGTTGGACTTGACATAATATTGCATTGAGTGATTCAAGCTCTTGTGAGCGAAGTCACCAGGTTCGGCCGAATTTCATCCTTGAAGTTCGAAATTTGCCGAACTTTAAAACATGCAATAAAAATCGTTGAAGTCTGATTGGTCAAAAAAGTGATTTATTTTTTCTGTTAATATTTTTTAAATAGCGATTTAGGGTTTCTTTCAGATTTTTTTTATAAATGAGAGGCCAACGTTTGTATTTATAGGCAACATGCATCAAAGGAATTGTTAAGGCCTTGTGAAACAAGATTTGTTTCATATTATATCACTTTGAAATGAGTGGTTGAAGAAAAAGCGGCTTTGAGATCTGTTATTTGTTCCAATCAGTGGGAAAGTTCAGTGCTTTCTAAAGGCCCTAAGGGGAAGAACATAGAGCAAATCATCCTAAACAGAAATTTCTGGGAAAGTGCAGCAAAAGTTTTGCTTGTATGTGAACCAATTGTTGAAGTGCTTCGTATGGTTGATGGTGAGACTCCTTGCCTTGGCATGCTTTATGAAAGCATGGACCGGTGTAAGGAATCTATTCAAAAAGCACTAAATAATGAAGAAGCGGAATATATGTAGATATGGGAGACAGTTGATTGCAGATGGAAAATGATGCAGACACCTTTACATGCAGTAGCTTGCTTTTTGGAGCCTAATTTGTTTTCTATTGATAGAAGGGGTGATAATGAAATCATGGCAAGGCTTTACCAAGCCATTAGCAGGTATGTACTAGATCCAGAAATTGCAGCACTAATCAAATATCAAAGTTGGCAATACAAGAGAAGGGATATTTGGAGGGGCAAAAGACAAATATGACTCGCCACACATGCCTAGATATAGATGGTGGATCGCTTATGGATCATCAACTCCTAAACTGCAAGAGTTTGCTATTCGAATTTTGAGTCAGGGAGCAACTTCATCAGCTTGTGAGAGGAACTGGAGTTGCTTTGACCACATCCATTCCAAAAAGAGGAACAAATTGTTGACTGGAAAGTTGGGAGATCTTGTCTATGTTCGCAGCAATTTGAAATTGCTGATGAACAAATCAACAAAGAACACTTCTTTAGAACAAACTCTTGAAGGCATAGCAATGTCAGATGCAGATGCAAATGAGCCTGACTTTGCAGATAATGAACTGAGTAGTGATACAGATGATGATGATTTGGCATCCTAGCCAAGTGCTCTTGATGACTTAGAGTTATTTTAAAGTTCTAAAGTCTTTGACTGTTATTGTACCTTTTTGACAAAAGAACATCTTTGCAATCGTGAAAGCATATGTTACCTATGGTTTATATTTTATAAATATGTCATCTTTTTGTAATGATTTCAAATCTATGTATCAATGTTAAACTATTTAGGCAATTTTATAAATATATTACATATATTTATTAAGAAATTTAAAAAATTACATATGGCGAATTTAATTTGAATTTTATACATTTCGAATTTTTTCCTCATCGAACTTCATTTGAATTTCAAAGTTGTCGAACTTCGAATTCGAATTCGAACCTGGTGACTTAGCTTGTGAGCCATGGAGAGCCATGACTTCCAATTCTTGTTTTGATATTTGCTTTGAACTTTTGATGTTGTGGATTTCATATTCCATGATTTTTGTATACATTTGACAATATTTATATATCTAAATGTGCTATTTTGTTCAAGTAAAATTTGCGTTTATACTTGTGCGATTGATGTATACTTGTATATGTGATCAAAGTAGCTTCTACTTGATGAATTTATTGTGTCTTTAAGGTTTATTTATTAATGGGTACATGAAATAAGTTTTAAATCCTTAAAATTCTCTAAATTTCATGGGTCTTTCAATTTGTCAAGTCTAGGCACCGAGTCCACATCCAAGTCAAAAATCAGCTTGTCAAGTCTTGGGAAAGTTTGAGTCTTGTAACATTGGTGGGTATAGTGATCTTTCCCATCGGCTATCATATATCTCTGCTTGGTCGGTCTTAGTATATTCTTCCCCTATGATGATCATTTCTTGTTTTCATGTCAGAATACTCTGTGAATGACATGTCACAATGGATGGCTGGGCTTAGAGCATTATAATCAGCATGATATCTTGCCATCTCATCATTAGGTCTAGGTGGTACTTGCTGCTCTTCATCAAATGGGTCCTCTTCCTCTCTCTGCAAAAATGTGGCTGTGAATGTCTTGTCAGTGGATGGACTGAAACTCCATCATTTGCTGAGAGACTTCCTTCAACACCATTGGGATTGGAGCTTCTAGCAATTCATTGTTGATTCATTCCCCTCAAAGTCCTCACAATCTCTGCCATAGACTCCATTGTTGACTAATTTCTTGAGATAAACATGAGTACTAAATCAGATACAGATCTTACAAAAATCAGTTGTTGCAAAGATTTTGCATGGCCTGGGTATGTTTGGCAGTATCCTTTGCAATGGCTTGCCCCCACAATCAAAAGAAAATCATGACAATGTCCACAGCTCACAGGTGTTAATGGTTGGGTGATAACAATGGCTATGCCTCTGTTGCCTGAAGTTCAATCTTCTCAGATATGTCCTACACTGTCTTGTGTCACACCTGGCCTTTGATTACTGCATGGTGAAAGGATGTATCCACCTCTGATGCCTTAAAAGTTGTACTCTTCTTGGGGTTTGTGATCTATAACCATAAACATATGTGATGTAATAGACAATGCATTTGAATTTGTGGTTGGTGGACACTCAAATATGTATGGCTGGTGGTTGCTATTAAGAGCTCCTTGAGGGTGATATGGGTAGCCTGTGGCTTGTATGTCAGTTGTAACTGGTGGTGGGATTGATTGGATTCAAAATCTAACTCAATAACATGCACCAGATCTGAAATAGAGCTCAAATCCCTTCAAACATGGTGCACCAGGTCTGAATATGTGATCACTCTCTCTGTGCTACCTTTGACTAAGCACTAGGAGAAAGGCACCTAAACTTTAGATCTATGAAAAATTTAATGCAAAAAATATAAAATATTGTGATTGAGGTTAGGGTTTCCATCCTATCTCAAGAAATTTGCCCAATGCCAAGGGATTTCGTCCCTGCAGAGCATATTGCAAATTGCAACAATAAAAAATGACCAGAGTACTTTTCTAAATGGCACCTTCAACTCCTTTATATTGAATTGCAAGGTAGGTTTAATGGACCTAAAACTAGGCCGACCAAGAGCTTGGAACTATCTTTATTTTTATTTATTATTTTGTATTTCATGCAAACCCATTCGGTCCAAAATTGATGGTACCTAGATCTAAATATTCTATTTATTTATTTCTTTTTAAATATATATTAAATAATGGGTGTTAAAATACACCTTTTTATTCATCATTAGCTTTCCTAGCTAATGAGGGGACATGACACAAAAGACCATATTTTTTCAATTAATAAAAAAAATCAGGTTAGAGTTAGGGTTGGGTTTAGGGTTCAGATTAGGGTTGAGGTTAGGGTTCAAATTAGGATTGGGATTAGGGTTAAGAAAAAAAGAAGGATGAGGCTAGAACTAGAATTAAAGGAATATATGAAAAAAAATACTGAAAAAATCAGAATAATAACCAAAATGCATTTTTTTTACCAAAAAATCCAGTTGATCAAGTAATCTGAGAAATATGCAATTTAAAAATAAAATCAATTTGGCATTGGAGCTGAGTGTCAATTGACAGCATGTATTCCCAATTTATTCCATAGTTACAAGACTCATTGGGACTCCTCGAGAATTGGTAAGTCTTGAGCCGAGCAGACCAAATAAAAGCCTACGGATTCATGATCTGAATACCCAGTGAGTCTAGTCAAACTTGCCAAGTCTGCCAGACTCATTGTGTGTCGGCAAGTAGAACCAGAGAGTTCTATGAAAATCAAGAAAAAAAAAAGGAAGAAAAATTTGAAATGCTTAAATGTAAAAGCACAAAAGTCAAGCATATTTTGAAGGCTTTGGAGGATGGTTAAAGCAATAGAATTATAAAAAATAGCATGTGCATGATGGTCTATGAGGTCTCAAAGGCTTTAATTTGGGCTTGGTGAGGAGAGCTATGTCCCTCAACCCTGCCCTATATCACGACAAGGTGTACGCTAGGAATGCTACCCCTCAAACCTCGTGGGGGGATTACCCCCAAACCCCCACATGGGGCGCCAGCCCTTGACCCTACTAGGGACACTTCCCCCAAATCTCAACTCTACTCTTTTTATTAAAAAAAACTTTATGGGCCCTGTTGGATGGAAGAAAATAGTTTTTATCCATTCAACTTTTTCCCAATTACATTCCTAGTAATTAAATTACATTTATAATCCTAGTTTGCTAACTCAAACCATATACTAAGTAATGCTCCCAAGGATATAGCAGCATCTACAAACTTGTCTGAGATACAAGCACATGACTCCAGATAGAGCTAATAATGTTGGGTTGAGTGAGGGATAGGAGCTCCTCTCCACCATATTTTATGACTACACATATTGGTTTTTTTTTGTTTTTGACGCCATGAATATAATAATCCACATGTTTTGTACACTTAAAACGCTTGACAATATTTTTATATTTAAAAATGTTGTTTCCTATAGTTAAAATACACTTTTATACTCGTGGTCAATGTATGCATGTGCATCTGATCGAAGTAGCTTTCAATTTGATCAGTTTATTGTGTCTTTAATTTTTTTTCTTTTAAGGTGCATGATAGTAGTTTTAAATCTTTAAAACTCTCTATATTTCATGATTTTTTCAATTTGCAAAGTCTAAGCACCAAGTTCGCGTTTGGGTCAAAAACCAGCTTGCTAGGTCGTCTGAGCAGAGTCCGAGTCTTGTAACTATGATTTATGGAAACATGGTTTTGGCTGTCCCCCCAAAAAAATCCTGAGTAACTAGGTGACCCTTCAAAATATCTCATTCAAATCAAGGATTATTTAAAAACTTGATAAGAACAAACCCCACCATATAGTGCTTAACCGCTATGATAAAGTATTAATAAATTTATTACTTCTCTCTGGTGTTTGTCATGTGTTCCTATAATGATGCTTGTCATATTTTGAAGATATGAGTATAGTAGTTTTAAAAGGTGCAACACGAGCTTCAAAATCATATCCTTTTTCATTTGTATGTATATTTTTAAACTATTTATCATGTCTTAGATAAAGTGTTTTATAGTATTATATTACTGTTTCTAACAAACAACACTCTTTTAATTCTAAATTTTTATGAGAAATCAATATACCATGTGTAAAAGTATTACAATTTTTTCCAATGCAAAAAAAAAGTATAGAAACATGTGCATATTATTTTCAAATATCAAGTCTCATTACAAGCACAAATAGTGACAAAATACTTACAAGTTTTCTTCTTCAATTTTTTCAGCAATGGATTCTCCTTCCTTGGAAATAAAGGTCAAAATATCAGTTCCCTGTTCCCCTCTGCTATTTTGTTCAGATGAGCCATATAAGTTATTAGATTGGAAATTCTGATTAAGTCCATCAGTACTTTTCTGTGACTGCTCAATCGCACTACCACGCGAGGATTTACTCTTGAGCATGCTTTGTGAGTGGAGTTGTTCTCTTGTGTATGCCTCTGAACATGAATGTCCATCCAGAGGTGTACAGAGTGAAGAAGAATGAGCTTCCTGCTCCCATGTGTTTTCCATGTGTTCATCTGAATGGGCTCTGGGTATGACATGCTGGCCACAACCAGCTGCTTGAATAGAGGAATAAACAAATTCAGGTCTAACATTCTCACTTGAGGAATCCTCATTATGGGATTGACAAGTTTCCTTTTCACTGGCCTGAATTCTGACCACTGAATTGTTTTCAGCAACAATAGTAGATGCACCTAGCTGTAATCTGCTTTGATTGGGGTCAAAAGCAACCTTTTGGGTAGCACCTGAATTGACTGATTGATCAAGTGCCAAAACAACTCCCACTGGACCAGTACCTTTATTTGAAGGTGAAAAATTATTTTGAACTCCAATTGGACAGCTGGCCGTTGACTGGTATTGTTGTGAACAAGATGAAATAAAATCCACTGGTCTTGTTTTATGTTGCTTCTTGTGAAATTCCATCTGATCTACTTTACCTATATCAAAAGGAAAATATCAGTCCAAATATCCACATGCACTGCTCAGAAATCAAACATAAATAGGAACTATTTTCAGCTCTAGCATGGGAATCTAAACATAACTTGGAGCTTTTGATATCAGATTTATATAACAAATATGCATTAAAAACTAACATTTAAATAGGTCTGCTATTTACTACTAGAAAATCAACTAAAGAATGATACTATATAGAAATTATTATCATTTCTATTGCAAGCGATATGAGATGGACGGAGATATAATTTACCATGCTTACTATTGTTTAGTTCCCAGGTATACAGAACTTAAAAGAATAAAAAATACATGCAATTACAGTTGTCAGTTAGTGTGACGAAATTGTAGGGTAGGTAGTAAAGAATATTTATAAATTTTATATTATAATCAGCATATATGAGCTCTAAGAAGAGAAACTCAACTTACTATTATGATCCACAAATAGAAAAGGTTATGTAATAAGTAATATATCATGATTCACATTAAAGCTGACAGTTTCTGTTAACATGGAGTACCATTGGAATTATGCAAAGCTATGACACTCAAGGTGAAGTGAACACTTTTAGAATAAAAACCATTAGGATACTTCAGATCAAAATTTTACATGATCGTAACATCATGTTCCATCCTATTATTTGATAATGAAGACTACACTGTAGAAATTTGAAAACATCATGTTCCATCGTAACATCATGTTCCATCCTATTATCTGAAAACATAAATCAAATCATATTCCACTTCTCCAAGACCCCAATGAATGCCTCACAAAAGAAAAGTACCAATCATGAACAATGTGTTCAGAGATTGCCTTGACAAGTTTGTTTTAGTATTCCTAAACGACATACTAAATTACTCCAAGAATGAGGAAGAGCACTTCCAACATTTGCAGATAGTTCTGCAACAATTACAAGAACATAAGTTGTATGGTAAATTATCTAAATATACTTTCTTCCGAAAGGAAGTACAGTACCTAGGGCAAATTATCTCTGTTGAAGGCATAATGGTAGATCCAGCTAAAATTAAGGCCATACTAGAATGGCTGACCCCTAAGAATAATGTTCAGGAAGTGAGAAGTTTTATGGGGCTGCCAGGATATTTTAGGAAATTTGTAATGAATTTCTCACGGATAGCTAATCTCATCACCACACTCCAGAGGAAAGGCAAAAGATTTGAATGGATTGAGAAATGCTAGAAGTCCTTTGAGTAACTTAGGGAAAAGTTGACAACAACACCTATCCTGAAAGTTTTGGATCCAAAAGGATGCTTCGTAGTAGTTACAAATGGCTTCGAGAGAAGGATTGGGAGGAGTTCTCATGCAGGATGGACAAATAATTGCCTATGAATCAAGGAAGTTGAAATATTATGAGCAGAACTATGCACCTGACGATCTCAAGCTTGCAACAATTGTGCACACTCTTCAAATGTGGGGACACCATCTGTGAGGCAAACCCTTCAAACATAGATCAGATTATCAAGGGTTAAGATATATTATCAATCAACCTAATCTAAATTCCCACCAGAGAAAGTGATTGGAATTAATTTCCAACTACGACTTTGAAATTGGCTAAATTAAAGGGAAAGAAAACCAGGTGGCAGATGCCCTAAGCCGTAGAAGACATATATCTTCCATGGTTTCCTTACGCACTGATTTTAGGGCTCAAGTTTTACAACAGTTAGAAGGGGATGAATATTACCAATAAGTTAAATAAGCCCTTCAAGCTAATCCTCAAGATCCAAGGTATGAAGGGTTTAGTTTTGAATCAGACAGTCTTTTGAGATATCGAGACTGCATGTATGTGCCATAGTCTACAAAATTGAGAAAATTGGTTTGGAAAAGGTGCATTCAGCACCATATTCAGATCATCTAGTGGTTACCAAGCTATTAGTAGATGTTAAATCTCTTTACTTTAGGAAGGGAATGAAGAAGGATAAGACAAGATTTGTGGCAAGTTGCTTCGAATGCCAGAGGGTGAAGGCAAAACACCAACACCCGGCAGGACTACTGCAATCTCATGTCTTTCCAGATTGGAAATGGCAGATCATTAGCATGGAATTTGTTCAAGGTCTACCTATGTCAAGGAACAAAAACAATGCCATATTGGTAATAGAGGATAGCCTCACCAAAGTAGCCCATTTCATACCTGAAAATTTAACAGATCGAGCACCTATTATCGCTAGAAATTTGTGCAAGAAATATTTCGATTGTACGGGGTGCAGAAAAAGATTATATCAGACAGAATGCTAGGACGACATCAAGGTTCTAGCAAACCTTGTTTGCAGCCTTAGGAACCCAGTTGAAGACCAATTAAGCTTATCACCCCGAAATAGATAGCTAAACAGAAAGGGTAAATCAGGTCTTAGAAGATCTTCTGAGAATGTATTGCATGGATCAAGAGTACAAGTGGGAGGATTATCTACCTTCAGCAGAATTTGCATATAATAACTCTTATCAGTTAGCCATTAAGATGGCGCCATTTGAGGCATTGTATGGAAGGAGGTGTCTAATGGAATCAATGAACACTGAGAGGGGGGAGTGATTCAATGTTCTGCAGTTCACAAATTTATTAATCTGATTCTTCAACCACCGGATGCAAATAACTAAAAGCAAAGTGCAAAAACAAAACTTAAATAAGCATACAACCATAACACCAAGATTTTTACGTGGAAACCCAAAAGGGAAAAACCACGGTGGGATTTGAACCCACAATATTATTATACTATGGCCAATAGTAGAATAATATTACATAAGAGGAATACACATGCATTCAGGCACACTGCCTAGAGCTCACTGCTCAATTACAAAAGGGTTGCTACCCCGGAGGATTCACTGTCCTACAAATGTGATATAGAAGCTAATACGATGTGTGAACTGGAGTATAGCATCTACAAATGCCAGAAATCAGTTCCAGTTAGGCTCAGGAATGATCCGTTGTTGTTGTTCTGATAAACTGCTCTATTCTGCTCTACTACTGATTACCGGATCATTAAACTCTCAAGATGCGCACATGAAACTACGCTCAATCGCACCAAAAATGATTTCGCACACATACATACCTCACAAAAAGATCACCCAACACCATCATATATATCCGCACCACCAAAATAGATCTCCCACAAGTCGACTTCTCAAAATATCAAAATATGAAACATGTAACTTCAAGTCGTCTCAAATCTTCACAAAACCACATACCGGATCCAAAACATATGATCACGCGTTTCCCATAAGTCGATCCAGTTACCTCGAACTTACCAACAACCACCGAAATCACCTCAAGACATCCAGTCCATACATTACACCACCAAGAATGAAGATAACCCTGTTTTACTGCTCTATTGAATACCCGACCATCTAACATGCTTAAGAAACAACATCGGAGGATAGAATTGTGTGATGATCTGCTTTTGATACTCAATCAACTTAACTCAAATGACTGAAACCAAAAACACATCACCGAAAAATGAGAACTGATCACCAAACTGTCCACTAAGAGTTACCGACAGACATATCAAAACTTACTCAAGACTTCTAGATATCCCAAACTCCATACCAGATAAGATCAATAGGCTGAGTTGCCGTCAATGACAACTCCTAAGAAATATCATGCACCAGACATCACCAATCTTCACCGGAGCATCACCAGACTAGTGTCTTTTTCCAACAATCTCCTCCTTTGGCATTGATGGCAACACCGTGAAAAATGATAAGTGTTTCAAAAACTGCAAACAATCCGATAATCTGAATTATGTACACTCAAGTGACTCCCCCTAAGAATGAGCATCATTTTTCACTGCTCTCTACTAATCTCTCCCCCTTTGACATCAATGGCAAAGGGTAGGAATCTGTCAAAACTTATGTACGAATGAGTGCAATAATTTACATGAATTTAAAAATGTTTGCATAAGTGACCTTCAAGGATTTTAAGTACTCATTCCATCCTCTCAGGAAGCAATCTAAAACATTAATCAGAGCACTAAACATGTATGCATGAACTTCAATGCCTTTGAGATCAGATGGTATTGGTTTACCTAAGGCACTGACTGTATCCTGCAGAGCTCCAAGTAAAGTGTCCATCCGAGGAGTGATCAAACTTCTTAGTTCTCCCACTCTGCTTAACAGTTGCTCTTTTTCTTTATTCAAGCCCTTTATTTTGTCAGTAAGATCCATTATTTGGGCATCAAGGGAACTTCGAAAAACTAAATGAGGGGCAAATGAATGACCAATACTGGCTAGTTTCCCTTCAAGATCTCTTATTGCTTATCAATATCTACAGTAAACTTGGGCAGAAAGAGACATGATTTGAATATTTTCCCGCCTACATCTAATGCATCTTCTACACTTTTCACCGCAGACTTCAAAACCTCCCTATTAGCTTCAATTGTTTTCAAATAGGTTTGAAGCCTCATCTTATTGAACCTATTCAAAACCTTTATATCTGCAACTTTTTCTAATGATACAAAATCGGATTCTACTTTATTTAACATATCCTTAAGCTTACCGGAGGGTGAGTCATTGGAATTCTGCTTAAGGTTAGGCAAAAATTTCTCCAAAACTACAGTTGCCAAAGATATCATTTCTTTCTCTTTTGATGCGGACTTGAGTAAGTCCTCACTGGCCTTGATTTGCACAAGGGTGGTTTATTTTAGTGCTTGAAGAGGGGACAGGGTACTTAAGTCTACCAGACCATGAGAAAGATCATCTTCAATTGCAACCTGCTTTCCTTTATCAGGAACAGTGGCTGCTATCATGGTTGTCGGAGCCTTGTCTGGTTGCTCTTCACCCTTCTCCTTCTCAACTTCTTCAATCTTATCCTTTTCACCCTCTTTCCCATCATCTTTAGTCTTTCTCGCTTCACTTAACTCCTCAGCTATCATTTCTGCAATGATCTCAATCTTTGGAGGATCCTGAGTAGCATCACTGAAGTTATCCACTACTTGATTATCAGGGGCATCAACTGGAGCTTCCTGTCCAACCAGATCTACAAATGACTGATCTTGTTGTCCACCGGGAACATTTGCAGGCACATCTGGGATAGATGGAGTATCCTTAGGCTCAGAAACTGCTACATGTTCTTCCAAAGCAGATTTCCCTTGAGAAGATTCTTCCGAATTCACATCAACTCTCTGATCAATCAAAACCTGTCTCAAAATTGTTTTTATTTCCTTTATCACCTCATCTTTCTTCCCTATCATAAGCTTATTTACCCTTCTCTTGCTTCAGAATCTATCCTTGGCAAGTTTCAGTAACCGAGTGACTTCTTCTCTAGAAATAACAGAAGATAGGTTTACTAGCACATATTCATTTATTCTCTCATCCTTAAGTGAAGTTGCATGTCTCCTTCCATCCAAAATGTCATGCAAGCTCTTGGGGATCATAGATGATAATTCTATTAATACCTTACTAAATTTATCCATATATTCTACAATAGCCTCTTCTACAACACGCTGGTCTTTGTCCTCAAAATTCTCATAATATATAGAAACATTTTTCAAATTTCCATCTTTCAAAATCTCATTAGTTAACTGTTGTAAAGTCATAGGAGGCACAATTTTATATGGACCTTCAAGCTTACCGGACTTAAGAGCTTGATCTATCTCAGATTTCTTCTTGTTGCTCGCTCTAGCCTTTCCAAATGGCTCTCCTTGTGACTTAGCTTTCTTGGCAGGAGGAGCATCACCGAATGTAGGTTTCCAAACTACCTTGCATAGGTGGTAGTCTTCTTTACTTCCCTCACCTCTTCATCCGACTTTGTTTCCTCTTCTACAGCAACATATCACCTTGTAGATTTTTCCTTCTTCCTCTTCTCAGCTCCACCGATAAATGTTGTTGGTTTAGGCTTGGGTGGAGATATTGGCTTCTGCACACCAGATGTAGGTGTAGATTTGTTGGGTATGGCCTTGGACTACATGGGAGGAACCGGTTTAGCTTGTGGCTTCACCACATCTTCCTCTTTCAGAATGCTTTTCTCTCTTGCTTTCTGCATTACTTCTCTGGTAATGCCCATTTTCTCAGCAAGTTCCTCAACCTCCTTTCTCACTTTCCTTTTCCTTGCCAGTCTAGTGAATTTCTTATGCAAGTCCAAATCTTTCTCCTTAAATGTCCCAAATCTTTTCTCTTTTTGGTCCACCGATTGGCTCAATATGTGTTGAGCATATGCATCAAGCGTGTCAGCATCAACCTCATACCCCATGGGCATGATCCACATAGTTCTCAGCTCAACTGCCTCCATCAAACATTGGTCCTTGTCCACCATGAAGCAGATAGTCTTCTCACACTTTTCTACTATGGTCTTTGGAATTCTCTCTCTGCTTTTCATAGTAGCTTGGAAATTCTTGAAATAGCCCCATAAAGAAGATATCCTCATTACATTGTCACCTATACCCAACAATCCTTCCTTAATTTGCATAGCCACTGGTTTGTCATAAGCCCATTGGACTTTACCTATACCGGGGATCTCATTCAAGAAATAGAGAGCTAAGCACACAATTAAGGATCCAAACTTGAAGATATGTTTCTTATCTTGCTTAATCTTCTTCAAGTTGCTCATCAATTCACTTAGAAGTACTGAACAAAGATCACACCTTTTATCCTCCTTGAGCATCTGATATGCAATGAATATAGCAGTACTGGAGAGTGAGTTTTGCTTGCTGGATTGATATACCTTGTAGCCCACCACCATTGAAACAAATCTTACATCATGCTCGACTGTCACTGATTGCCATCAACCGGTTGTCATATGGGGTACCGGTAACAGCTGCCACAGTGATGTTTTGTACTTTCCTCAAGCTAGGAATCTCACCGGATGCACTCAAGCATGTGACTGCTTGAATGGCCTGCTTTGAAATATTTCCCTATATTTTAGGAAATTCAAGATATTTTAGGAATGTGCACACATATAGGGAGGGAAAGAGGATAATGTTGACTAAAACCTATGGTCAGCCAATGGGTAAGGTTTTACAGGAAGGGTTAGAGGAGGGTTAGAGTTAAGGAGACGTGTGGAAGAAAAAGAATTAATTAATTTAATTAATTAATTCAATAATGGGAAAAAGGAGGAAAAGGACAAAAAATGAATTAAATAGTCAAATTATGCATTTGATTTATTTAATAGGAGGAGGTGAATTTAAGTAATTAAATGATTTATGAAAGGTTGACTAAAAGGGAAAGTGTTGGTGTCTGTTTTATCATCTACCAAACATTAGGATAGGATACCCGAAGGTATTCTATCCTCTCTTGAAAAATCACTACTGATTCCAAGGTCTATATGTGCGAACAAGCGACTTTAGTGGAATAACTTCTTGGGTAGTGTATGCTGAAATTTTCAATGGGGACTTACGTTTGACAAGTATTCTTGAACTTCTGGACTTAGATGGATTTAGCAATTTTAGGCTCTTCTTTTTTGGGGATTTTTTGGGATTTAGACTTTCAAAAGAAAGGGAAAAAGAGATAGGGTTCAGGAAGGCTAATCTAATCCTATGAATTCGGGAGACGGTATCAACTGGGTGCTCTTGAGAAACCAAACCTTGCTTCGCCACACTAGGGACAACTACACAAGGCCAGTGCAATCTTCAATGGGTTGTGCTTATGATCGAGATGTTGGGATGCACAGGGGATGGGCTCAGACTAACTTTGCACGGTAGAATGGACATCATCCATTTACCAAAAGTATGAGCGGAAATACAACATCAATTGATACTTATCAAATCCTTCATTCAAATTAACAACAATGAAAGCAAATCTAGATTAATTTTAACTAAGTGTTGAGGCAATTGAAACCATGCAAATCATTCAAATAATAGAGATTACAAAGCAGCGCACATGCAATATATTATCTGGAAATGACCTTAAGCAACAATACATCAAAAACCTCACCCTTTTCAAATGAGAAGAGGCAACCTTATATAGTTTCTTGAAAATCAATGAATGGCTGAGATCGAACAATGATCAAGGGCCAAGATCGATAATCACAAACCCTAATTAGGGTTTCCCCAAAATACTACTTTCGACCAATTACATTTGGGACACTTGTCCTTCTTGCTAAAAATAAATCTTTTATGAAAATAGAAGGTTGTTACATTGTGACGTATGCCCTTCTAGAAGTTTCTGGATGAGTCAGGTTCATTGAATCTGGACATGCTAACTTGGAGCGATCTGATTGGCTGGAAAAGATGATGAGACGCCATCTCAACATAAGCCACTTCTAATCTTGCTGAGGCGGTGTAGGAGCGAGTATGGGAGGTGGATTAACTTCTTGTTGTTCCCTCTGATTTTGTGCATCAATACGTGCGGCAATGTCTAACTCCTCGTCAAGGATAAAACTCATGCAATACCAATCAGGGGTGTTTCTTCTCATAGACCAGGCCAAGCTATACAGCTCAGAGATAACGTGTTCTTGTTCATCGCTGAAATCCAAGTCAGGCTGAAGCACTGGCTGAGGTTCCCTGCCTGGTTGAGGAGGAATGATGGGCAGGCCCATGTTGAAATTTATCCGGCTGCGATCTCTATGATGATGATCCCGCCTCTACTTCCTCCTGCGACCTGTAAAACCAAAGGAAAAAATAAGTTAGAAAATTTTTGCAAAATTTCGAAAAAAATATCGAGGCCGCGAAATGGCTGTGTTGGAAAATTTTCCATTTTTTACTCTCATACTTAGCCATAAAAATTGAATTTTCACCTCCAAACCCTCAACCTTGAAGCTGGTTGAAGTCACCATCAAGTGTTAAAACTTTCGAAAATTTTCATACTTAGCCAAAAAAAGTTGAATTTTTACCTCCAGACCCTCAGCCTTGAAGCTGGTTGAAGTCCCCATCAAGTGTTAAAACTTTCGAAAAAAATTTATACTTAGCCAAAAAATTGAATTTTCTTTCTCCAAAATCATTTATTAAATTCTAGAAAAATATCCAGAAAATTCACAATTTTAATTTTACCTCTGGCTTGGCTAGGCTTTTCTCCAAAATATTGAGAAAATTCATAAAAGATGCCTTTCTCCAGAAATCTGTAAGCCTTCTGCCAAAATATTATCCGACTTCCAACAATATCTAGAATTTCCTCCAGATGATCTTCAAACTAACATACTTTACTAAGCTCTCCTTAGTAATTTTGAACTTCTTGGTGTAATAACGAATTTGATAACGAAGTATTTGTAGACAAGTTTTAAGAAAAACCCCTAAAATCATCCAACTCATACTTTCCATTTTGATTTAAGTTTGAAGATATTCATTAATCCTCCAATATTCCCTTTCAAAAAAAAACTTTCCATTTTGAATTAATATCTTAATAAATTTTTAATATTCCCTCAATATTCTCAAAAAAAACGTTCCATTTTGGATTTATTTTGAGGCCTTTTTTTTTTATTTTTATTTAGATATTTCTTCATTTTGAATTTAATTTTGAAATCTCTGTGGATTTTGTGACATCATGTTGACTTTGTTTGACCTTCCATGTGTAGGTTGATTTTCCGAATTTTATTTCTATCTTTTTCAAATTTTGGCGAATTTAGCCAACCTCTCCAAGGTATGGCGGACTTTGTCTAGAACTCCTTCGTGGCCTCTATTAACGTGAAAATTTGACTAAGGCATTGGGGCGGACTTTGATGTCGACTCCTCCATGGCCTCCTTTACCTTGGCGGACTTTAACCTCAGCACCCATGTGACCTCTCCAACCTTGGGCTGACTTCAACCCTTGCTCCTCCATGGTTTCCTTAGGTGGGGCGGACTTTAGACAAGGCTCCTCTTGCTTGACTTAGCATCTTGGGCGGACTTTAGACTACACTCCCACCTTGAGCGGACTTCTAGCAAGGTTTCCACATGATTATGGCGGACTTTGGTGTCTTCTCCATCTTGGGCGGACTTCTAGTGCTTCTCCTCATTGGGCGGACTTTGGACTACACTCCCACCTTGAGCAGACTTCAACCTTAGCACCCATGTGACCTCTCCAACCTTGGGCGGACTTCAACCTTAGCCCCTTCATGGTCTCCTTCTGGCTGGGCGGACTTTACCTTCGCCTCTTCATGGTCTCTTCATGGCTGGGCGGACTTTGACCCTTGGTCTCTTCATGGCCCCTTCAAACTTATGGCGGACTTTGGAGTAAGGCACCCACATGTGACCTCCCTTATGCCTTGGGCAGACTTCAAGCCTTGCACCCATGTGACCTCCTTTGATCTGGGCGGACTTCAACCCTTGCTCCTCCTTGGTCTCCTAAGCCTTGGGCGGACTTCAACCCATGCTCTTCCATGACCTCTTTAGGTGGGGCGGACTTTAAGCAAGGCACCCACATAGGCTCCCTTAGGCATGGCGGACTTTGAGTGTTGGCCACCATGGCCTCTTCAACCTATGGCGGACTTTGGAGTTGCTCCATGCAAGGCGGACTTTAGGCAACACTCCCACCTTGAGTGGACTTTGGAGACACCTCCTAGGGCGAACTTTAGGCATCTCTCCCACCTTGAGCGAACTTTGGAGACACCTCCTAGGGCGGACTTTAGGCATCCCTCCTCTTGGGCGGTGTTGACGTGTATTTTGTACACAATCATACACAGAATAAAATACCCAAAGGTACCTTATCCTCTCTTGAATAAAGTCTCTGATTGCTGAAGATGTCGCAAAAAAAGGATCAATCAGGGTGACTCCAATGTTCTTTTATGTAGGGTCTCTACGTGTGGATAAGCACCAGTGGTCGTTGTGATTGCTGTTTCATCAAGGGGACTTACGTATCAGAATTGCAGGAATAAGATTTTCCTAATGCTAACGAATTCCCAAAAAAAGATCAAAAGAGTAAGGTTTGCAAGAGGTAAACTCTAATCTAATCCTAAGAATGACCCAACGTAGACTAATCTTGGCAAGATTCTACCAACTTCAGTATCGCCAAGGAATTACAACTTTACTGAAACTGATGCGATCTTCTAAGGTGAGTAATGATTTTTCAAATCATCAAGAATCATAAGTACTACCATGAAGGTACATATCAATGACTCAATAATGAATGAAGGTTTATGCAATCCAAATATTTCCAGTCGACCACACAAGGCGTCCTTACAATCAGTAAGAAGCTAGTGGTTTGGAGTACGAATCTCACCAAAGATCAAGCCCAACACTTGGTCTTTCAAATTTAAATATTAATTTGACTGAGAATGATTCAAGAAAGTAAACAACCATGAAGATAACCACAAGAATTGCAATAAAACACCATAACTTCAATATTTTATTGATCTCAAAGCCATCATGAACAACAATTGTTTGAAATTCCTTCTTCAAAGCTCAATCTTGCTACAAAAATAACTTGCTTCTCAAAACTCTAACTATTTCTTATTGCTCTCTCTGAATTCTATATCTATCTATCTCTATCTATATATCTCTCTATATCAAAATGAAAATGAATGAGGGTATAAATAGCATCCTCAATTACAATGAACGGTCCAGATCAGAAGAAGATCAATGGCCAAGATTATGACACCTAAACCCTAATTAGGGTTTATTACAAATAGCCCCCTTTTTATTGAACAATATTAAATGCATAGCCAAATATTAAATTTGGCACAAAAACCTAGGAGACATAGACCAATGAAAATTAAGGCGCCACATCATCTATAACAATCTTTCTTCTAGAATCTTATTCCCTTTCCAATGCTCTTTCTTAGCATATGCAATGAATCTAGACACGATTCCTTCGATCTCAGCAATTGGAATCTCAGGAAGATTCCTCATTCGTTCTTCCAAGTGGAGGACCTGATCAAAAGCCTTGAGAAGAGCAGCGTCCCATCCAGGTTCAAGTTCCTTGATTTTCTCAATCAAGAGCATGGTAGCAAACATCTGATCCCGTTGCTCATATGTGATAACATTCTCATCTTTGCAAAAGATGACCTTTACTCTATCTTCTAATTCTTGCAAATCCACATCTGTTTCAACTGCAATCCTCCTGCCAAGAATAGTACATAATACTTCAAACACTTTGTCCTGGATCGGATGAATAATCTCTTCAACTTGATTGCATTTGTTACTGATGTCCTCAAAAAGGACTTCCTTCATCTGGAGTAAAGTTGACCATTGAAGTAAACTATGAGGTCCTCCATCCATTATCTTTTCTTGAGCTAGGACTTTCCTTGATGTTTGTCTGATTACTTGCAGGACAGGAATGATAACATCCTTAGTATGAGCAAAAGCAGCTACAATTACCACTAAGTTGTGGATGATCTCAAGAACCTGAATAGCCCAATGAATAGTCTGCATCATTCTTGTTGCAAATTCAATAGCAACTGTATGGGATTTGTCAATCCAAGAACTCATAAGCTGGACCAAACTCCTGACTCTCTCTGCCTCACCAATTGATTCAAAGGGAAGTGCCTGCGCAGGAGATACTGCTGGATCCTGACGCCTCAAAGGCTGATTGAGATGGCTAAAGTAGCCTCTCCAAGCACTGACCTCTCGCTCAAGCTTGTCCTTAAGTGCCTCAAATGAATCAGTGGCATCATCCAATGTCTGCTCGGCTGTGAGTGGACCAAGCTCAAATGTCTCTACATCATATTCTTGTGCAAGGATTTCACCTTCATACTTGTCCACTGCTGGTGTAGCTATCTGTAATTTCCTGGATCCTGTCTCATCTCTGATCATCTTGGACATCTTAGTAGCTTTCCTCTTTTCTGTCATTTCCTGAGAATTTCCAACAAGGCTCTCTAAATCAATCACATTATCTTCGTCCTCAATCACAATCACCCTTGTTAATCTCTCTTTTAACCAATCTGGAATGGCAGATCTTGTTTCTTTAACTTGTATCTCCTTAGGCAATGTTTCTTCTTCTCTGAGAGGGGATGTCGCTTCGTCATCATTCTTGTCTTCATGTAACTCATTGACTTGACTTGACGAATGTTGAGGTGCCTGTCCTTCTTCCTGTTTATCGTTCTGTACCATTGATTCCATAGATTCCTCCATTTCAAGTGTCCTCTTCTCTTGTCGAGAAGATGTGCCGAATGAACGATCTCTATTGGCCTCTTGCTTCTTCTTGGAGGATTCTCTTTTTTCAGGTCTCTCTTTCCTTTTCGATCCTCTAGGATGAGGATTGCCTTCACTTACGCTTCGAAGGTTGCCTTCGCTTGTGTTTCTGGGATTAGGATTACCTTCACTCACACTTGCTCCTCCTTCGCCTGGCCTTTCCTCCAGAGTAAAAGTCATAGATATGCCCTACTCTCTCAACTTTTGATGTTGTACATCAACCCATCTGCGAGTACAAGACAAAACTGGAGCCATCAAGGTATCTAGATCCAAAATTTCAGGTTCATTCCAATCTAGCCTCACTGCTTTGCTTTCTCGGTCATAAGATGATTGGAGATGTCTGCCACTGTCCTGAGCTTGGTCGGCCACTCTATAAATTTTGCATTTCCTGATGAAGTCTAAAGGCAATCTGGAATGCATCTTTCTTTTCACTTCAAGATCATCTGAGAGATTCATCACAAAATCCTCTATCTAAGGTTCATGTCTGTATTTCCTTCCGACTGTCTCTTCTATATACCCATAAGGATCGAAACTCTCTCTCATGGCAAAGAATGAAAATGAATATAAAGCTAACTCCCTTTCTGCATCATCCATGGCTGGAACATTAGGACATACCTCAACTGAATTTCCTAGTATGATAGGAACAGGAACTCCATTTCCATGTCTGTGTCTGAATGCCTTCGCATAAGCTGCCAACTGTCTAGTTACCTCAAGTAACACAATTCTGTCTGTCGGATATCTCGGCAACATATAGGGAGGTGAAGGACATCCATGAACTCTAATATATGTAAACTTCTGAAATTGGATGAACCAAGCACCGTACCTCTTTACAAGTTCTTGTGCATCTTGAGATAGCCGATTGTGAATCCCGCCTTGCAATGTCTTGGTGATGTTCATCGTGAAGGTATCATTGACTAACTTGTAGTTACTTCGTGGAGGATGATGCAAATGAACATAGGAATCACAAACTCTGACTTCCCCGGGCCCCCTTCCGATCACTCCTCTGTGAGGCAATCCTGCATATTCAAAACTCCTGATCAAGGCATATATGATGTATGAACTCATGTAGAAGGACTTGGTAGCCTTCAGTCTTCTTAACTGCACGTCCAAGCAATGGCTAATCATTCTAGCCCAATGAATTGTTCCTTTTCCTTGAACTATCACTTGGATGAAGTAGAACATCCACTTCTCAAAATAGAAGGCTTGAGGAGCCCCTGTAACTCGGTTGAGTAATGTTATCAAATCTCTATACTCCTCCTGGAAGTCGATCCTATGTGGTGTGTTCGGAATCTTGCTCAGGCGAGGACGACTCTTGAGTAGCCAATTCTTGTTGATGATGCTCAAGCAAGTGTCTGGATCATCTTCGTACATGGACCTGGCTCCTTCTGAGCTTTTATAGATCATATCTTTATGTTCGGGCAGGTGAAGAGCTTCACTGATAGCCTCCTCTGAAAGATAAGCCAAAGTGTTTCCTTCCTTGGACACGATCGATCTAGACTGCGGATCATAATGGCGAGCACACTCGATCATCAACTCATGGCACTGGATTGCTGGAGGGAAGCCGGCCGCCTTGATAATGCCACTTTCAATTATTCTTCTTGCGACAGGTGATGGCTTGCCAATGTAAGGGACCTCTCGAAACTTCTTCACACTGAAGTTTCCCAAGTTGGTATCTCCAATGTTGCTCCATTTAGACACGATCTTGGTCTCCAATTCTTCGTTCTTCTGATCTTCCTTCGTGAGGGCTGGACGACTGGTAGATGCTCCTGCCTTTGGGGTCGCCATCGTGACACCTACACAACATTTCATAATGAGTAATAGATTTTGCAATATAGAAATATAGACTAGATTAAAGATAGAATTTAGGAAACTTCATGATAAGTCTTTGAGTTATCATTTCCTAAATACGATTGAGCTACCGGAAATTCAAATTTTCAAAATTCAAAATTCAAGACTGAGACTAGGACGATTAAAATTCAAAATTTGAACAAGGGAACTTCGCCATACCTCACTTTGAGAGCTAACTCTAACAAAAGGATGCAAAATTAGGAAATTCGCCTAGGCAAAATGAAGATTGAAGTCTTCAACGTGAGCTTCCTCTAGCAAATGCGTCTCCGTTATTAACTTCACCACCTTGAGGGCAAATTCGCTCCACCATAAACAAAGTTCGCACTCCTCTTGATGAGATCTCGCACTTCCTTATTCACCTCTCCAAATCGCATATGAACAATGATTGAATGATGGTTAAAACATGCTCACATACCTTCATTATATAGGCGCTCACCTCTTTGCAATCCCTATAGGCCGACTTGGAAATAAGGCAAATAATAACAAAATTTAAATAAAAAGAGGAGGCCGACTTTTGTAAAAACATTTAAAATAAAACCCAAGCGCTTTCTCTTTATTTAATTTAATAATTAATTAATTTTAATGCCTCTGTATTTAATAATTTCGATTTTTTTAAAAAAGGCTAAATTAATCATTAAATGCCTCATGCGCTATTTTAAATGCTAATTTAATTAAATATTTCAAGTTTTATCGATTTTTAGCATTTAATGCATTTTGAAAATATTGGCGCCTAATCATGGGAGGATTTTGGAATATTAACAATATCGCTCTGGTCCCTGGGAGAGGGACAGGAGCGAACTTTGTGTTTGAGCTCAAAATTGTTGACTTTCGACGTTAACCCCTTGTTCATCATTTTCCTAAAGACATTTTCGATCTTGCATGTCCTTGCCTTGACGTGGTCTAGGAAGGAAATGATTGTTTCAATGAATATCGCCCTGGTCCTCCAGTGAAGGACAGGAGCGAACTTTTGTTCCTTGGGCTAATCCTTGATCATATCAACTTTCAATTGCTTTCAAAATGTAAAATAGTGTCTCTTATTCCTTCTTGAACGTTTGAAATGGAAGTGACACCTCAAAATTGGACACACTTGCATATTTCGCTCTAGTTCCTTGGAGAGGGACAGGAGCGCCTTAGTCATTTCTCATCACTTTTCATGGTCTCTGTAACCTTGCTTTCCTTCGAAGCACCTCCAACATCTTCGCCACCTTGTGCCTTGGCTTGGGTCCGACCAAACTTGGAAGGGACGACTTGATAATCTATATTTCGCCCTGGTCCTTGACTGAAGGACAGGAGCGATCTGGCAATTATAGGCTCAATCTTTCTTTGCCAACGTTTAAAAGTATCTTCAATGGATTCATTATGCTCCCCTTCACTCGTCTCCAACATGAAACTTGTTCTAACTTTGTGGGAAATTTGCTTCATGAGGAAATTGCTCTGGTCCCTTGGAGAGGGACAGGAGCGCCTAGGACAAAATAGGTTTCACTTGTGCTTTGCATTCTTCAAAATTATCTTCAATAGAGTGGTTACGCCCTCTTTCATTTGCCTCGAACTTAAAATTCACTTCACCTTCGCCAAAAACTTGTCTTTTAAGAAAATCGCTCTGGTCCCTTGGAGAGGGACAGGAGCTATCTTTAAAATTCGCCTTGGTCCCTGACAGAGGGATAGGAGCGATTTGACCAATTTGGATAGATTTTCTCCATGGTGGCCCATTCAAGTTATATTCAATGGATAAAGCATACTTTCCTTGTTCTTCTCAAATCGCGAAATCGTTTAAATCTTGCAAGGATAAGGCGGTCTTGGATTTCAAGCTCTGGTCCTTCAGTGAGGGACAGGAGCGATTTTATCATTTTGGCACATTCCTTGTTTGCAAATTACTTCAAATTATATTCAATGGACAAAAGATGTCCTCCTTGATCTCTTCCAATCCAAAAATCGTCTTGGTCCTGCAAAGACAGTGCAATTTTGAGAAACAAGCTCCGGTCCTTCAGTGAGGGACAGGAGCGATTTTTGTCCTTAAGGCCAAATGTTCAACTTTCATTGCAAATGACTAAGTCTGGATGCTCCATTAGGTTGATTTCATCTCTTATTGCGTCCTTGATGCCTTAATTTGATCAACTAAGACCAAAAATGGTCTAAGTAAGCCATTTCGCCCTGGTCCCTGGGAGAGGGACAGGAGCGATTTGACCTTAAACCTTGAAAAACTGACCAATTTCGAGTCCCAAAATCTTCAAAACTTCCAATTTACGCTCGACTGCATCTCCTGGCGACCCTGCACAAGACAAATGAACCAAGTCAATAACCAAGATGCATAAAATACAAATTTCGCCCTGGTCCTTGATTGAAGGACAGGAGCGATTTTACCCCTATAGGCCAAAATATCAAGAATTTAGGCTTCCAGCTACTTCACAAGGCAAAATTAGGCTATCTCCAAGGCTAGGGATCAATTATCAAAATTTCCAAAATTTGGTCAAAATTCACCCGGACAAAATTGCACAATTCCATCACTAACACTTAGGCAAAATTTGAACTTGCTTTCAAAATTCCGACTGGACCCAGACAGACACACCGGACATCCTGACAAACTCGTCTTATTTCAAAATTGCAATCCATGCGAGAATGCTCAATAAACTTTTCAAAATTGACTGGACTTCGGCTTGAAATATCAAAAAAGGAAACCCTAAGGCTTAGCCCTAATCCAGACGACTTGCTCACTTACTAAAAACCCTAAAAGCAGAGAGAGAAACAGGCAAAACCGAGCAAAAAAGAGGGGGTCCCCATTTTAATGGGGCGATGTGTGAAATGGTCACAACAGGCGGACTTCAAGCATCTCTCCCATCTTGGCGGAGTTTTGGTCTACCTCCCAACATGGCGGACTTTTAGACGTCTCCAACATGGGCGGACGTCTAGACCTTTGCTCTTCAAGGCGGACTTTTGGAGGCTCTCAAGAGGGCGGACTATATATGAAATATAACATTTAAGTATAAGAAAGAGAAAAAAATTTCTTATACTTTAAGTTATATTTCATATATATTGTCAAGATGTTTGAGAGTGGTTTCGGGCCTCTAGGACTAATAATGCAAAATCTACTTTTTGGAGGATTCTCCAATTTTCCAGACTTAGTCAAATTTTAGGATCAGGATGACATTCCAGACTTAGCCAAATTTCAGGACATTTGAGGATCAGGATGATTTTTCGAGCTGATTATCCTTTGAAGGTGCCATTACCCCCTAAAATATAGGAACTTAGCTTTTTGGGTCAAAACTTGAAAATTTTGGATCGCGGTTGAAGCAGGTCAGTGGTACAAGTGTAAACCCTAGGTTTGCATCCCGAAAAAGCAAAAAGCCTAAAATCTAGGGATTTAGCTTTTTTAGATCAAAACTTGGAATTTTCGAGTTCCGATCGAAGCTGGCCAGTAGTACAAGTGTAAACCCTAGGTTTGCATCCCGGAAAAAGCAAAAAGCCTAAAATCTAGAGATTTAGCTTTTTTAGATCAAAACTTGGAATTTTCGAGATCTCGTCGGAGTTGGTCGATGGTGCAAGTGTAAACCCTAGGTTTGCATCTTGAAAAAGCAAAAAGCCTAAAATCTAGGGATTTAGCTTTTTTAGATCAAAACTTGGAATTTTCGAGTTCCGATCGAAGCTGGCCAGTAGTACAAGTGTAAACCCTAGGTTTGCATCCCGGAAAAAGCAAAAAGCCTAAAATCTAGGGATTTAGCTTTTTTAGATCAAAACTTGGAATTTTCGAGATCTGGTCGGAGCTGGTTGATGGTGCAAGTGTAAACCCTAGGTTTGCATTCCGAAAAAGCAAAAAGCAGACATCCCTAAAAAATAGGAAAAACTTTCTAAAAATAGCCATACCAAGGATCGGGCTGAAAATGCCAAAAATGAAACTTCCTAAAAAATAGGAAAAAGCAAAAATGCAAACTTTCTAAAAATAGAAAGTTGTCCAAATTCGTCCAAATCAATTGCGATCTTCGTCCTTTGGCCTTTCTAAGCATTCTGGTGGTGTTCACACTTCGGAATCACATAACTTGCAAAAACTAACTTTCAATCGTTAGGGCCTGAAATGCTCTGAACTAGACAAGGCTTGGTGAAACTGTAGCAAAAGGTCACAGGATACTAACAAAATCCTAGGAAGCAGGAAAAGAGAGGGTCCCCATTTGCAATGGGGCGATGTGTGGAAAAGGTCACAACAGAGAGAAACTCTCAAATAAAAGGATTCATTTCCAAATATTAGGATATTTAAGATATTTTGGAATGTGCACACATATGGGGAGGGAAAGAGTATAAGTTTGACCAAAACCTATGGTTAGCTAGGTGGGTTAGGTTTAGAGGAAGGGTTAGATGAGGGTTAAGGATAGGAGACATGTGGGGGAAATAGAGTTAATTAATTAATTATATGAGAGAATTAGGAGGAAAGGACAAAATGAGTTAAATTGACAAATTATGTATTTGATTTATTTAACAGAAGAAGTGGATTTAATTAATTAAATGATTTATGATTGTCAAATAATTAATTAAAAGAAGACCATAGCATAAAAAATAAATTAATTATCTAGAAAGAGGAAACATTAATTAATGAAATAATGCGTAATTATTTAATTAAAGGCATTCAGGATAGTTAAATTCAATTAATTAAATTAATCAAATTTAGGTGTCTACACTTCCTTTCCTAGGCAAATTAAAAAAGGGGAGAGAAAGTGCTCAATAGTTTTGTTAGAGCCAAAATAAGTAAAGAATTTAGAGATTGAGGTGACTTGTGTCTCCCTAATACAGGAACTCAAGGACTTGTTCTTGCAGGGAAGTTATTTGTAAGAGTAGACGGGTGGCACTTGCAAATTTTAAGCCAGCTCAATATTCTATCAACTATCCTTACATTAGAGATTTGGGGACTGTTGATGTGTGTTTTATGCACATAACATTTCAAAATAAAATACCAAAGTAATTTACCCTCTCTTGAACAAAATCACCTCAAATGCTAAGGGTAAGATCAACTAAAATGGCTCCAAGGTTTCTACATGTCAGGTCTTGATGAGTGGGTAACTCAATGGTCGATGTGAATTGTTGTGTTCACTTGGGGACTTACACAAATGTTAGGATTATCTTCTTCGATCATGAAATATGTGGAATAGGTGTGCTGACAACTTAGGATTTAGCAATGTAGTTCCGGACTTAATTCTTACTAAAAAATGGGCAAAAGGAATAGGGTTCAGGAAATCTATTCTAGGCCTAGGAATGTAGGAAATGATGAACAAATTTAGTGGAATCAAACTAGGCAAGGTCTCACAGACAGGTATTGACACAAGCTTAGTGCAACCGTCTAAGGTATACTCAAGGATTTTCAAACTATCACCATCAAACGTTGACACCATCCAAGTTGATGCTTGTCAAGGGACCCGTAATAGTTGAAGTTAAGCTTACTCAAATTTCTAGTCGATCACACAAAGCGCACTTACCAGTGGCAAGAGGCTAGTGGTATGGATTAAGGATTCCACACAAATATATTCAACAAATCTTTCACTCAATCTAATAAACATGAAAATAAATTCTAATCTAACTTGGAGGAATTGAGAACCATGAATGCAAAGACAACATTTGAAGAGCAAAATCACCAACAATTGAACAATGAGTTAGATCCAAATAGCTGCAGCATATACCAACAATTCTACAAAAACTCTCTCTTACAAATGAGAGACAAGGAGGTATATATAGAGTCTCTTACAAAATGGATGACCAAGATTTAAACTAAATCAAAGGCCAAGATCATGCCAACAAAACCTTAGAATTGCCCTAATTAGGGTTTACATAAAAAATGGTGCCACAAACATATGGCCCAATAAAAAGATACCTAGTCATCAAATAGGGAATCTTCTAGAAGATTCCTCCCTGCATCTCTCTCTCCTAGCATACTACAAGAATCTAGCCAATACAAAATCTAACTCCTCCATGGAAATGCTAGGTAGGGTATCTTGCTGCAAATCAATCACATCCAATGAATCCGAGCAAGCGTCCAAAGTGTTCTCCCAATTTGGCATGAGCTTCTACGAACTATGAACATGAATCAACAAAGAGACCAAATCATCAATCTGACTCTTCTTTAAAGAGCCCAACTGACAAAAATACATAAGTTTCATCTTGTCTCTTAATTCGGCAAAGTGTAAACCACTCGCATCACTAATATCAACACCCAATAACTCCTCAATCGAGGCAAGGATCTTCATCTGAATGTCCTCAATCAATCCTTCCATCTCTGTACAACTCAACTAGGCGTTCTCATAAGTTGATTTCTTCACAACCAATGAACAATACCAGCCATGGAAATCGTACTTGTCTCCACTGTGCACAATGCTCTCGCTGATCAATGTGGACGTAGGAATCTTCTTCAAAGCTCTGAGGTGTGGAATAGTCTTCTCCTGAATAGGCTGGAATTCTTCCCAAACTCCCTCCAAATACTGGATTCTAAACATGAGCCTTGGTGTCCTATCATATGCTTGGACAAACTAAGGAAATCATCTGCCCGTTTTCTTGAACTCTCAATCCACTTCTCCACCTCTGAGAGTGTATCTCTTGCTGCCTCATAGTGTGAATGTAGTCCATGATCAACTACAATAGGGGAAATAAGGGTGGGATTCTCACGCCTTATCCCCGCAATATACTCTCTAAGTCTGATATTCTCTTCTCTGTACTTCTCCTTCTATTCAATTTCTCTATCTAACCTTGCGTTGATCGCCCTAAGGTTATCACCAACCTCCTGAAACTCTTGCTCTCTTGTAGTACGGCCAAGGGCAACTGAAGTAATCTGGAAATCCATTGGAGTAGCAATGCCTATCGTCACACCTCCAATAGGAACAGCCACCTGCGCAATCCGCATTCCTGTCTCATCTCTAGCTATGTGCGACAAAATCTCATCTCTCTTGGGTTATTGCTCCTTATTGCTCCTATCTAGGTAGTCATCAATGTTATCAATAGGCTATACCTCTATCATCTTCTTCTCTTTTCCATACTTTTCATCAGCCAATCAGGAATAGCGGCCATCTCCATACCATCATCGAGACACATATCTCGATCGAGTCCTCTCAATGCCGCAATAACATCATCGTCACCATCAAGATTACTCTTGGTCAAATCATATACCTCATTTCCCAAACTAACCTCCAAAAGGACGGTAGGGGATCCCGGCTGATCATCATTCTCATTTGGTGGAGCAAATGTCGTTGTGGCATGTAAATCCTAAATATTATCTAGTAGTATCACTGTGTTGGAACATTGTTGGGTCTCCTTATTCTGTTTTGTTATTTCAACTTCCTTAATTGATGAGACACTAAGAGGGGGTGAAGGAATGATAGTCTTTTGTTTCTTTTTCTTGACCTCCTCAATCTTCTTCCCCCTGGTCTTGACTCCTCCTGGTGTGTTTTTCCTTCTCTTGGGAGCTTGACTCTCTTTATCTGCATGAATCTTGACATCACTGATAGTCCTCTGATCATCCTCGGAAGTAGACTCTTCCAGCTTCATCTTTTCATAAGTGAAGGAAACGCCCATGTCAACTAACTTATTCATCTGAATATCCACCCATGTACGAGAGAAACTTAAGACCTCTCTCATCAATATCTTTAAATCTATTTCTTCTGATTCTGACCAATTAGGCAATAAGATTGCCTTCTTCATTTCATTTTCATATTGTGGATGCATATGATATTTGTCATCTAACACCTGATCAAGAATGAGGAAAAATCCACACTTCCTCATGAAATCCACTGACATTCTGGACCACATTCGTCTCTTCACTGCCTGCTCGTCCATCAGGTTGGCCCAATAATCTTCTATGTCTACCTTGTGGATGAACTTCTCTCCCCTGATCCTTCCAACTTTCTTATCTGGATCAAATCTCTCTTTTCTTGAAGGTTGCAAATCAATAGAATACAAGCTCCTCACTCGCAATGCTAGCGGATAAGGCAGACTGGCAAACCTCCAATGTCTTCCCAACTGAAATAGGGAATGTCATGCCTGTCCTATGCTTCTATTTCTGAATAAAATCAAACTCTAGAAGTTGTCTCACCACTTCCAACAAGATCATTTTGTCGGAAGGATACCTAGGAAGCCTGTAGGGTTCAAATTGAAACCCATGAATCCTAAGGTATGTGAAAGTGGGAAACTGAATATATCACGATCTATATTTCTCTATTAGCTCTGTTGCCTCCTTGGACAACCTCTTGTGGATTTCGCCTTGCAACATCCGCGTGTACATTGTGAATACATCATTCACTCTCTTATAATCTTCAATTCTATACATGTTCAGCTAGGGATAGCACTCATAACTCCTGAATTGTCCTTGCCCATTCCTGATTTTACCTTTGCATATCAATCCTTTGTATGTAACAAACCGTGCAGGCAAGTATACCAAGTAGGAAGTCATGGCGAATGACTTGGACTACTCTACATTCTTCAGCTGGAAGTCCAAATTGTCACTTATGATTCTAGACCAATTTATCAACGTCCCTCTAAGACAATCCTAGATGAAATAGAACATCCATCCATCGTATATTGCACCCTGCGGCATCCCCATCACTCGATTAAGAAGGAATACTAAGTCACTATATTCCTCTTTGAAGTCTGTGCACATGAGTGTCTTGGGAGCCTTGGAATGATGAAGCTTAGGCTCGATCATCCACTCTTTATTCACTACATTTTTACACGCATCCATCTTCTTCGTGTATCGATCTTCATATTCATCCTTAGTTAAATTCTTCATATCTGCTCCACGTGGAATTCCAAACACCTCAGCAATCGCATCCTCAACAAGGTAGGCAATGACAACACCCTTAGGAGTCTTGATCATTCGCGGGCGAGGATCATAACATCGTGCACACTCCAGGATAAGCTTACTGCACTGTATGGACTGTGGGAATCCAGCAGCTTGAAAAATACCACTCTTCATAATGTTTACATATGCCGGGGAAGGAATCTGATTTCCAACTTTGAACATCTGCTGTCGCATCAGGTTCAGGCTCAGGAAATGCATGTTCGTATCCGCAATCTCCTTCCATCTGGATGACATCTTGGATTCTGGATAGAATCCAATCTCCACAATTCTCTGTTGTTCTCTTCTTTCCTTAAATCCAGACTTCGACATCGCACCTGTACGAAGCTTGAAGTAAGAACTTGGGAAAAAAAATACAATATTCTTAATAAAATTCCTGACTTCTTAATGATTTAGATCAATTAGGGTATGGAAATCAAGAAAATAGTCCACCCTCTAGGGAGATTTTAACAATTTTAAATACAAAGTATGACAAGAGTAGGGTATGAAACCCTCATGAAATCAACACCTCCTTATACTTAGAAATTTTGTGCAAATTATAGTGCAAAGGAGTATACCGGATCAAGAGTGACTAAGGAAAGGCGTGAAAGATTGTGTTTTCACACAAAATTATGTCTGAGAACACCTTCCGAAGTCAACAATGGAGGTCAACAAAGTTTGAAGACAACCTGCAACTGTACAAATTAGCCTTGCAAAATAAGTTGCAATCACCTAAATGTGCATAAATTTGATGGAAAACAACTTAGATAATGAAAGCAAATCAAATCCGGGAAAAATGGTATGGCTGGTAAAAGGTAAATTTTCTGAGGACAAGCAGCCATGGCGAAGTTGCAGACCTGTAACAGCCCTCAACTGGTCAAGTGATTGACTGAAAATGACTTGAAAACTCTCCAAAAGGCAAATCGTTAAGTTTGGAGTTGGCTAGCAATGATAGTTTAAGTCTGAAAATAGATGGACAGCCAACAATGGAGGTCACCCCTGCTGCAATAATGGCTTTTAGGCTCAGATCTGAGGCAATGAAAGCAAGTAGGAAGCAATGGCAGTATCAAGCATGCATGAATCCACCAAAATATGTCACAAAACACTTGCCAAATAGAAATTGTATTTTCCCAGCTATGGCACCACCTTCAAATCTGAAACATGTCTTCAATATGTATGCAATCTGCCAACAATGTAGGTCTGAGAACAGCAAATAACCAACACGATATCAGGGAAAATCTTCAAACTTTGGAGTGTAGGAATTCAACACAAATTGTCTTTCACCAAAATCATGGATTTCACCCAAAAATGGCGAACTTTACCAAAATCGTGGCACATGATCTTCAATATGCACTCCAATCAGTCTGAATCAGGTCTGATAACAGCAAGTTGAATGGCGGACTTGAGGGAAAATCGCAATAAGAATCCTCTAAAATCACCAAAAGTTGCCAAAGTAGAAAGTCGCCACTTAGGAAAAAACCGCTCTCCAAAATCGAAAATCTGAAAACAATGGAATCAATAAACTCCAATGGCAGCAATCAAGTGGATTGCCAAGATGGAAAAATGGAGGAAAAATATAAGTCTTCAATCAAACACCTCTCCAAAACACTTCATCAAAAATCGCCAATAAGAGAGAAAATCGCCCTTGCATGGAGACACCTGGCAAATTCAATAATAAAATAATACTGGACTCCTCTCTTTAAACTTGCTTTCATCACCAATTTTCACCACACAAGCAATGTGGGATAAAACACTTTGTTCTTCTACTTGCTTGGGTGAAATTGATTTGCTTCTAGAAGGTTAAAAGTTAAAACATTAAATGCTTATTGCAAATCATTTAATTATTTTTAAAATTTATTAAATAATCGTTGCTTTATTAAAAAACAATTAAAACAAGGCTCGCTTTATTAAAATATTGCAATTTAAATCAAAATTTGAGCCACTTGGGAAAATCAATCCAAGTAGGAATTAAAAAATCCCATCAAAATCATTTAAAACATCAAAATATTCCCTATAAGGGAAAATCAATCCTAGTCTAGATAAAATTTCCCAACAAAATCCATCAAAATGCACAAAAAATGGGGCTAGGGGAAAATCGACCTCAGTCTGGATGAAAATCCGGACTTAAAAATCACTTCATTCATTCAAACTACCCCTTGGTGGAAAATCGACCTCAATCTAGATGAAAATCCGGACTTAAAACCGTAAAAAATGCTCTCACTGGAAAACCGCCTTTAGTTTGGACTAGGAGTCTGCACAAAAATCCTCGAAACTTGTCACAAAAGACCTGGTGGAAAATCGACCCAGGTGTGGAATGTCATCCGCAATCCTATCCATACTTCCCTGGTGGAAAAACATGGGTATTCTTAAAATTAGTCAAATTTAATGCTTCCAGGGGAAAAACGACCCTAGTATGGATTCACAGTGGTGGAAAAATGGAGCAAGTATGGATTTCAAGGGAAATCCATGTCCAATCTGGATTCTAAGAGGGGAAAACCATGGGTAGTCAGGAATATGAGGGGAAAAGCACCTCTAGTATGGAATTTTGACCTTTTAAACCTTAGAATATAGAATTTCATCCGGAAAATGATGATTTTTCCACTCAGAATCACTTAGAAACTTCGAAACTCAATAAAACTCAACTGTACTTAGGCAAATTTACCAAACAATGGAGCGTAACACAAGGAAATCCATCGGGATAAACCGTGAAATCAACTTGAACAACTCCCTAGGAGCGAGAAAACAACTCCAAAAGGTTTGAAAACACCTTAGCACTTAAAATTACCAATGAGGACATTTAAAAACACATTAACGCTCCAAAAGGGTCTACACTTAGACAAAACTAGGATAATTAAAAAAATGAAAAAATCTCAATTTTCACACACTTGATCCTATAACCTCAAAACCCTAAATAGCACTAGGCATGATCAAAACTCCGAGACTCGGGCACAAGAAACACAAAATTGCCAACTAAGCAGCCAAAACCCTAACCTAACAACACAAAAAGCAGGAAAAGAGGGGGTCCCCATTAGCAATGGGGCAATGTGTGAAAAGGTCACAACAGGGACCTACACAGTAGTGACATAAGTTGGAATGCCATGGTTTATGATTTCAAGATCAGCTGCAATTGAGCCTATCTCAGAAGCTTGGCAGTTTGGTAGTTGGTTTACATTAGTTGCATTTTGAGGTACTATTTGATGTTTTGGATTTAGCAAAAAGCCCAAAAATGGACATTCTACTTTGTGTGTGGTCAGTTTGGCCCCATATCCTTCTTGATTGGCCAAAGCCAAGGAAGAAGATGACTTTTCTGTTGAGATCTTTAATTTTAAATTAATGATCAAAGCCAGTGCCATACATGAAGTGAATTCATTCAAGCTTAAAATTAGACTAACCCAGATAAATCTGCTTTCCAAAAGATTTCTAATATGAAGAATTCCCCGAGTTTCTATTTTCTAGATCAATTCCATACTGGAGAGATTTGAAGTGGAATAAGAGGATATCTTTTTGCAATTGTGCCCAAGGATTTGTATGATCGAGTTAGGAACATGTTTAGTATTACCATCTAAACAGGCAGTGAGACTTGATAAATTAAATCTCAGCAAGTAAGATGTAAAACTATATGGCGGCATTTCAATGATCAAGGGCAGTTACAATTTGCTGTGGCATACAATTAAGTTAGGCACTATAGTTTCAAGTTCAACAACAAAATCCCCATCCACATTTTAAGGTTCTGAGCTTGTTCATGAAGTATGTAGCTCTTTTCAAAGTCATGTTTTTTCATGCATATATAGCTAGACGAGGGTGAACCTAAAATAGTTGAACCTCAACCAGTATGGTCTATGGAGTACGAAATGACGGGTTAAGGGGTGACCCACTATATAACAAGAAATTAATGAAGATCAAAGCCACAATGTCAATTTATTATTAATTTTTTTAACAAAGTCGCTGTAATATACTTCTAGTATGGATAGACAAATTACTTTTCCTAATAATCCAATAGAGAAGTAGATTCCTAGAGCAGTGGCTGTTATTTCCTGAAATGAAGGACGAACAAAACCTCCAATATTCAGAATTTATATCTTACATAACTCAGCATCTGTTCCACATTCTATTAATACTACAATGCAAATGATGATTTACAGTAGAAGGTAGTCTCAAATGTACTATTTTCGTAACGTTTTCAAAGAAATGCATGTTTACAGAGCAAATGCATGAATGCTATATCAGCATTTTTCATAAATAAATAAATAGATTTATGTGTTCTGTACAAGGATGATTTGCTAAGTGTGCTAGAATGTAGTTTCCTAGTACTAATTGCAAAAATCGTGCAGTTCTGACAAGTACTTACAGATCATCCCCAATCTGCTTTACAGTTCACATAAAAATTAACAAACAAACATATCAGCACATCTGTCTCACCATGTAATATGACGTTCTCACTATGTTCAGAAGATGCTATGTCTTTCCTTCCTCCTGCAATCTCCAAAGACTGAGTTTTTGCCACATTTCCTGCATGATTGCTTAAATTAAACTCTCTTGATATCTTAGTAGGAATCCTCTCCCTCATGCCAGAACCACCACTTTCAAACATGGGGGAACCTTTTGCATATTGTATTGACTTGGAATGCTTCTCCAGGTTATTCCATAGAACACCAATTACTTCTCGACCAACTTTTTCTTTTTCCATTGCATATGCTACAGGGCTCTGAATGGCACTGGTTCCTGAAGAAGAGCTACGAAATTTATGTGATGGATCTGGAGCAAGTTGTAGCAAAGCAGCTGTCAACCATGTCGTTCGGTCATTTGACAATAAAAGCTGTTTCTCAGCCTCAGAAAGAGTTCTAAGAGCTTGTCGCAGCCTATTCATCTCTTCTTTAGATACTGCCAAAATTAATAAGTGGTTTCACTCAAATGTTAGAATTTAAGCACAACTTAAATACTTTCAAGTGTTAAATAAATGCAATAAAGTTGTAAGTTGTAACCACTTATCAGAATCAGTATGCATGTCTTTCTAGATACTACCTCTGTACTCTGTGCAGATCTCTTAAATTTGTAATCCATATTTGTGATTTAATAAGATGGCAACTTTAAGAACCATGTTTAGAATATAGTTTGAAAACAGATATTAATCTTAGCACAAACATACTAGTCATTTAAAAATCACTTACATGTATGTTTGTGAAAAAACATTCTCTTGTGTCTTTCTTTATGTAACTTGTAACTGCCAGCAAGAATATCAGTTATTAATGTTGCTAATTGTGACATCAAAGCCAGCGGTTCCACCCCTGCCTCCATGAGCTCTCTCAAACTCTTCACCGTATTCACAGTGTCCGCAGACAAAGCCAAATCAAGTAAGTCTACCAATTTCTCATCTGGTATCAGCCCAACCTGAAAGGAAGTGCAACTAGCGTGTTACAGATGCACTAGTGTATAAAATCCTTATTGGAAGTCAAACAATAAGTGGAAAATTTCAATTGATAATGCAAGAAAATTGGCAATTTTATCAAACACCCTGTCTACTTGATCTTTGAAATGCTCACATTCATCCCAATTACTGGAAACAAAAAACAAATTATTTATGTGATTGGCAATTGGCTTATACCTTGCTAATAGAAAGCATTTATCAGATGAATATATGGTTTTAATCATAAATTAGTTGCATTTCAATTATGTTCAACTTCTCTTGTTTTTTCAAACCTCATTGCTTATAGTCAATATTGGAGATGTTGGATATCTCAGAAGGAAGCTTTCTCTAATAGGTACAGAACTCTATCATGGGCAGCGCCAGATTAAAGTTTTGATGTTTCCAGTCATGCACATTTTGTTCAACGGCAAAGCACAGAAGCAGCTAACTATCCTTGTTAAATAATGGTAGTATAAGCAGCCCAATTACCATTCAACAACAGAATCTTGGTTACACAATAACTCTTGTACAAGATCTTCAAATAAATAGATCTCCGTGAGGATCATCTTACCAACCAAATTTTAATTGAACACATATGGTACACAGAAGGATTAATTGCAAATGTAGTGATTACTGAATAAACTAATCATGACTTTTTAGTTTTCTTGTTCTATAGGCCTACACGTGCACATAATATTTTCTGCTATGTAATAAGCCATCTTTTTTCGCAAGTATATAGTTTTTTTAATGCAACAATGACAATGCACCAGCTTGTATATTCAGCTGACATGTTTGCAGGGACAACCATTTATTGAATATTTAAATATTAGAAATAGTCATGTACCCGCACTACATGATACATTATTCTTATTTAGTTGTTTGCTCTTATTTCATTTTATATTTCAATCTTTGCAAGATTCAAGCATTTTGTGAATTCTTCTCCATGCTCCAAGAAATCTAATGCTTGTGCTTGTTCATGCTTATACATGTTTAAGAAATTTTCTGCTCGTCTTGTGCATACTTTGCAAAACTTCTACATGTGGATGCATATGTTAGCAGCGTCCTACTTGTGCACACTGCATATGTACTTTTCTTCTCTTGTATTCTCTATCATGTGCACTTCATATCAATATGGCAGCAGAGCCATCAATTTGGTTCAAATTCATATTTGTATTTTACTCGTTTGTGATATTTTCCCTTAAGATGTTGTGGTGTAAGGATTCATCATTCGATCCCTAGTGCAGTCTTGTCCAGAGGTTTTCTCATTTCAGTAGGAGAGACATGCCTTCAAGTATCTACCAAGCTGGGATTGAAATTCTATAAATAGTTTAAGCAGTCGAATTAAAAGAAATCACAAACAGAAAGTTGCAATTATTGTCACAGGCCCAAAAATGAGGAGAAACGTTGTTTTAAGAGGAGATGTGACCTTTAAAAGAAAAACAAACACTGAAAAGGGAAATCAACTTAATGCCTTCTCTTAAACTTTTGTCACTTTAACTGCTCAGATTCTGAAAGGCATAAGTAGAATATTGATTCTAAAGAATTTCAAATCACTCATTATCCAATAAACATCTAAACACAAAACAACAAAATAAAAATACCTTTTGCCTCTGTTTTATTTTTTTCTCTTGTTAATAAGAAAAGCTAAATTAATTTGATCTTCACATTTCAATGCCTTCAAAAATATCCTTTTACCTTCTGCCTTATTCATTGTTTCTGTATCTTATTAAGTTTTATTTAATGTTATTAAGTTTTATTTATGGATGTCTGGATATAAGGAAGACTATTCTTTTGGGCATATGTCGTAGTGATTGGAAATGCTTATCTTTTGTATCTTAAAATACATGAGAATGCATAAACTATCAGATAAGGACAATAAACAACTGGAAAGCAACAAACAACTCTACTTCAAGTTGGCATTGCATTTTTCAATGTTTATCTAAGTTTAACAGAAGGATGACTTCTAAGGAAAATATAGGTTATTCTTTGACACAGTTCCTTTGCTGACCATTGCAATAAAAGTAAAGTAGATAATTGGAGGATTACACATACTTACAAGCTCCTGAACCAAGGACAGAGATATCCTTTGCCCCAAAAGACTCAATTGATCAAGTGTCATTTCAGCATCCCGCATGGATCCGTTTGACCTTGATGCAATGAGATTTAACACTTCATTGTCAATTTCTAAATCCTCTCGTAAGGCAATCATCTGCAACTTACTCACAATATCAGTTTCCTTCAATTTTGGAAACAAATATTTCTGGCACCTGGAGAGAATGGCATGAGGTATATGGTCTAGTTTTGATGTAATTAAAATAAAAACTGTATTCCAAGGAACTTCATCAAGAACTTTATAAAGTGCATTCCATTCATCACTGGACAAAATGTCACAATCATCAATTATAAACACTCGATAGCGAGATAATTGAGGATGCATAGCCACATTGTTGAGGGAACTCTGAAAACAATCATATCCAAGTGTTCCAATGCCACCAATTTCCCTTACATGTGAATTCCTTCCAAGACTCTGAGCTAAACATGAATGACACTGTCCACAAGGGTGAGACTGATCCATAGAATGACAATTCATGGCTGCTGAAAAGATTCTAGCACATGAAGTTTTACCTGTTCCATGAGGCCCATGGAACACATAAATTGGGGCAATTTTCCCTTTGACTACAGCATTGATAAGAGCTTGAGTTATCAAATTTTGCCCAACCAACTCTCTAAAAGTCTTGGGAGCATACTTCTGAGACAAGCTCTGATTCCTTTCTTCATATTTAGAAGAACCACCACCCTTCCTATTTCGTCCATGTCTGATATTACCTGTTGATCTGGTTTCTGAATCTATATCATTGTTTTGTCTCACATGTACTTGGTGGTCAGCATAGAGATCCAACTCACCTGAAAACTTTCCTCCCTGTGCATCTGTATCTGCACTTTGTTGAGATGCACTTGGCTCAATCAATAAAGGAAGAGACTCAGAATCTGAATCATAGGACAAGGAAGAGGCATCAGATGTTTCTAATGCAGTAGAAGGCTCGTGATGAGAACTGGAATGGCTTTGTGAGTCAAGGCCTTCAAGTTTTCGAGTGGCTGAATCCGAGAGCCCACAAGATAGGCTCCTACCCGCCATGTCCAAGATACTCTTGCCTCTATCATGAATTTTAGACCACTTCCACGGAATCCCACAGCCCTTTTTAGGAGCATTGCCAACTGCTGATTTCTCATTTCCTGTTTGAACTGCAGACTTATGTGAGTCTGAATAATCTATAGTACTAATCCTTCTATGACCAACAGAATCCAAAGCATCAGATAGACATGGAGTATCATGATGCTGTCCTTGTTTAGGGCTGTGAAAATGAGGTCTTTTGATCCGTTTTAACTTGTACTTTTTGGATTTCTTAACCCCACTAGCTGAAACATGTAAGTGAAACTGAGGAGTTAAATTATCCCTGTTACCAATTGCAGAACCTACCTCTATTTCTTTCTGGACTACATCTTTCTTCACATCCCTCAAAGGCAACCCTTTTCTGTTCAAATTACTGACTTTTGGCTTCCTTGCGAGCTCAGAATCGCTTCTCCACTTTTCATCATTCCATCCCTTTCTCCTTCCTCTACTTTTTAAGTCTCTATTTCTCAGCCTACTATCAGCAAGAGCATTAGCAATGAGTTTCCTTCTTCTCCTTAGTCTTCTATCGTCTTCAACTGAATCTTTCACACCATATCCTGCAAATACAGATGCTGTTTGCCTTGATGTGTCACTTTGAGAAAGTGGTGAGGCACTGACTGCCCTTCTCGGCTCTTTCCTATGATCACCAACAGATGGCTTTATGCCTTGAAGATTATTTAGATTAATTGCACTCTCCTTTTGTAGCTTCTTCATTACAGAGCCCATAATAGGAGAATTCAATGACGGACTTGTAGAGGGGTCCCGCAGAGATCGTGACCGTCGAAGAGTGATTAAATCTTTCATAAGAGAGCTCTCCCCTGAAAATTGCTTATCCAACATGGCTTTTGACTTGTCCATATGCATGTGATTCTTCAAATGAATAAAATTAGTCAAATGTGCATGGTTTCTCACGTGATCTTGGATACTATGATCCCTTTCAGAGAGAACTTTGGAGATGCCACTAGATGCTATTGTCATGATACAAGTAAAACAGCTGTCCTGCAATGAGCAGACCTCCAACGGATCTCAAGATAAATCTGAGAAGAAAATGAGAATACAAGAAAACAAAAAAGATGGGCATTGTGTGGAAGCTGAGAACACAGCCAACCATATATTATAACCATGGCAAAGAAAAGCCAGGCATTCAGCTGATTGACCAAGAACAAATCACTGAACATGTCATTCTATCCATTTGACCTTAATTCGTAACAAATGTCATATGTACCATGAGCTGCTAAGGACCACACTTTATTGCAAAACAATTCATTTCATCACAGTGATAGATAAAGATTCTGATGCTCAGCAGGATGAATTACCATGACCAAACTTGGGAAAATAGTATCCAGGCTATAAGTTGCAAACTTGAATTCTTTTTAGATAGATAATATAAACAAAACAGCCAATCTCGCTTCAAAAATATGATCTGGCAGATAATATTTCTACTATCTCCTCTGAATTACTCAGTTCAAAGATTGCAGCCATTGATAGATCTGTTTTACTCATAAGAATTCACTTTGATCTCCCATTGTCAGCAAATAAGGCACTAGCACAGCAAACAAGATTTCACTAGTAAGAGAATGCTTAAAATAGTCAGAATAACCCTAGGCCAAATGATAATGAAATATCACAAACACTAAAATGGCATAACATTGTTAAAACAGTACAACACAAAATGGTTTACAATATGGGACAATCAAGATTAATACTCTGAAATAATCTAATTATCGAAAAAAAAAGCAGTGAACTGTAAGTTAAGATTCAAGATAACAAGCAGCATTGTGGAACATTAGCAAAGATAGAGCATATATTCAGATTTGATAAACTTAAAATTCATATACCTAATCACAACCCAGACTAAAAGTTCAGACTTGCTTAGAAGTTCAAATTTTCTACGGAATCTCCAGTCTGATCATTTGTCTCTGTAGCATTTAAATCATGATAATTGTAAATTTCGGCTGTAGAAAAAGGAGCTGGGAGTAAATTCATTAGCTTGTAGTTTTCATAACTCCTTGATGAGTGATTCAGGTCCTTGAATAGAATGAAAAAAAGAACTGATCATCCAAGCTCAGAAATAATTCCAATCCAATCAAAATTTAATTGACACTGACAAAAAAGGTCCGGATATTTTCAAAATAGCTCCTGTATCCAATATTTAGGGAAAGTTCTACACAGCAGCCATGCAGCTTAAAGCTGGGTTGTAAACTCAGCAAGAAATGGTTTATAGTGTTAAAGAAAGCTCAGACTAGGGCTTTCATTCAGATTAGAAGGTTTAAATTGACTAACCAAAAAAATTCAATATTCAAAATGTGCACAATAAAGAGGAATATTCTCCTTCTCTCGTTTAAAAAGAAATGAATCTTACATCATTTTATGAGACGAACATTAAAACTTGAAAGTTAGGACACCCATGAGGCTACAAGCAATACCATGGTTCAGAGAAATAAATATAAGATTGAAAAGCATTTCCAGTTCCTGAATCCAGGACAGAAAGTTTCTGTTCATTTGTGATATTAAATTTGGCCTATTCTAAGTTCCCCGAAGTACTTTAAAGTGTTTCAACCTAATCGTATAGATTGAGAATATGCCCATGATAAAAGCTAGAACTCCAGTCCTGAACTTCAGAACAGTGAATGAAATCTCAAAAGAAAGCTAATTTGGAGCATAACTAACGGCCGGAGAATTGCGGTCTAAATATGTGTTCGATAGCATCAAGCTGCAACAAACTGTAGTGATATGGAGAGAAAGAAATCTGGAAAATACCCATTATCGAGCTTAAACCCAACGCCTACACCCAATGGCAGTTAATATTAACTGGCAAAAAAATCTCATGTTGACATCCAAGAAAAATACGTCTTGCAAGCCTAAGACGTTTAAATGTTAAAAGATCACTCCTGAAGACTCCAGAAATGCCTAGCTTGCGTGGAAAGGAATCTCAAACCTCAGGCTCAGCACAAAGAGCAGCCAAAACTATTTCCAAAATCAACAAAAAATCATACTTATATCAGTTGCCCAGGCAAAATAAATTTCAAATGCTTGAAATAAAACATACTATCGTTTTAATCAAGAAGTTTACGAAGAAGCTGAAATCAGCAAATGCTGTTGAGATCAGTTCTCGTATTATTTAAATTGCTCAAAAAATGTAAATGCGCACATTTCCACAATCCAAACAATCCGTAAAAATTCAATCGAAATCGACGGACTCAAAATCTACTAATCTCACATACTGAAATTTTTGTGGTCAAATGAGTTAGATTCAAATTACCGAAACTTGGCTTTCCCCATTAATTTCTTAGGATTATCAAATGGATAACAAATTTCTCCTAAAACTTCCTTCGTCTAATAACCAAATTTCATAGTAGATTAGCAGCATTGACTTTTGAGAAAAAATCAGATTAATTGCTAAAATGGAGGCAAAGTACCTCGTAAATTACTGTATTCTTGTAATTTACTCAACTGAAGCTATATCGGCCATCAAATCCTCGAAAAACTCAAATGCAGAAAAATCTTCGAAACGAAAAGCGCTTATTTACTCTGTTTTTGATGCGTTTGAATCGCAGTTTTCAGTCCGATCAGATGTTTTACGCTTTAAAAATGAAATAATAAAAGACAGACGCCCCTACTTTGCAGAGGACGACAGCTTTATGAATATTAAATACGGAGCACCTCCAGATAATCCAGCGGTCCAAACCAACGGAGACATACAGAGAATTTCCCCACTGCCTTCACGATGATCTCCGTCTAGTAATTTTTTTCATATACGGTAATATAGAATAATATTAATAACTTCAAATTAAAACGAAATAGCCTATATAATTATAAGCATTAGATAATGAAAATAGAAAAAATATAGGTCATGATCTAGACGAGCAATCACTCGGCTCATAAATATTATTATTTTTAATTCCTGCCGAAAACTATTCAAATATTTTTTTGCCCGGCACTTACGTGGCATTCGAATGATCAAACAGTTGAGATTCTTTCTGTTTAAATATTTTCACACTCCCGCTGTTTCCGCACAAAAGTGAGATTAAAACACAATGTGACAGACATACCTAACAAGTATTCGTTCTGATTATGTCATGTTACACACTGCAATACTGCGATCATATAACTAAAAGCCACTTGATGTGTATTAATTTAATGGGTATTTTATTCAAATTTTATACTTTCACATGAAATACGGATTTTCTTTAATTCAGGGGAAATGTGAACAAAAACACAGTACCTAGTTAACAAAAACACAGTACCTAGTTTAGACCACAGGAAAAAAATCCCTCAAGATGGGCTTATTATGATTTTGATGACAGATGTCTCCCGGATAGAGATCAGGAAAAAACAAATGATATATGGCCATGGGAAGTTGGGTGCATATCATACGATTTACTCCTCTCCAAAAAGCATATCATACGATTACTCCTCTCCAGGAAGCCTTATGATTAGTTCTCTCAAAAAGTGCCTTGTCATAACAAAAGCAAACCTTCTTTGACCAAAGGTGTAGATTTGCATGGAGTTTGCCGTGAAAATGTAGGGATTCGAACTAGTGACCATTGTGGATAGGAAAAGATTTCATGTGTTTATTTCCTTGCCATAATTAGCACACGATCTAGCATTGACTTTGTCAATTGCGTCCCGTCCTTCGGAGTTAAATGTCGAAACAGTATTTTGGCTTTTTCAGGGTCAAGTACAATGAAAGTATGCAGAAGTATAGCCCTTAGGATGAAATTTTGGGCAAACTCTTCGCTTGTACAGATTGGGATATTTAAGTTGGATTTACTCGGGATGCATGTGGTAGGCAACATGGGCTGAACTTACAATAATTTAATTAAAATTTTAAACTAGCAATTGCATCTTGGTGTGCAATAGGTACGCCGAAGAGGTGTGGAAGGTTAGTTATTGAATTTTTTTGTGTAGTGTATGAGATTGAAATTGGAAGGACATTTGAAAAATGATGTTATTTGTTTAGAAAAGGTCTCAATGGATAAGTGATAGCAGAAAATTAATTATGCATCCACTTAGAGTGATCCAAACACAAATACAATAAAGCCTCTAAATCAAGAAGATGATTAGGTTTCATAAGAAATGTAACCTCGTGTTATGTTTGCAATAGGGAGAGAGAGAGAGAGAGAGAGAGAGAGAGAGAGAAAGTAGAGATAAAGATATAGTGGGAGAGGAAGAGGGAGACAAATAGATAGAGAGGTAGAGATAGAGAGATAAATAGGGCTAGGGAGTGAGTGAGAGATGGAGGGGGAGTGTGTGTGTGTGAAAGAGATAGGTAAAAAATGGAGATAGAGAAGAGGAGAAATGAAGAGAGAAATGGGGAGAAGAGGGAGAGATAGGTCAATAAATAGGGAGGGGGAGATAGAAGGATAAGGAGAGAGGGAGATATGCATATAGATGGTAATATAAAGAGAGAGGATAAGAAAGAGAGATATATAAAGTGATGGGGAGATAGAGGTAGAGAAATATATGGATAGAGATAAAGAAATAGAGATTTAGAGTAGGAGTAAATAATAGAGAGAGAGGAAGAGATATAGAGAGCCCAAAGAGAGTGAGTGTTATATAAATAGATAGAAAGGAATAGAAGGAGAGATAGAAAGGGATAGGGAGAGAGATAGAGAGTAATAAGGAGATAGAGAGATACAAAGAGATAGAGATGGAGGGAGATATGTATGTTGAAGAGATTTGGAGGGTCAATTAGAAATAATTATTTTTCATACATTTGTGTCATATGCGAGATCAATTGGTAGGCTATTTATCAAATGGTGTTGTTTGTGCAACAAAGATCTTAATGAAGAAGTGATAGCTTCAAATAAATTGTACATCAGGAAGGGAGATAGAGGGGATAGGGAGGGAGTGAGGGGATTGAAATGTGGAGAGAATGAGAGAGGGGTGACACATAGAGGGAGGGAGAAATTGAGATAGGCAGAGGATGGAGAGGGAGAATAGGGGAGATAGGGAGAGGAGGGAGAGAGAAGGGGCAAGAAGGGAGATATATAAACCAAACTTGAGATGTATATATATAGACACACACAAACACGCCAAAAAATAAAATAGATTGAGACATAAAGAACAAAGAGAGAGGAAAAAGAGAAGGAGATATAGAGAGGGAAGAGGGAGATGAAGAGAGACACCCACTAATTGGTAAGTTGGAATTTTGATTAGAGAGAGGGTAAAGGGAGGAAGCCACTTGCAAGCTGCATAAGACTCGCCATTTTTCATTAAATATTTAATATGTTATTAAATGTTTGTTGAATTGAATCCCTTATGAACGACCCAATATATTTGCTTTCTCACTTTTCTTGTTTACACTTTTTTACACCTTTGGGAGTCTCAAATTAGATTATGTCATTACTTTTGATATACTCATATTAGCTTTTCTCTAGTTTGACATACAACCTAGGTATATAGATACTATTTTGATTAGATGTTCTTAAATGTTGATACATTTTGATGTTAAGTTCTCCTAAGGCCCATGCAACCTCGCACGCTTTTAATAAAAGGAAATTTGTGTGCTGATAATCAAGTTTTAAAATTAATAAGCATTATATTATTTGATTTGTTTAGTTATATCTATATATTATTTACAAATTCTAAAAAATAATATTAAACTAATCCAATAATTATCATGCAATATTAAATAAATTTTAAATAATATTTATATAATGTATACATTATTATTTAACAAAAATTGTATAATATTTATTATTAATAACTTAAATATAATATAAATATATAATAAATACATACATTATGTGTGAATCCTTAATTTCTTATTTTTCAGGTATTATTTGTTTAATATCTCTCTTACCTTTCTATAATATCTTTTTAAAGGATTATAATCTTTTACATAGATCATTTTCCAAAATGTCAGTCCATTTTCCAAAATATTTAGAGAGCCCAGATGTATTAAATTTCCTCAACACAAGTATCTATACTACTTATTTTTTGAAGGATGTACAATGGACAAACATGGAAAGGTCACCGTTTTTAACAAATTATAATTGTTATTTTTATTAGTGAATTTTTGAAAGCACTGTGAATGGATCATGAAATCAAAAAACGTGGCCCCAAGTTAACAGCAAGATTGGAGTAGAACGATAAAAACCCCAAGCGCAAAAACAGTTTTGTATTGGTGAATAGAAAAATGTGACGGGCAACATATAGGCCTAAAGAAAACCAATGAACAGAAGATGAGATAGAATGATAGATCCGTAGTCTTACCAGTTGACGTGGCATTGCTTATTGCACTTCAAGAAATCGGGGTAGTGAAGATCTCATTTGATTGGGGTTATCCAACTCGACCTGCTCCAAGATTGTCTTTCGATTCCAGCTATATAGACAGGGGCACTGGAGGCCTATCTATAGTTGATTCGTAGTTGTGCAGGCTATTACAGCGATTAGACTGCAGTGACGTCACCAATATTTTGTTTTGACAAATGAAAACAGTGAAAATTTAACGGTCAGGATTGTTTACATCGTCTTGCAACCCGTCTCCAGCATTCTGTGTCGTGAATGCCTAAAGTTAGCCGGTGCGTTTCATATAATGAAACACCTTCGGCGTAAAAATATATAAAATATAATATATTTTTGAAATAATTGAATAAAATTATATTTCACAATTATGATAGACACACAACATTAATGATTGTTTGTAATGAAAGTTATCTACGAAAAAATATTAAAAATGGAAAAAGTTTTTTTTTAAATTATTCAAGAGAAGAAGAGATAATAGGAAGCAAGCCCATTAATTTATAGAAGATTAAAATCTAACAATTTTAAAAGTAAAGTAAAGTTTTACTAATTTTAACAAAATGAAGAAAATAGTAAAAAAAAAACAAAAAAACTTGATATATGTAATGAAACCAAAGATTTTGACATGTGAAAAGTAATTAAAATACAAATGTTTATTTTGTAATACATTTATAAGTAGAAAATTTTGACATGTGAAAAGCAAATAAATAAAAAAATTTGGCATGTGAAAAGAAAATAAATAAAAAATGAAAACTCAATGAAATGTCGGATTGGAAGATTTGATTTTTTTCAAAATCTTATATTCTTCTTTTCTATTCTTCTGGGTGGGGTCACATGGAGCGGGCTTAGGGTGTTGCTGGGGAATTTTAGGATTATTTTAAACAGATGGTCTCATGAAGTTTAGGCTTAAAAGTTAAATCTTTGAAATTTATGAAGTTGGTGGTTGAATTTATTTATTTAGTATATTATATTCATGTGAGTAATGGATGAATGAAAGATTTAATAACGTCCATGAGACTAAATAGTCTATGGGACTAAGATGAATAACTTTAGTTTATCTTCAAATTATTTAAATAATTGGTGCATATTGTCTACCTTCAAACCATTTTCATATTGAGTACGGATATCCTCATAAGTCACGCACTCTATGATGAAGTGTCATTTTATTTCCACTAACCCCTTATTGCAAAATATGCAAGCTCTTTCTTCCCATGTTTCCTTGGGTATCTTCCACCTACCAATCTCACACCTAAAATGATGTGATCTTGTTCTCAATTGTGCAACTAATATCCTCACTTTCCCTTTAATAGCTGCCCCTAATCATTTTTTTATGATTGTGGTCTTTTGTTGGGTTAAACTCTATAATGTATTGTGATTTTTTTCACCCAATTTGCTTTGTCCAAATGGTAGTTTGAAATTTTTTGATCACACAACTTTTTATTTCACCATTGGTGCTAGAACACTCATGCAAGTTGATACCCCACTTGTTCATCCAATTGTTGTTATGTTTCATCGGGGTTTTCTTCCTTTGATCTAGCATCTCCATGTTAAGCCAGCGATGTTTATCCGTGTTTTCAACCTTCCTTAAGTAACATATCGATCGAGTTAGCATTGATGCTTCCAATGGAAAAGTACTTGCTTCAACTTATAGAATTTCCTATAGGACTGTGGTTTTAACTTTGAGATTGCTTGTTATTAGATGTTTCTAAATTCTTTCTAGTTGTCTCTAACTGCAGTTTGACATATTGTCGCACCACACTTCACAACCATAAAGGACGATAAGTGTGACTAGTAAATTGAAAATGATTTTCTTGGTTTTCCAATCCCAAAGTTCAACTTTTTTACACCTATTTTTAAGTAAGTATAAAGCTTTCCAACCCCCCTAAATCCTTTTTGTTCTACAAGTTTCCTAACTAAGCTTATAGTGAAAGTCAATCCCAAGATAGTTGTATTTTTTTCACTATCTCCAACATATTGCCTTAAAAAAGAAAGGTGATTTGCTTATCTTTTCTTTTAATTGAGGAAATCATGAGCTTGGTCTTGGTGAATTTCACTTGGATTCCAACCTCCCAACAAAAGTGTTCTAAGGGCTTCAAATGTTCTCTTAAACCATGAGTTGTTTTAGAAATTAGGATCAAATCATTAACATATAAAAGTAGTTTCACCACATAACCTCTAATTGAAAACCATCTCTATGTGTCTTATAAGCAAATATTAAAAAAAAATGATGAAAATTGAAAAACTTCATATGATTGACAAGTGGCAGGAAAAAGCCTAAGCTAGTGGGGCAATTTCTAGCCCCTCACCTTTTCCACTAGCTCAAATCTACAGCCCTAAACTAGGGCTGTTATTTTTTAATAAAAGATTCCAATTAATCTTATAGAAAAAATTTGTTGACTTCATGAGATCTTTCGCTCTTTAGAAATAGATCTTAAGCCCCCCTCATCAAACCCCAACCTAATAGAAGCCTCACAAAGATCTTAAAAATAAATAATATTAATTTATATAATATTTATACATAACCACTCGATATACCTATAACCATCATCAATAAAAAAATTGATAAACTGGTACTGAGATTGTTTTGAAATTATTTAATATTAATAAAAAACGTAAAATTAACACAATAAAAGTTTGCAGTCGTCAACGAATTTTGTTTTTTCCAACCATAGGTTTGAAATTTCAGGCATGCATTTATATTTTAGCGACATCCTTCTATAACAAAGAGGATCAATCTTAGAAAGTGTGTGTCTTTTTGTGGCGACCACTCTGTCTTTTACTGTCATCAATAATAATAATTAGGTACGTACACAGAGAATCCTTTAACAGAATCATGAAGACTACAGTACTCTGTATGCGAATTGTACATCAGTGAAGGCAAGACGTTAAGAGACCCGCTAAAATGTAAAGATAATAAGTAGAAGCGATAAACGAAAATGCAGATTACGGTTTGGTACTCAATATCACCTATAGATAGGTAAATCATTAAAATTCTTCTCTTCTATTCTATTCTACCTATCACTAAAAGCAAACGTACTGTAATGGTATAGCAAGTTTTGTAACATACAAGTAATGGTGTAGCAAGTTCGTACTGTCCACGCGGACATAGCAAGTTGCAAACAGTTCTAGTTCAAGAACGTGTGGGACAACCATTTACAAGCAATCTCAGCCACATAAGGAGCAATTTTGCTTTTTAGGCGATAATAACGGCACAGCACCAGGAATATAGCAAGGACCATCAGTCAAATCACATTAAATATTATGTCTACGAAGAAACTGAAATCATCAAAAGGTCTCAAAACCTTTTTAAATGCTGTATAAAACATGAACCTCACATTTCCAAAACTAGACCGTCTGTAATAATACAATCGAAATCAAAAGACTCAAAATCTGTTAGATCTTCAATTCAAAAAAAAATCTCGAAGTGACGTTACAGAGGAGAAATGAGCAGAGAGTTCTATTTTAAAGGTAAAATGAAAATTAACTCGCATTTCACAGGAAATTTTTACAGAAACCAGAGTTCACCGTTAAATTCTTTAAATTTTCAAATTAAGCCAAAAAAAACTGATAAAAACTGTTCATTCCAACCACAAGCAGCTCAATATATTTACATTTTATTGTTAACCCCCAACATTTTGAAATATTGTAGAAAAATCGCGCTAATAGCTAAAATGGAGTTGAATTACCTCGTAAATAAGTGCCTTCTTGTAATTCCCTGAAAAAACCTACAGCAGCGACAAATCCTTAAAAAAAACTCAAATGTAGAAAAAGCTTCGAACAAAAGAATAATCATTTGCTCTGTTTTCTCTGCATTTTATTCGCACTTTCGGTCCGATCAATTGCATTTCATTTTGTTTTGAAGCCCCTGCGTTGGAGAGATTCAAGGTTCGAATCCTTCTAAACGACGACGTATATTTTTATTCATATTATTTTCAGAACCGTAGCAATCCAGATCAAAAACGTTATTATTTTTTATTATTGAGGAAACGAGAGCGGAAAGCATTCGATGTTTTCCAGGCCATTTTGATCGGACGGTTGAGATTCTTTCTACTTTGTCGGGCGTTAAAAATATTCTTCGAGAAGCTGTTTCCCATTGTAGGAAATAGACAAATCGTACCTTCATAAAGATCTATCCTACACTAATTAATTAAATAATAACAATTAATAGAGAATATTAGGATAAAGAGTTGAGACTAATAACAATATTAAAATTAATATAAGGATTGATAAGAGATAATGTAATAATATTGAAATTATATAAAAAATTATAAATTTCGATTTCTTTTGTAGATTTTATAAATTAATTTGTGAATAAAGAAAAAAATTAAAGTTTAGTGTTAGTGGATTTTTTATCTATTGGTGAAGTTGAAGAGTTGAAGATGAGTTTACTAGTAATCAAGTCTTGTTGACTAAAAGGTCTATTAGAAACACACTTGTTGTTGCACTAAAAGGTCGACATGTTAATGTCAGATACAACCGCGAGATTTAATGAATCCATGGGAGGCGGTTAAGCCATGTCACAAACTCGAGCACTACGTTGCCCAGCAAAAGGAGACCAAGGGCGCACACCTTGCAACAAGGTCTTGACATTTTAAGGGATGAGATCGAGATCATGCCTCAAAAAAATTTGGAAAAACGCCTCTCAATCCTTGGTTCTCAATTGGAGAGGCTTTAGCCCAAGGCTCATGCTCCCATATAAGGTGGCTAAAATAATCTTGTGGATGATACAAAATCCTCTATCAAAAAAAAATTAAGCTTTAATAGATGACTATTGTAGAATTGAAATAATGAGTGTATGACTATCAAGTCTACTTCTATGGTGCTTCTACGAGTGTGGAACCAAACCTATGTGTAAAAGTAAACATTAACTTGTAAATTTGAACCTATTGAATGTGATCATCTTTTACATATGTAATTGACATTTTTCTTAATGATTACTACACCTATGTTTGTGAAAATAGTTCAAGTGCTTATCATCTAAGAATTTGTTAAGCAAGGACTAGTTCTCCTTTGGTCAAGCCCTTAGTGGGTCAATTCAATGATAATGAACAAGAAGTGAAGATAACAAAGAATCATGCATTATTCTCCTAAGATGTGGATGCAACATCAATGTGACAATTAGATTTCCCTTTGCAATTTGATTAGTTGATTATTAGTAGATTCTTCCTAGATCATCAAAAGAATTAGGATCAATCCTTAATTACATAAATTTAAAATAATTTGAAATAATATACAATTTAGTTGGTTCATAATGAGTAGTAGGAAAAGGGTGACAAGGTCTAAATTTTAAATTTTGGTGTTTTGCAAAAGGCATGAAAATTATATGGGTTAATTCCACACTTGAAAACCTTAACTAGGGTGGCGAATAATAGATTTAGTGGTCAACATTAGACTCTAAGGATATTTGGGGATAGGCTATGATAAGGTTATTTTCCAACTTCCACATAAAAATATACCAATTTACACACTAATCAATGCATAAAGGATAACCTAGTTATCATGGGTCTAAAACATTAAGGACAATTGCATGGGAAAGCAATTTTTACCATTATATAGTGCCCCCATATTTACTCGCATATGGACTACTATGAGGATGCATAAAAGAGTAAAATAAGCAAACAACATGAAAATTATATATTTTAGAAATATATAAACTAGATATAGATTTAGATGTTGGTAGTGTATACTCTCCTTAATATGAGTACCCTATCTTGGGAACTAGCAATCATAGAAGAAAAATATCCAATGATTAGCATCTATCAAGCATTTAAAAATAAGCATAATCATAACTCCTAAAAATTATCTCCAAAAAAGTAATATGGATCTAACCAAAAAATTATGAACCAGAGATCATAACCCTACACAATAGACTAGGTAGTGTGTGTAGAATTATGAACCAAAAAATAATTATAATCATTCAAAATTCATTCTTCATTTTTGAAACATCAAATATCATTTGCTAACTAAAGGAGGTTGAGGCTGCTCTCAAGTCTTGGGGAGGTGAAGAGTCGCCTCCCATTGTTGATCTAGTTTGACCTTGCTCTAGCCTTCTAAATCTTCTTATTCCTTTGGTTGGCCTTGGTATCATCCTAAGTTCTTTTTGGAGGGCTTTGGGAAATTGGTTTTTCTTTGTTTTGCTTCTTTTTGTGTTTCCCGTACTAGTTTAGGTGTATCTTTTGTTTTAAAAATTTTGAATTGATAAATCTGACTATTTATGGTGTCTAGTTAGGGCATTTAATGTCTAGACAAGATTTTATCTCAAGGGGACAACCCAAGGTAAGTTCAAGGGTCAAAAAAATATTATTGCCAAAGAAAGTGGTATTGTGGATTATAGAACATTCAAGTGATGGTTGGTGAATGTAGAGAGACAGTTCTAGAATAAGCTAAGTTTGATATCAATAGTAATGGAGTGCCTGATGAAAATAGTGAAGTTAAAGGCATTAATGGTAAGTGTTCTTCCCCATGCCCTAGTACCCTAGTTGTGATTCTAAATGACTTGATATGCTTGAGGCTTTGAATAAAGAAGAACAAAGATTTAAAATGTTGCAATTTTTCTTATTGCCTTGGATAATAATAAGTTGTCTGCTAAAAAAAACTTGATGAGTGGCTCTTAGGGGTTTAGGAGAATAAGTTAGGGATTCACATTACCTTCTACTGCATGATTCAAAAAGGATTGTTTGTAAAAAAATCAAATTATACGCTATGCAAGAGTGCCTTGGTAAAGAAATTTTTGAATGTTGGAAATGATACAATTTAGGGAAAAATGGTTCTTAGATATATTGAATGATGAAATCCTACCAATGTTTGTTCCTAGGTGGCTCATTGTAAAAGATGTGTCATCTCAACTACGGGCCTGTAGTGTCCCTCCTCGACTTGTCTTTTGTTTCATGCATGTTAGACTTCTCTGTTAATCCTATGAGGATCTTGTTAATACTGAGAGGGGGGGTGAATTAGTATTAAGACCAAATGAAACTTTAAACCTAGAAATAAACTTATCTCAGATCTGAAACCATTTAACAAATATCTCAACTTCTATAATAAGATCTAATAACCTCTTTATCAAATTACGTTAATCAAATCATTTATCAATACTTTCACCACCAAATCAATCATATAAACTTGATCATTTACCAACTCATTAACCTTGTCAAACAGGTCAAGAACTTTCTCAAACAACTTCTTATCAGTACCGGTAACCTCTGATAAACTTCTGATAAAACATCATAACTGGTATCTCAGAAATAATGCATGAAATAAACAAGAACATCACATGAAAAACATTCCAGACATGAACACCATAAGTTTTTGATGTGGAAACCCAAATAGGGAAAAACCACGATGGGAGTTGGTACCCACAAGTATTTGTACTCTTTATGAAGTACACCCTATTAGGAGCTTACAATACGCCTGGTTAGGAGCAGATCCTATTAGGAGTCACTCGATTAGGGGGTTTTCCTTGCAACCCGATTAAGAGCTTGATGATCTGTTAGGATCAACCTCATGAGAGGATTTAACACTCTTTTGAGAGCTTCCCTGTTAGGGGAATTAAATGTTTAAGGTCTGTTAGGACTTGCCCGGTTAAGGGATTTAACCTGTTGCATCTATTAGGGAACAATAATGAAAGAATGATCTATTACTTGCACTTCTCTTCTTGCTTGATCAGATCCAGTTATACACAACACTCTACAACTCTCAAGAAGATCTCACACTTCACTTGGACAACTTAACACAATCTCTAAGACCACTAACACAATAAACATCAATTGTGTCATCCTAAATAGCCATCTCAACTAGGTTGGCCACAAAACCTAATTACATCATGAATTTATAATTCAAATCATAAGAGATAATCACATATCATTATACAGATCATTACAACACATTACAATGCAATATCAACCGTTGGTTGATCATAATGCATCACGAAAATCTGATATTTATCCTCAAAATACTCTACTAAGCATTTCAATGATTCCCAAGAAATTCTTGCTTGAATCGCGCCAAAACAACAATTAAATCTTTCACGTGGGTTGTGTCGTGTTACCAACTACATGTAGACTCGTTGTCGATCACCATCATAACATAAATCATTACCGGTTTGATGATTTCTTCACCGATCCTTAAACCCTACTAAAACCTTAGCAAAACTTGATCAGAAATTTGAAACACGCCTTCTGGTAATCTTCACAAGTTTCGGTTCTGGTCATATACTCCAATCATCACTGATCAACCAATCCAATCAAAACAACTATGTTTTATCGGTTAAAGTCCTATTTTATAGACTTTAGTTATCTATTGGTAAACCCTGTCTACCAGTAAACCAAATCACTAGATGACAAAACAAGACATCAGGACTATCAAGAGCATCAATTGACATCAGTTGCCAGCAATGACAACACAAATAACTGATCATGTCAGCTTTTCATAGAATCTAAATCTCTTCATCACAAATAGACTTCTATCCTTTACTGGTGTAGTCATCCATCTTCAACTGCATCACCTGCATCTGTATCAGTTATGCCAAATGCCAACAACCTCCCCCTTTGGCATTGATGGCAACACCAATCAAATATGCAATCAGAGTAACATCATCATCTACAACTTGCTTGTCGATATCATATCACCTACCAATTCTCCAACTTTTATCATCTCCCCCTTAACCAATGCTTGACTCAATCTGATCTTCAACTTCTCACATGTCTACCATATCTGATGTCTATTCATTTCTTCTCCCCCTTTGACAATAATGCCAAAGATGTAAATGCATCACTGGACTTCAATTTTGTTGCTGCTTCTTCCATCATCTCTGCTACATAAATTAGAAAATTATAACACAACATTAAATCAAAACTTTACATCAGACTTGCTCCCCCAAAGGAGTACCATGTACCTTCATCAATCTTTAGTGAAAAAATAAAAGTGATATCCACAGGATTGATGGATCTCCATCATTCTCGTTCTTCTGGTGTAGGGGTCTAACCCCTAGTTTACCTCTAAGAAAATCAAAGGTAGCCTTCAGTAAGGGCTTAGGAAAGATATCAGCTAACTGATCTTTACTCTTCACATATTCCATCTTCATTTCTTTTTCTTGAACTCTTTCCCTTAGGAAGTGATACTTCAATTCAATGTGCTTGGTTCTAGAATGAAGTACAGGATTCTTAAAAAAGTTGATTACACTTGTATTATCACAATAGATATCCACTAGTTCTGACATATGTATCTTGAATCCTTCTAGCACATGTCTCATCCATATTGTCTGCATGCAATTCATGGATGCAACTACATACTCTACTTCAGCTGTAGATTGAGAAACACAAGTTTGTTTATTGCTCATCCATGCCACTAATCTTCCTCCAAGTAGAAAAGCTCCACTGGTTGATATTTTTTGGTCATCCACATTACCTGCCCAATCAACAACAGTAAATACATCCAAAGTAAAATTCCCTTTATAGGGATACCATAAACCATAATCTATTGTGCCTTTGAGATACCAAAAAATTCTCTTCACAACCACCATGTGACTCTCCTTAGGCTCTTTTTTAAATCTAGCAACTAATCCAACAACATGAGCAATGTCTAGTCTACTATGGACAACATAGTGTATCTTGCCAATCATAGATCTGTACTCTTTTTCACTAACAACAGGGGAATCATCTTCCTTTCACAACTTGCAGCTAGTCACCATCGATGTTCCTATCGATTTGCAGTCTTCCATGTCGAAAGTCTTCAACACCTCTTTGATATACTTGGTCTAATAAATAAAGATACCACCATCCAGTTGTTGAACCTGTAAGCCAATAAATAACTTAATTTCACCGATTAGAGACATTTCAAATTCCCTTTTCATTATATCAACAAAGTCCATACACATATCATCATTTCCACCAAAAAATATGTCATCAACAAATACTTCTGCTATCAACATCTTGTCTCCATTTGTCTTCAAATAAATATTACTGTCCTCACTTGTACGTTTGAATCCAATTTTGATCAAATGTGCATGTAATCTCTCATACCATGCTCTCAGTGTTTGCTTAAGACCATATAGAGCTTTATGAAATTTACACACTATGTCTTTATCATCAGTCAAAGAAAATCCATTTGATTGTTCAATGCATACTTCTTCTTCTAGAATCCCATTTAGAAAGGTTGACTTGACATCCATCTGGTAAACTTTGAATCCCTTATATGTAGCAAATGGCAGCAACATCCTTATAACTTCTAATCTAGCAATAGGTGCAAATGTTTCACCATAGTCCTCACCTTCCTCTTGAGAATACCCTTTGCAGACTAACCTTGCCTTGTTTCTTACAATTCTTCCTTCTTCATCCAATTTATTCCTAAAGACCCATTTTGTTCCAATTGCATTCTTATCCTCCGGTCTAGGAACAAGTGACCATGTTTGATTCTTCTTTGCATTCACCCAATCATCATCTTTTAGTGCCTCCTTAACTATCTTGGGTTCAATTGTATATATTAAACATGAGTTCTCTCAAATCTTTCTCCTGGTTTGCATGCTTGCATTCTTACCACCAATTATCTACTCTTGTGAATGATTCAATCTAATATATCGAGGTATTGCCTATGTCAGTTCTGCATCTTCTTCGTCAAGTTCTTCATCTTCTTCCTCACTGTCATCGCTCACCGGTTGAGCATCCAATTCTACATTTGTCAGTTCTTCATTATTCTTTTCTTTCGGTTCAATGATCACAAACTTTTCCTCATTATCATCCTTTCCAAGTTCTGATTTGCTTGTACCTTTAGACTTATTAGATGGATCATTAACTTTCACATTAGCACTTTCAACAATTTTCTTAGTTCTCTTATTGTAATATTTATATGCTTTACTCTTAGAAGAGTAACCAAGAAAAATTCCCTCATCAGATTTTGCATCAAACTTCTCAGTGTAGTTATCTCTCTTGATAAAACATTGACTTTCAAAGATTTTAAAATAACTAACACAAGGATTTTTTCCATACCATAGCTCACATGATGTCTTACTGTTACCTCTCTTTACCAATTCTTGGTTTAATGTGTATATAGCAGTACTGACTGCTTCTCTCCAAAACATTTTGGATACCTTACCCTGTAATAAATGGTTCTTGCAACTTCAACTATTGTTCTGTTCATCCTTTCTGCTATGTCATTCTATTGTGGTGTCCTTGGAGCAGATATATGTCTTTTTATACCCTATTCATCACAATACTTAACAAACTCATCAGATGTGAATTCACCACCTCGGTTTGATCTTAAAAACTTCAAGTTCTTATTGGTTTCCTTCTCAACCAGAGCTTTAAATGATTTAAATTTATTAAATGCTTTTGATTTCTCTCTCAAAAATGTTACCCACATCATTTTAGAATAGTCATCGGTGAAGATCATGAAATACCTATCAACATAATAACTCTTTGTTCTCATAGGGCCACCGAGATCAATATGTACCAAATCTAAAGCATTCTCAGAAATACAATTCTTGCTCTTGAAAGAAATAGAGGTCACCTTACCGATTTGACAATCTTTGCATATCGCACTATCAAATTTGACAAGTTGGGGTAATCCTCTTACAACACTTGACTCGCTTATCTTAACCAAATTATCAAAATTAACATGACAACATATTTTATGCCACAACCAATTGTCTTCCATTCTTGCAACCAGACAATTATTAATATTACTATTCAAATGGAATAAGTTACCTCTAGTTTGCTTCCCGATAGCAATCAATTCACCATTACCTCTGAGTATCCTGCAGACTCTACTCTTAAACTCAAGCAAATAACCTTTATCATTGAGCTGACCAACACTTGAAAGATTATGCTTAAGACCATCAACCCAAAATACATCATCAGCATCACTCTTTCCATTTAGAGAGATTGAACCTTTACCTTTCACTATGCAAGGAGAGTTATTTCCAAATCTAACACCTCCATCAAATTCATTAAGGGTTATGAACTTACTTTTGTCTTCAGTCATGTGGTGTGAGCAGCCACTATCTATAATCCACTCATCACTATTCTCCATATGAGATACTAGTGCCTTTTCATCTGAAAGTTCCTCCTTCATGACTACAAACACAATTTCTTCATTGTCATCTTCTTCTTCTGACTCCTCATCGGTCACACCTTCATCTACTACAACATAACAATTTTTCTTGCCCTTTCCTTTGAATCATCTAAACTTTTTTTTCTTATCGGTGTTAGGGAAATTAGCAACAATATGACCAATTTTACTACAATAGAAACACTTCAAAGGTAGCTTTCCTTTATACTTACTAGTGCCTCTTGGAAATCTTTTGCTAACAGTGCCTCAAGTTCCATCACTTGATCTTCATTATCTTCATTTTCCCGGTTACTTCCATGACTTGTACTGTACTCATGATTTTGACATATATTTTTTCCTTTTCTAGCAGATGAACCAGTAACAGAAGCTTTAAAGGCAGATTTAGTAGATTTTGTCACACTATTGTCAAAACTATTTAACTCAAAAGTTGTAAGCTTACCAATCAATGAATCAACAATTACCTTATCCTTTGAAATAGATCTAAGTTCTTGGATTGCGGATACTCTTATATCATACTAAGATTGAAGATTCCGAGCATCTTACTTACTATTGTATCATCTTCTATTTTACCTCCAACACTCTTTATGCCGCCAACAACTTCTTTGATTCTCTGACCATACTATCCAATATTCTCTCCTTCAATCATTCTCATGTCATCAAACTTTCCTCTCAAGATTTCATCTTTGACTCTTTGAACATGCTCATCTCCTCCATAGATTGTCTCTAACGTTTCCCAAACCTCACCTACAGTTTCCAATCCTTGAACATCAATATATTATGAATTAGATAAAGTACTTACAATAGCTTCTAGGGCTTGCATGTTATCTTGTTGTTCTTTGAGTTCATCTAGTGTCAAGGGAGTAGTGGTAGGAGCAACATATGTTGTTTCAACTTGCTTCCAATATTGTGCACCAAGACCTTTGATGTAGATCTTCATTCTATCTTTCCAGATCTTGTAGTTCTTGTTGTTGAACTTGGGAACCTCTTTCTTCATCATCTTGAATTCCTCAGAATCTTTTCCTCAAGTGGTTAGGTTTTCTGCACACAAAGGACCAAAGCTCTGATACCAATTGTTAATCCTATGAGGATCCAGTTAATACTGAGAGGTGGGTGGGGGGTGAATCAGTATTAATACCAACTGAAACTTTAAACCCAAAAACAAACTTATCTCAAATCTGAAACCATTTAATAAATATCTCAACTTCTATAATCAGATCTAATAACCTCTTTATTAGATTACATTAATCAAATCATGTATCAATACTTTCACCACCAAAGCAATCACATAAACTTGATCATTCACCAACTCATTAACCTTATCAATCAGATCAAGAACTTTCTTAAGCAAATTCTTATCAGTATCAGTAACCTTTGATAAACTTCTGATAAAACATCATAACCAGTGTCTCAGAAATAATGAATGAAATAAACAAGAACATTACATGAAAAACATTCCACACAAGAACACCATAAGTTTTTGACGTGGAAACCCAAATAGGGAAAAACCACGGTGGGAGTTGGTACCCACAAGTATTTGTACTATTTTCAAGTATACCCTATTAGGAGCTTACAATACGCCCGGTTAGGAGCAGACTCTATTAAGAGTCACTCGGTTAGGGGATTTGCCTTGCAGTCCGGTTAGGAGCTTGATGATCTATTAGGATCAACCTCGTGAGAGGATTTAACACTCTTTTGAGAGCTACCCTATTAGGGGACTTAAAAGTTTAAGGCATGTTAGGACCTGCCTAGTTAAGGGATTTAACCTGCTGCAACTGTTAGGGAACACCAGTAAAAGAATGATCTGTTACTTTCACTTCTCTGCTTGCTTGATCAGATCCAGTTATACACAACACTCTGCAACTCTCAGACAACTCTCACACTTCACTTGGATGGCTTAACACAATCTCTAAGACCACCGACACAATAAACATCAACTGTGTCATCCTAAATAGCCATCTCAACTAGGTTGGCCACAAAAACTAATTACATCATGAATTTACAATTCAAATCATAAGAGATCATCATAGATCGTTATACAAATCATTACAACAAATTAAAATGCAATATCAACCATTGGTTGATCATAACCCATCATGGAAATCTGATCTATATCCTCAAAACACTCTACTAAGCGTTTATCTAATTCCCAAGAAATTCTTCCTTGAATCATGCCAAAACAATAATTAAATCTTTCACATGGGTTGTGTCGTGTTACCAGCTTCATGTAGACTTGTTGTCGATCACCGTCATAACATAATTCATTACCGGTTTGATGATTTCTTCACTGATCCTTAAACCTTACTAAACCTTAGCAAAAATTCATCAAAAATTTGAAACACGCCTTCCGATAATCTCCACAAGTTTCAGTTCCAGTCATATACACCTTTCCATGATACAAGTTCACCATCCAAACAACAAATCACCAATCATCACTAATCAACCGATCCAATCAAAACAACTCTACTTTACCAGTTGAAGTCCTATTTCACGGACTTTAGTTCTCTGTTGGTAAACCAAATTATTAAGATGACAAAACAAGACATCAAGAACATCAATTGACATCAGTTTCTAGCAATGACAACACAAATAACTGATCATGTCATCTATTCATAGAATCTCAATCTCTTTATCACAAATAGACTTCTATCCTTTACCGGTGCAATCATCCATCTTCAACTGCATCACCTGCATTTGTATCAGTTATGCCAAATGCCAACATTCTCTAGACTCATTTATGATGTTTTGGATTGGGACTATGACTCTATTTTACATTTCAAATGTTTATGATGATGCTAGACACTATATGGACATATGCTCCTTGATGACCTATGTGGTTGATGATATATTATGGACATATGTTGATGGATCCTATACGTTTTTCTATGTTGAATGGATTATATTGATTACAGGATTTGATGGCATTTTGGTTATACTAACCCTATTTCATGATTATATATGGGATGCTTGGCATAACAATGTGTATGTGCATTCTATGACTATCTTCGTGATAGGGATGATGTCACATCACTCATTGTAAGCATGATGTGGCATTATGATTCTCTATCACTTGCTTGTCTATGATATATTTGTATATGTTGTATCGTGGCTTTGTGGATGCAAGATTTATAGGTACCAGACATCAACTCCACTTGGCTTCACAAGTATGAGCGTGTCTTTAAATCCCAATGGTAGTTGTCAGAGATGGCATGAGTTCCATTCATATAATCTAGGCTTACGATGTCTACCTTGGGTGGTCAGTTGTCTTGGCATGATTTACCATGTTAGTCAATGAGGTGTGGTTCTTGTTGGTTGTATGTATTTGTTTATTTATTCATTTAATTGATTGATGTATTATTATAGTTTATTTTGATTATTTATTTATTTGGGATTTAGTGTTCATTTATTAATTATTAATTTATTGTTTATTTGGTATTTGGTATTTGGTATTTGGTATTGTAGTGTCATAAAATGGCAACCCCTACAATCTTAACCATATTTGGGGTCCTCACCTTGGTGACGACATCTCCTTCCCTTACCGAGACCTATTTTTGCATTTCCAACCCTTCACTGTTTCTCCTTCATGTGTTGTGTCTTCTCTAGACCTTGTCTAGGCCCCAAAATAGGGCAAGATTGGGGTGTGGCACCCCTGTCCCCCTAGGACAAGGGCGTGGTGCCCCTCTCCTCACCCCTTAGGGTGGCCCTATTTTGGTCTGCCCGATCTCCTATGCATTTCTTGTCTTCGGGGTTTGTAATTCCTCTTTATTGGCCTTCGGTGGTTGAAAATTAATCCTTGAGGGATGTATAAAAAGGAATTCAATACCCTCATTCAGGAGGGGATGAACAACAAAAAGATAGATAAAGAGCATAAGGAGAAGATACAAGATTTCAAGGTCATCATCAAGAATTCAAGTATTCTAGTCTTCTTCATTCATCCATGGGAGCAACATTACAATATTCATTTGCAAGCATGTGTGTGTGTTAGGGTTTTGTCATGTTATATGCCATTTCATACAACATTTGTGGTTACTTTCAAGAAGCAAAGCAATCATCATCAACAAGTTGTAGATCTACAAGGTATACATCTCCATTGTTTACATTCAAGCATTTACAATTACTTTCTTTCTAGGTTGATTCCTCAACCGAGGTTTGACTGAGGCAAACCCCTATCCACAACCCCCCTTTCTTCTCTTTTATGTGTGTAGGTTGCAGGTGTGCAATTGTAATTGTAGGTTTGGGCTTCATTTGCAAAGACAAAAAAACCCTTTTCATTTCGCGGATTTTGTGGTGGACCATGTACATTCCCACCATGGTCCCGACGTCTTTTCTCCAGATTTGCAGGCCAGATCCGCATCAGTCTAATTAGCTCAGATCCGAAGTTACAATGTGGTCTTGAATTGGTAGCACCTCATTTCACTCACTTCCTCTCTCTTTTCCACATAGTCAACAAGTTAACTTTCTCATTTACAAAAGAGGGTAAATCACACATGAACCGCTTGCAATCCACTCAGAATTCACATCCTTGTTTCCCTCTGATTTGGATCTAGCAGTTTCAAGCCCCTCTTTTGAATGTAAAGTTCCTCCCAAGTGAAAATCATCCTAGTGGCTTCCTTTCTCTCTCCTAGGTGGGAAGTCACTAGGATCCAATTTTCCACTTTACAGGTATTTATTGTTTAAATATTATTTATCTATTTATTTATTGTTTAATGTTGCTTTTATATTTTAGTGTTGATTAATATTTTAATGGTTTTTATTTATTTACTGCTACTTTGGTTATTTGTATTTAATTATTTATTTATTTAATTGGCTTTATTTTAATTAATAGCCCTTAGTACTTATTGGGCATGGTTATTATTAATGCATTGGTAAATAATACTTATAGTATTTTTATTATTATATTCTCTTGTTACTGGGTAAATAGTTTTATTATATTTCCTACCTACCATTAATTGTTATAGGTTAAATATGTTTTGGGGAAATAAAATATTATATGAGGTTGGGTAGGTAAGATTTATTGGTTTTTGGATTGTTTTCATTGGCCAGTTTTGAGGCCTGGTATTGAATGTATTTTCTATTTAAATGGTAGCCTGTGCATTTTGTCGGGTTACCATTTGGAGATTTTGCTTGGCTATTTGATTATTTTTGAAGATTGGAGCTTTGGATTTTGGCTTGGATTGGTTTTGCGCTTTATCATATTTTCATTCCATCACTTCAATTTCCCGGTTGGAGGATCTTACTTTTGAAATTTATTTTGAAATCTTGTCTTCTCTATGTCTGCAGAAAAGATTGTCTTTCGAGCTTGGGAAAATAATATTTGTATAGTTTGAGATTGAAATATTTCATGGAAAATTTATATTATATAGTTTGTATCATAGTTTTAGGGAATTTATTAATATTCTGAGATGATTATTTGTCTTGAGTAGACGACTCTACGAATGGCTTCCTGTGCATTCTGGATTCTTGTTCTTGTATGAGATTTGGGTGTGAGTTTCCAAAGCTTTAGTATTTCATCTTTGAAAGATTTTGTTGTCCTTGGTGTTGCGGGAGTTATAAAGGTTCTCTACGATTTCTTTCCATCTGTACATGGTCCTCGTATTTTATTTGAGTCTCTTGAGGCTATTTTGATTTGGGGAGATTATATCCCAAGGTCTATTGTGAGTATTTTATTCTTGTATAGAGTTTGTTTGAGCCTTATATTGCTTTCTCAGACTCTACCTTGTGTTTTGTCGTGTTGGGAGCCGTGAGTGGCATTTTGGTGAATATTCTTCTTGTGGTTTACAATTTGTGATTATGGTTATCTCTTTTGCTTCTCTGTGTCTGAGCGACCCTTGTGAGCTCTTATTCGTGAGTTTTCGTGATCTGTTGGATTTTATTTTTGTATCACAAATTTAATGTTTTCGAGTCTGTGTTTTAGCAAATGCGCTAAATCTTATTGTAAATGCGAGTTTGTTTTGGGCATATGCGTTGCATAGTGTTCTATATGCATGCCCGAAATTTGTAAATGCGGTACTTGGCAATATATGTGCTATAAATTTAAATGAATGTGAAATAGAATTTGTCATATCCATTGTATAAATTAGTAAATGTGTTGCAAGACATAGCACTGCGTTACAAATGCACTAAATTGCGTTGTTTTAGTGTTTTGATCAATTTGTTAGTTTGTTCTAGTTTTTCCGAATTTATTCTTGTACCAAAGGCTTATGTTGAGGTTTTCCGATGTTTTCAAGCATTGAATTTTATCTAATTTGGTTATTTGTTATGGTTTTATGCTCCAGCGAGTTGATATACCTTTCCACGTAGAGGTTTTATACTTCTCCAACATGTTGATAAGCTATGTTGTGAGGTTTATTTTATTGATTTTTCTCCAACAAGTTGACAAGCCTTGTTGTTGAGGATTGTTTCATGAGATGGCTTTTGATTCATTATATTGCATTGAGGCTCTTGATTGATATTGATGGCTATGTCTTCTTATGTGTTGTTATGGATTCTTTGGATGTTGCTTTGAGCCTTCTTGTAGTTATTGTTAGTTTTGGGAACATGTTAGGGGGAGTGGGCTTTCATGTGATGACTGAGGTCATGCGAGATAGGCTACTAAGAGGTTCCTTGTAAGGATGCTTATAGTCTAGACCGCAAGGACACATTGGAAGTTTTCCTTATTGTAAAAAAGTGGTAACATTAATAATTAATTAGATGGGTTGGGTAATTAGGATTCATCTAATCAAGATAATTAATAGTTGCGAGCCCAAAGACTTGATCTTGGCGAGGATGTTTTAGGATAAGCTTGGGAAGTCCATTGTGATGGCAAGTAAATGTCCCTTGTTCTCTCATAGGTTGAGATGGCTCCACATGTCTATCAGGATTATGCCTTTCAGGGCAATGCTTTTATGTTTTGAATGATAGCATGTGATGAAACTCCACTCCTACATGCATCCTTTGTTTAATTTATGCTTTTGTCTTGGTTGGTTGGTATGCCTCTGGGAGTTTATATGTGTGGTTGCCTTGTGATTGATGTATGATTATGTATTATTGCAGTGCTTGAGTTGTTAAGTCTCTTTAGTTGTTAGGTGTTAGCTTAGGTCTAGAGTGTATGTTGGGACCTTGTGTCATCTCCGAGCATAGGGGGTGGTTTCTTTATTTCCAAATGGTCGGGTGGTTGATGCCTTCTTCCATTGGGATGTCTTTGTTGTATTTTTCTTCATTACAACTCATGGATGAATATTGTAGCAGATGGATGTATTTGATATCATGGCAATTGAAGTGTAATTATCTTGTAAAAGATGAAGATGAGATTATGTATTAGGAGATCTATGCTCTTGATGTATATTTAATGTATTTGTTATAGTAGATGTTACCTTAAGACTTGGCATATGATTGTATAGATAAACATTGATATGTATTATCCATTTATTCTTGTAAAGAAATGGAATCATGCTATTAGATGGTTATGATGGATTTATCTTGAAATGAAGTGGATTTGTGTTATTATTTGTAATGTAATTCTTGTTATGAATAAATGTAATAGTTAGAAAGGAATCTATGACTATTGGATGAGTTGTAGTTATTAATGTTAAAAGGAATTCATGTAGATGGAATTGTCATATTGTAGGAGTTATGATTGGTGAATGATATAGGCATTTATATTTATGTTCATGTTAAAGGAATAAAGAATCATGTATAGCTTTGCATTTAGGTAATATTGGTAAAGGATATATGATTATGATAGTGAAAGTAATGGTTATGGGAATTAGGAACTTTTGGATTTGGTTTAAAATTAACTTAAGGAAATGGAATGGGTTGCATTGAAAGTTAGCATATCATGTTAGTTAGTTGCATATCATGAAAGATAGGAATTAAGATTATTGCATCGATAATGAATATATGAAGTGTTGTAATGGAAACGAGTAGATTGTTATTACTTATGTTGGTTGTATAAGTAATGAAGTTGAGATACCCTAGGGAGATGATAGTGATGTTATGTTATTCCGCTTGCATAATTAGTTTTATATGTTATGAATAATGTTCATGATGATTAGATGATAATGGATGTAATTTATAGATGATGATGTGTGTTGTATTAGATGTTATTTAAAAAAAATTATTATTATCGCCATTAGTATGTTAGTTGCTTTGTTTCTCTAGGTATTTTGGCAGACATTACAGGGCCTTCCTTCCTTAGCTCCTTTCCTCAATGGGTAAGGTAAGTTGCAAGTAGAGGAAACTAGAAGAAATTTTCCACATATGGATGCAAGGTTATTAGTATCCCTTTCTCCTAGTTTGGAAATACTAAAAAAAATTGGAATAGATCTCAAAGGCAACCCCCTAACTTATAAAATCAACCTTTTGGGAGGTTTAAATTCATGATTTATTTGCAAGAAATAGGGGCACCAAAAGAAGAATCGCCCTAAGTCTAAAATACAACCTTTCAGAAACCCAACATTTATCCATAAGGGCAACTTGTAAACATCCAATGAAAATAATTTTGTGCTTATTTTAGAGGATTTTCCTCTAGTTAATGTGAACGCAAAAGAGATTTTAGTGAATAAAAACCTTAATTCTAATGCTCAAAAGAACACAAATGATGATTCTTTACCAAAAGACTTACCAAAAGTTTCTCAAAATGAATCTAATATTTTGCCCAATACCGATACTGTACAACCAAGTAATGCCCAAGCTTTGGCATTGAACATGATTAGAGACAAGATGAATGATGCTAGAAAGAAGAACCTATAAAATTTGATAGATTAGGTAAAATTCAGAGGGGATTTTAGAGTCTCTATCTAATAAGGGTGCCATAGATAAAGAAGCTTCAAATATCTCCCATGATCATTCCCCAATTTCATGCGAGGATGAAATTATGAAAGGGGTTGATAAGAACATGGCCTCTATAAAAAAGAAAGAGGGAAAAAATTGAAAGGAAACACCTCAACAAAGGTGATAATGAACAAAAAATAATAAAGAAGGGAAAAGAAGATAAGCTTCCCTTTTTTTTTGATAAATTTAGGAATAACAAAGAAGGGACACCTAACCTAAATAAGGATGAAATTAAACTACATTAGTGGGAACATTAGGTGTCTTGAATCTCTCAATAGGAAATTTATTATAAAAAATAATGTGCAAGTAGTTTGCCAATATTGATATCCCCATGCTTCATTAGGTAAAGGGAATAGGTTTTACCCCAACCACTAGTTTGAACCTAATTTGAAAGGAATAACTCCACTTCTACACTAAACATGATAAATTGATGGGCCCACTCCATAAGAGAATCTTAGTTATTCCCCTTGCAATAAAGGTACTTGGATCATCCTTGAAAATGAGGATAAGAAGTTTGGTATTTGTCCAATTTATGCTCCCAATCATTATGAAGAAAGGATTAAATTGTGGAGGTTTTGATAAACTTACTCAATATTCCCTAAATCCTTGGTGGAGGTTTCAACTGTTGGAATCCAAGAACATTGAGAGGGGGGGGGGGGGGGGTGAATCAGTGTTTTGCTGGTAATATAAGATTTTAACCTTTTATAACATACACATATAAACCGGTAAATGAAGAAACATATAACATGAAGTAAATAAACCAACCACATGAATGAACACCATAACACACATAATTTATACGTGGAAAACCTCAAAGACGAAAAATCATGGTGGGATCTGTGACCCACAATATCAATTCACTAGCCATATGAAATATATTTCATAGCATGGGGGCCTGCACATGCAAGGAGGCACACTACTCAACACAAAAGAGTCTCACTAACTACAAGCTTCTGCTAAGATAAAACAATACTGGTGAACTCACAAAATGCATCTGCAATGCCAAAAAGAGTTTCGGTTATAGCTCTGCTCTGTACCGATTCATAAACCTTGAATCCTTCTACCGTTATCTCCTTTCCTCCAAGAATACTTTACAACCCATCTATAGATCATATCATGATATAACATTCACATACAAATGGCCTATATACATATCCTTCGCATTACACCTTTCTTCTACCTTTTTCATATATATTGTCCTGTATCAGAATGACCTAATAGACTGACTTATATACCCTTTACAAACAATATGCCTTATGTCAGCTTACAATACAAAAGATATTCAATGTCGGCCCTGTACAATAATTACAAAATGATTTTACAAATAAAACCTTTTGGATCCAGACTAATGTTGGCTTCACTGAAGTGTTGGATGCGAATGTCGGTGATGACCCTGAATGCTCCAATGTCGGTATCCGCCGGTGTATGCCTCCAAGTGCTGGTATATGATTTCAATAGAATATCGTTGCCATCAATGACAACATATGAATCCAATGAGTGTCAATTACCAACAATCTCCTCCTTTGGCATTGATGGCAACACTCATGTGAAAAATGGATTCCCTGTCAATTCAACTGAAACATGAAACATGCTACCCCTGAGTTGATTGACTCTATCTGCAATATACTCTATTGATATCCTCCTCCTAGGATTATATACATATTTTTCACATACATATATAGTCCCCCTTTGGCATCAATGCCAAAGACCGGTGAAAGAATTGTTACAGATTACTTTACTGGAGCTTGACCAATCTCAAAATTTCTGGATAAGCTTTCTCTAGCAACTGTACATAGGTATCCCAATCGGTTTTGAATGTTTCAGATATGGATACAAGTCCACTGAGTAAATGTGCTAGTGTTTCTTTCTCAGTGACTTCTGTCAGTGTGGGCTTCACAAGCATATCCATACATTCTCTCTTATGTACACCAAGTGAATCCAATCTTGAACTCATCAAACCTCTAAGACTCCTTGCTCTCTGAATGATCTTGTCTCTTTCCTTTTCAAAAGAAAAAACTTGGTTCTCCAAGGTCACAATTTGTCCATCAATGGAAGTTGTAAGTGAAGCTAGTCCATCAAAAGAATTAGCAATATTAGCAATGTTTTCATGTAATTCCTTTAACCTTTGATTCACATTTGTTGTAGGAATTTCTATATTACAACAAACCCTATAGATGTTAGTACACTGTTTCAAAGAATTTTCAATGAGTACAAGTTTCTCTTCAACCTTCCTCTTCTTTGTCTCAATAATTTGGTCAAAAGCGGATTTCTTGGCCAAATTAAATCTTTCAAGTGCTTTCTTGTTAGGAATCTACTACAATGATTGAAAGTTTATAGTTATGTGTTATGTCAATACCTTAAGCTTGCCAGAAGGGTTGGCTTCATTTTCAATCATTTAATCATGAATCAATCTATGTAAAACTGTTATTGATTAATCTATTATTCCTTTGTCAGCAGATCCTTCCTTCATTAGCTTTTGAGTAGCCATCGTCATTAGCTCTGTGGGACTCATCTCTATGATTGATTTCTTCTCAACTTGAGAAGTGTCAATTGCGAAAAGTTTTGCTGGGGAATAAACTGTCCGTTCAGTCTCCTTTTCCTTATCTTCCTTATCCTCTCCCAGTGTATCCCTTTTCTCATCCTCTTTTGCACTGATGGCTTCACCACTTAGCGTAGTATCGATTACTGCTAGTGGAGTATTATCCACAATATTATTTGTAACATGTACATTACCTATATTACCTTGCCCAGACTGTACAAATGTAGTCTCTGTCGGTTTAGTCTTGTAAAGCGGAAAAATCGAACCCTAGTTGTTCTCCCCTCCCCAACTCCAAGGAGAGAGAAGGGAGAGCCACTAAGGTTGATGGTTTTCACTTAGGGGAGACTTTACATTCAAAAGAGGGGTTGAAACCCACAAGATCCAATCCCACGCAATGCAAGATTGGATTCTAAATGAGTTTCAAGGGTTGTGACATCAAGGATACCCTCTTTTGTAAAGAATGTAGATAGAAAGATTGAACTAGGAATGCATGTAAAGTAGGAAAGATTCGCTTATAAACAGAGATAGGGATATGGGATGAAGCTGCGGAATTGGAATTAGCAGTAAAATGTCGAGACGGTGCTATTCTGCAAATTTGAGTGAAAGTTGACAGGACGATGGCGCCCGGCGTGCACACGGTCCTCCAAAAAATCCGCGAAATGAAGGTGGATCTGTTCATCTCTGCACAAGGATTCTGGATCTTCAATTACAGCTGTGTACCTACAACCTACACACAGAAAAGAGAGGACGATTGGGGGGTTAGGGATGAGGGGTTTTCCTTTAGGTCAAACCCCGGTTTTGGAATTAACCAAGAAATGAGAATGCTGTAAATGTAAATGTTTGTAATGTAAACAAGTACTGATACCTTGTTGTAAGAATGTTTGTATTCTTACATGCGAAGGTGTAATGTATGTAGTATGTTGTATGTTGTATGTGATCTCCTCTTCAATGGTTGAATCCTTGTCTTGAATGCAACACTTAGCCTTGAATGGAGATTTAGAATGCTCAATTGCTTGAAGGAAATGCTTGAATGCTTGAATGCTTGAATATTTGAATATCGTTTCCGCCTTTTTTCCCTCTCTCAAAATGGGAGAGGAAATGTAGTTTATATACTTGTCAATTAGGGTTGAAAGACTGATTTTCCCGACCTTAGGCCGACCAGGAAATATTATTTTCCAATTTGCAAACTTAAAGACCCGAAGCCCCATAAGAGACCGGGCCCAAAATAGGGCAAGGGACCAGGGCGCTGGGCGCCATGGTCCTGGGGGACCAGGGCACTGGGCACCCTCGTCCTGAAGGACTAGGGCGCTGGGCACCATGGTCCCACCTCCAGGGACAGTAGGGTGCAAGGAGGATCAGTCTAGGGTGCTGAAAAATGCAGTTTTTGGTGTCATGAACAAGTTTCGGGGTCTCCATTCAGGTTCCGTGTTGCATCGCCATCGTGAAGACCCAAATGCGGTCGAAATTGCAAGTGTCACAATTTTAGGATGCTACATTTAGCCCCCACTTTAGCGGGAGTATAAGCGTACGCTCATACTTCCGGTAAAGTACAAGGAAACAACATTGAAAAACTTTCACCACGTCAAGGAGGCAAGATACACCAAGCCCCCAGTGGACTAAGGATCTTATGACTTCGATTGACAAAGTAAAAGGGAAGATCACGAGGGAGAACCATGACTGTCAGTAGTAAGGTTCCCTCACTATGAGTCATGCAAGAAAGATATCAAAAATTTTCAAGGCAAAGCTAAATTTGTGAAGAAATTTTCAAGTATCTTGAAAAGATATGGACAGGATGTATGCCCCCTACGTTAAAGCGATCGCACATGCCTCATCGGGGGTGATTGCTTTAAGGTAGTGATACATATAGGAAATGAGAAAGGAGTACGTTATCACAAGGATTTAGCCCCCAATTGTGAGATAAGCCCAAGGATAATAGACACAAAACACAAAGCACAAGGTGACTTCACTTTCCTCGGGGTCAGTATGTTGTATGATAATTCAGTTATATCATATATATGTATGCATAATTGTTCTTCATTCCCCAATCAAGGAAGGTCACCTAGAAGAAGGGAACACATGTGTCTTTTGAGTCAACATGAGAGAGACCAAAAGAGATCTCAATGTTTTGCATCGTCCTCAAGTAGACAACACTAAGGACAACAAATAGAAGAATGAGAATAACACATAGAAGAAGTAACAAAAGAGAGGAGGAGAGAGTCTGCTATGCTAATGAACTAGCCTAGCATGTCATCTACCCCCCGATCTTGCTAATCAATATTTCGGGAAGGTAGGAAACACGCTAGAGGAGGAACATCCAACACAGTAGATGGAGCTATCACAAGATCCAAACAAGGGCTATGTTCATATCCCAAGCCACGATGTTCTTGTCTAGGAGCTAGGATAAGTGCTTTAGAAAATGCGTTAGATAAATGGTTATCAACATATTCATATTCACTATCATAATGAACAGGAGTAACATTTTCATCATGAATAACATTTTCATCTATGTCATCATCAAGATTTATAAAAATAGGATCTTTAACTCGCACAGGATCAAGACCATCATGCATCTTATGTTTAGGAGATTTCAGCTCAATCGTCGGCTGAGGAGAAAATGGAATAATACTGGCTGAAGGTGTTTTTGGGGATTGCAAAGTTTGAGAAACAACTGCCTGAGCTCTAAGACGATGCTTTCATCGGCATTCACGTGCAGAACGATTTTGTCTAGTCTTAGTAGGGAGTTGCGAAGATTGAGGAGGAGGAATGTTCTCATCCTTATCACTTGGGTGTTTAGGTTGTGGTCTCTTAGGTTGAATAATAGGAGAAGAGGAAGGTCTCTTCTCTCCATAAGAGGAAGGAGGAGGAACTGCTCCATATAAGGGAGGAATATTTGGTTTAGGAAGGAGACCAAGTCCATCATGACGAGGAGGTATAGGTCTACTTTTAGGATGTTTATTAGATATAGGCATAGTCACATTCTTAGAGATAGGTTGGGAATCTTCTTGAGGAAAGACATTCGTTTTGTCTTTCAAGGGAAGAACTTCCTTCTCAAGAATGATAGGAATGTCAAGTTTAGGTGTTCTAGGTTCACTTAGAGATAGGATCATATCTTTCTTCCACTTTTGATAAGATTTGAAAAGATGTTCACTTCGCGGAGGAAGAGATTAGAATTGTTTAGGCCAAAAGTAATCAATAGGAACGCTAGAAGTTCTTTCAGCTGGTTTAAAGAGAATATGATTGACAGTAACAACTTCACCATTATGGGGAAATTTCAAACACTTGTGAATAGGAGAAGCAACAGCTTTCATGGAAGATAGCCAAGGATAGCCTAGCTTCACACAAAATTGTTCGGATGATGGAATAATAGCAAAGTCCACATCAAGGGATTTGTTATGGATCTCAATAGGTAATGTAATAGAACCAATTGCAGGCGAAGAAAATGCATCAAATAGTTTCACAATCACATTTGTTTCATCATAGATCACTTGATTCAATTGCAAAGTAAAAAGAAATTCTTCAGTAATGATATTAACCATATAAGAAGGATCAATAAGCACTCCACGGCAAGGTGTATTCTTGACTTTTGCAACTATATATAAAGGACCATCAGGTGCCCTGATAGTTTCACTAGAATCAAAGGTGATGGAAAGTTCTTTAGGGATTTTCTGCTGCTCTACAAAGTTAATCACATTCAGAGTCATAGACACAAGATCATCAGGTGAGACAGAGGAATCATTAGTATCAATCACATTAGAGGTATGAGAAGGTAATGGATCAGTAAAAATCTTAAGATTTTGGTTAGGAGGAGCTACAGATGTGTTGCCTTTATCATTCACACCAGAAACAGAGATAGTATTATTATCAATCAAATCTTGAATTTTACCCTTTAAAGCAAAACATTTTTCAGTATCATGCCCAGGATGACGATGAAATTGACAAAAAGATTTGTTATCAAAATAGGGTGAGTTAATCTTTGCAGGATCTATTTGCCTTATAGGAGGAAGAGTAAGCACATTTTGTTCCAATAACTGATTCATAATACTATGCAATGATTCATTCAAAGGAGTAAACTTTCTTTCTTTCTTGAAAAACTTAGAAATGGGAGGCACACCTGATGCCGCATTCACATTGTTGTTGATGATGTTTTCATTGAATTTAATGGACTCTCTATTCGGTTTAAACTTCCCAAATGGTTGTTGACTACTATCACCCTTATCACTTGGAGCCATAGGATTTGCTTGTTCCATTTGATTCACAGTCAGTTGATAATTGTGAAGAGTTGCACACAACTGTTGGAAAGAAGTAAACTCAGAAAACAAAAGTTTTTCTCTAATATCTTTTTGTAAATTAGAAATAAAGATTCTTTGAATATCATTGTCAGGCACTGGAAAAGAAATTTGAGCATACAAATGCTTTTATCTACCAATGAAATCAGTCACTTTTTCTTTAACACCTTGTTTACAATGCATTAAATCAATCAAAGTAACTTTAGGACTTATATTGTTTTGAAATTGTTGAATAAAAGCATTTGCAAGTTGTTCGAAAGAAGTAATAGAATAAGAAGGCAACGAGCAATACCATTGTAGGGCTTTATCTCTTAATGTTCTAGTAAACAATTTTGCAAGCAACCTTTGGTCATAAACAAAATCAGTACATATCGTTTGAAAGGTCTTAACATGTGTTAGAGGATCACCCTTACCATTATAAAGCTCCAAATGCGGAATTTCAACATGTTTAGGGGGGATAGCTCGAACACTGTCAAGAGAAAGTGGGCTCGCAACATCAAATGTGGGCACACTAAACTTAGATTGATTCATAGAGGCAATTTGTTGCTGTAAAGAAGAGACAGTTTGTGCAAGATTGTTAATGGTCGCTTTAGTCGAAGAGTTCATATTAGACGTGTTAGATTGTGATGGAGGTGTTATGTTATTGAAAGAAGGTAGAGAGTAAGGTGGTGGGACACTATGATAGTTAGTCATAGGAGATGATTGGAAAGGAGGAACACTACAAGGAGGAATGGAATGGTTAAATGAATTGCCCCCTTGCGTCATGTTCATTTGCGGAGATATAACAGGAACACTCATTGAAGGAATGAATGACGAAGTCGGATTGAATGAAGGAAGAGGGTTGATTGAAGAAGAAGGATTGCCCCCATGACTAGTGATCATAGGAGGAATGTCTTGTATTGAAGTAGTCATTATGTTTGATGTGAAAGTAGGTATACTAGCAATAGGAGTTGTCAAAGGAATAGAATGATTAACTTGAGTAGGAGGTTGTGTATAACCTAAAGTTTCAGCACAACTCTTCATAGGCATCACATTCGAATCCACAATGTGTGCAATACCACGCAAAATATCAATTCCATTCTTATCACTTTGAACCATACATTTTAGACCCTCAATTAATGAAAGAGCTTGACTATCAGGGTATTCTTGAGACATCCATTGTCAAAAATCATCAAATTGGTTATCCAGTTTTGAAAGTTGTTCTACAGAAACCTCATGGAGAGCTTCTTCATCATTAAGAGGATTAGAGGAATTACCCATGTCCTCGTTAAAAAGGCCATTCAAATTAGGTTCCATCTCCTCAGTAATTAAACCTTGGAAAGACTTAATTCTAAGGCTTCGTCTAACGGGAATAGTGTAAGTAGGGCTTATTGTTGTAAAATTCATGCACTAAAGAGAGAGAGAAGATTTTGAATTTTAGAGGTAGCAAATTTCAATAAAATCAGCCAATCTCCTAGATTTAAGCTGTTAAATGCAATCAAGACAATCTCCCGAAATTTCGGAAAAAATGTCCGGGACTGTGGCGAACGGAGTGCACACGGTCCTCGCAACTTTTTTCGAAATTTTCAGGGATGAAAGTTATGATGATTTTACAGCTAATCTGAAAAAATTGAGTGATTTTACGATCTGTAGATAGGCCAAATTAAAGTTGCAATCTCAAAATTGAACCCTACCAAGATTGTTGAAAAATGTAAATTTTGAATTTTGAAAAAGAGGGGAAAACTGAAATTTTGAATTTTATGTTTTTAGAGGGAATGCTAAAAGCAATGCAAGTTTCGAAATTTAAAAGTTGACTCGATTTCATGCAAAATTCGAATTTGAAAGTGGAAATCAAGGTTGTTGCAATTAAACACTTAATTTCAAAAGTCACAAACTACAAAAATTTGAATAAAACACTGAAATTTCGAATGAACGCCAACACACTTTTCAGATTTAGGACTGTAAGAAACACAATTTTGATATGAATTTTAATTTCAACAATTTTTGAATGATTAGAAGCCTCAATCCAAGCAATCGCTAGACCAACTTTGATTTTAATTTTGAGAGTGTTAAAATTGATAAAATCAGCCAAAATTCTGGATTTTAGCAGAAAAATACAGTAAGATCTAGCTCCCGAAATTTCAGAAAAAATGTCGGGGACAAGGGCACTCGGGGTGCACACGGTCCTCGCAACTTTTTTCCAAATTTTCAGGGATGAAAGATATTGTGATTTTATTGCGGAATCCAAAGTTACAGCCGATTTGGAGGTGTTTTGATTAGTGAATTTATCAGTCAAAGGTTGAATCAAGAAGGTTTTAAAAATTAGGGTTTTGACATTTAACCACTTAATTTTCAGAATTAAAGCACAAATATGAATTGAGAATTTGCAATAGAAGGGTAGATCTGAAACAAGCATTAACAATTAAACGTTTCACAAGTTTAATTACTTAAAAGAAAATTTTAGGGTTTTTATGCAATCAACCTCTAAAATTTGCAAAAGATCAAACATGGAAATTTAGGAAAGCAAAATTTTCAGATCTAACCATGAATAATTAGAATGAGGATGTTCATGTCAGGTTCACCAAAATGTAAATCGGAAAAATCGAACCCTAGTTGTTCTCCCCTCCCCAACTCCAAGGAGAGAGAAGGGAGAGTCACTAAGGTTGATGGTTTTCACTTAGGAGAGACTTTACATTCAAAAGAGGGGTTGAGACCCACAAGATCCAATCCCACACAATGCAAGATTGGATTCTAAATGAGTTTCAAGGGTTGTGACATCAAGGATACCCTCTTTTGTAAAGAATGTAGATAGAAAGATTGAACTAGGAATGCATGTAAAGCAAGAAAGATTCACTTATAAACAGAGATAGGGACATGGGATGAAGCTGCGGACCTGGAATTAGCAGTAAAATGTTGAGACGGTGCTGTTCTGCAAATTTGAGTGAAAGTTGACGGGACGATGGCGCCCGACGTGCAGACAGTCCTCCGAAAAATCCGCGAAACGAAGGTGGATCTGTTCGTCTCTGCACAAGGATTCCAGATCTTCAATTACAGCCGCGTACCTGCAACCTACACACAGAAAAGAGAGGAGGATTGGGGGGTTAGGGATGAGGGGTTTTCCTTTAGGTCAAACCCCGGTTTTGGAATTAACCAAGAAATGAGAATGTTGTAAATGTAAATGTTTGTAATGTAAACAAGTACTGATACCTTGTTGTAAGAATGTTTGTATTCTTACATGCGAAGGTATAATGTATGTAGTATGTTGTATGTTGTATGTGATCTCCTCTTTAATGGTTGAATCCTTGTCTTGAATGCAACACTTAGCCTTGAATGGAGATTTAGAATGCTCAATTGCTTGAAGGAAATGCTTGAATGCTTGAATATTTGAATATCGTTTCCGCCTTTTTTCCCTCTCTCAAAATGGGAGAGGAAATGTAGTTTATATACTTGTTAATTAGGGTTGAAAGACTGATTTTCCCAACCTTAGGCCGACCAGGAAATATTATTTTCCAATTTGCAAACTTAAAGACCCGAAGCCCCATAAGAGACCGGGCCCAAAATAGGGCCAGGGACCAGGGCGCTGGGCGCCATGGTCCTAGGGGACCAGGGCACTAGGCGCCATGGTCCCACCTCCAGGGACAGCAGGGTGCAAGGAGGATCAGGCCAGGGTGCTGAAAAATGCAGTTTTTGGTGTCATGAACAAGTTTCAGGGTCTCCATTCAGGTTCCATGTTGCATCGCCATTGTGAAGACCCAAATGCGGTTGAAATTGCAAGTGTCACAATTTTAGGACGCTACAAGTCTGTACACTCTCATCAGTTTTAGGTTTATCTACTGGTTCATTCAAAATTTGATCTGAACTTCCCAAAATTCCTTTCCCTTTAGATTTGTCCGGAATGGTGGGAGTAGTTGCCTTAGTAAATTCCTCTTGATAAGCTAGAAAATCAGGATTCTTTTGGAAGAATTTGGTCCAACCATCTCTGGTCTCATTTACTATCTCATTAACTCTACCCATCATTAGGCCTATTTGCCAAGTTTTGCCACTAAAGACTATTTTATTAGCACATCTATACACCTTTTCATTTCGTCATTATTTATAGAGCCACACATATTCAAAAGTTCAACTTCTTTAATCTCTCTATCCCTCCTTATTGCATCTAATCTCCTTGCATCTAACTTATTGTAAAATGATAAGGGAATTTCTTTCAAAATCTCTACCAAAGCCTTCTTATATATGTCTAGATGTAACAAAATTGCTTCTTCTATTTCATTTTGCTCATTATCATCTAAATCTTCATAAAAATTTGACACATTCTTCAAAATTCCATCTTTAGCTACCTCATCAATTAACTCTACACAAGTCATTTTACCAGATTCAGTTGCTTCATCACTCTTTTTCTTCTTACTGGGGGTTACATGAGCGAATGGAGCAGGCTACCTCTTTTGAGTAGGTTTCCTTGCTAGAGGTGTGGTTGCAGTTGTTACCTTTCTAATTAGCTTCCTCCTTGGTTCCACCTTCTTCTCCTCTACCGAAGGCTTGTCAATTTTCTTCCTCTGTACCCTTCTAAATGCAAGAGGTTGATTATCCTCTTGATCAGAGTCAGAAGTGATAGAAGAAATGAAAGTCTTAGGCCTCTTCACCTTAGTAGCACTAACCGTTGCTGGTTGATCTACCGGTTTAGATCCAGAACCTAGTTCTATATCTATCTTGTGAATTACATTCTAAACAAAAGCAACCATTTTGTCTATCTTCTTTTCTCTTCTTTCTTATTGAAACCAATCTTAACCCCAAGAGCCTTCTCCTTTGCAGTGCCCAAGTGTTCAACCTTATCATCCAAAGGAGCATCAACCAACATTTTAGCATATAACTCCAAGATGTTGTCATCTACTTCATAACCTCCACTGCTTCCATCAGTGTCTCGTCTATTTTTACCATGAAGCAAATATCAGTGGAATATTTCTTTACAATGTGTTTGGAGATTCTCTCCCTCAGTCTCATGTTCTCCTGAAAAGTTTTGAAGTAGCCCCAAAGCTTCTCATCATTGTTACTACCAAGACCAGTGATTGCATATTTGATTTGCATACCTACCGGTATGTCATGAGCCTAACACTTCTTTCTCAAACCCGATAGCTCATTCATGAAGTATAACATCAAACAAACAATAAGATTGCCAAATCAAAAAGTTCCTTTCTTAACCCCTTTGATCTTGTCAAGATTAATCATTAATTCACTCCTTGACCATTCACACAAGTCATACTTTTCATTATTCTTTATCATCTGATATGCAACATGGATACAGGAACTGGAAACGGAGTTCAATCGACTTGAATGAGTTACCTTGTAGCCAATGATCATGCTGGAAAATTTCACATCTGTGTCTTTGATGGTGCCGACCCTCATAGATCTTCCATCATGGGTTACGCAAGTGAGCTTCTCAATCGCAGTGTTGGAGATCTTCTTTCCTAGTTCCTGTCCAACTTTAGGTAAGCCAAGGACCACCTGAATAGCTTCTTTGGTGATCATGTGGGGCCAGTCCAGCCAGATGAATTCATTATGGACCCTGCTCAGAACATATCTGATCACTTCATCCTTGAATTCTGGTATATATAGGATTTCGGTTAACCCTAGATCCTCAATGATTTGATATTCTGGTTTGATTGTTACAGAGATGCCTAGTATCACAAATTGATACATTTCCTTGATTTCCTCAGTGCCTAAATTCTCCAAGGTGCAATGAATATAGGCCCTAACATCTTCTACATAAACCACACCATCGAGAACTCTCGAAAATGCACCAATATAATCTTCCTTCATAGGAATTTGGGGAAATTCCTTGAAAATAGGCCTAAGCCATTGACCTCAACAATAGTGGGATTCACAATGAAAGTAGGAGCAGATGATGATCTGGATGCCATTTCAAAGAAATACCTAGATAATAGTCGCCAGGTTAAGGGGTTTGATTACTTCTCAGATGACTGCTAGAAATCCTTTGGAATGCCTTTGCTCGCTCTTGATCGCCTGTGATTCGCCTTAGCTTTTCTCTGGTTTTCTTGAGTGTTGGGTGAGTGAAAAATGAGTTCATTTTCCCTTTCTATCAGTGAGTAAACCCTAATTCATCATTATCATAAATTCTTAGCGATGTGCCCTACCGGATGCCAGTTTCATAGTTTTATGCCAGATAAACCTCCATCAATGATCAATACCACTCTCCAGATCTCTTTCCAGATCTCTTTTGAGGAATATGCAAGATTTGCAATGAATTTGCCAACCCCTAAGGCATATGCCTGAGTTACCAATTGAATTTCCTACCGGTGCATGAATGCTCTATTCTACCAGTGGAGTTATAGGTGCAGTTACCGGTGTAGTTGCATCTCCACTTGGTTCTTCAGATTTTCTAACCCATCTCTTGGTGTGATCTTGTTGTATTTCATCTATCTTTTGCTTTCCTTTCTCATTTGCTTTATCAATGTTAACCAGTGTACTCTTCCTTCTATAGTACTTAGGAATATGACCTATTTTATTGCATGCATAACATGTAACATTGTTCTTTTGAATTACTTTGACATATCCGGTGTCATTCCTTGACCTACATTGATTATCCAAATGACTAAACTTTTGATAACTCAATGATGAACCACTAGTACCAACCGGTACTGAGATGGGGGGGGTGAATTAATACAAACACCAATAACATCCGAAACTGGTTTGACATCAAATTCTCCAAAAGACTAGCAAACAGGGATACCGGTAAAACAGAGTGCAATCGGCAATATCCAGTATAGCTCAACCAGTCATGAACCGGTCACGCAATAAGCTTTCCTCTTGGCTCAATACCACAGTATCATTATATTCTCATGCATAAATAAGTAAACTTAACCATCAGATCTTCACAATTGTGAGTTCAATGTGTTTTATAGATAGGCATAAAACATAGAACCTTCATATGCTTAACAAGTAAGACAAAGCATCAAAGACAAAAGCATTTCACATGACACACATATTTTTCACGTGGAAACCCAACTGGGAAAAACCACGGTGGGGATGAATACCCACAAGTTGCTTTTTGAACTCTTTAGAAGTCCGCTCTATTAGGAGCCTTGTTCGGTTGAGGACATTACAATAGGTTCTGGTAGGAACCGATCCTGTTAGGGATCACCTGGTTAAGGGTTAAACCTGGTAGGGTCACCTTGTTAGAGGATTTCAAGAACTCAATAGCTGAAAGGATCTCCTAAGCTTCTCAAGCTTCTCAAAACTCATTAGCCTCGAGTTACTTGGTTAAGGGATTTGAAACAAGTCGGTTAAGACCACCCGATTTAAGGGATTTTGAATCAAGCTAGTTAAGGCTACCCTGTTAGGGGATTTTACAGCTGTTGAAGTGGTTAGAAATCAACAGGTATTACAATGATCTGTTAACAACACTTAATGCTAATGCAGATCTATTTAGGCTCCTCTTTTCCTTCTACACATTCACTTTGCAGGTATCTCTTCTCTCCTATGGTTTGGCAAGAATCTCGTATCACTTTCCTTGGATACACACTCATAAATTTTGCCAACAACCTTAGATAGAAACCCAACATCGACCTTATAGGAAACATACAAGTCGGTAGCAAAAACCTTAAACCCTAAACCTGTTAGGTTAAGCAATTCAAACGGTTTGATCTTGACCGTTGAATCATATTGCATTAAATGCAGCAATCTTGAATTGATCTTAAGACATTCTCCATCATCCATTATCCACCGTTTTCATGGCAGCTGATAACCCATCACACATTCTCACCATTTGACAGACTTCACACTTTCTCAAGGTGGATAGGAATAGTCTTCTTCAAGAAAGATCCTTCACGTGCATAGATCTTACATGGCAACATGATCTGTCCTCCATCATACTGCTAACTCATCACACGAAGATTATCGATTGATTCACTTGAGTTGCTCCAACCGGAAACCCTGAAGTGGAAGTTACCTACAACTCGGTAACCATACAGTGCTTCCATGTGCCGGTTCACATAGCTACATGCCGGTTCACCTTGAACAAATGTGCCACTTCACTTGGCATATAAACTGGTTCATACATATGTCGGTTCCTCTCTCTTCACCTATCACATGTGCCAGTTCTTACCATGTCTCATATTGACATCAATGACAACATACAATATCATTATGTCTTCATGCCAGTTTACATAAGGCTCATGCCAGTTCACATATTGCCAACAATCTCCCCCTTTGGCATTGATGGCAATATACAAAAGATATCTTCTCTGCTTCACATCTTCTCCCCATTTGCTGCAGATATCTTTTCGCTTCACTCTCACTCCTTCTCCCCCTTTGACAACAATGCCAAAGTGGAGGTACAACCATCTCTATTTCATCATGTTGCTCCCCCTGAGGAGTAGCATCCATAAACACACCAATCAATAGAAGATTTGCCTTTTCAGTACCTGATTGATGTGGAACAATCACTTTTAGTTCACCTCCTAAAAGGGCAATACCCCTAATTCACCTCTCAAATGCACAAATGTTCTCTTTGGAAGAGGCTTGGTGAATATGTCTGCTAACTGCTCCTTACTGGACACATGCTCCAGTGCAATCTCTTTGTTCTGAACCTTTTCCCTTAAGAAATGATACTTAAGCTCAAAATGCTTGGTTCTAGAATGTAAAACCGAATTCTTTGATATATTGATAGCACTTGTGTTATCATAGAATATACTTACTGGTTCAGATATAGGGATCTTGAAGCCTTCCAGTACATGCTTCATCCAGATTGTCTGAGTGCAGTTCATGAAAGCTGCAACATACTTCGCTTCCACTGTAGAATGAGAGATGCAACTCTGCTTTTTACTCATCCATGAGACCAATCTACCATCGAGAAAGAATGCACCACCGGTTGTGCTCTTCCGGTCATCCACATTACCGGCCCAATCAGCATCTGTGAATACTTTCAGATTGAAATTATTGTTGTATGGGTACCACAATCCATAGTCAATTGTTCCCTTTAGATACCTAAGAATCCACTTGACTGCACTCAAGTGAGATTCTCTTGGACTCTTCTAGAACCTTGTAGTGATGCCAACTGCATGTGCAATATCCCGTCTGCTATGCACTACATAATGCAACTTACCAATCATTGACCGGTATTCCTTCTCATCAACTGGTGCAGAATCATCCTCCTTTGTCAATTTGCAACCGGTCACCATTGGTGTACCAACTGGCTTGCTATCTTCCATGCCAAAATTCTTCAACACCTCTTTGACATATTTGGACTAAGTGATGAAGATTCCATCATTCATCTGTTGGATCTGTAGTCCAATGAAGAACTTAATCTCCCCTATGAGTGACATCTCAAACTCTTTCTTCATTTCATCAGCAAACTCATGACTCATCTTGTCATCTCCTCCAAAGATAATGTCATCAACAAAAACTTCACAGATGAGGATCTGATCTTCTTCAGACTTCAAGTAGATATTGCTTTCTTCACTTGTTCTCTCAAATCCAATCTTTACAAGATGGGAATGTAGGCGCTCATACCATGCCCTAGGTGCTTGCTTTAGACCATATAATGCTTTGTGTAGCCTACATACCATGTCACTATCTTCAGATAGGGTAAACCCATCTGGTTGCTCAATATACACCTCCTCTTCAAGTACACCATTTAGGAATGCGGATTTTACATCCATTTGATATACCTTGAATCTCTTAAAAGCTGCATATGCAAGAAGCATACGAACACCTTCCAATCTAGCTACAGGAGCAAAGGTTTTCCCATAGTCTTCACCTTCTTCTTGAGCATATCCTTTGCATACCAGTCTGGCTTTATTCCTAATCACCATGCCATCCTCATTCAACTTATTTCTGAACACCCATTTGGTGGCAATGACATTTTTATGCTCTGGTCTGGGTACCAAGGACCATGTACCATTTTTCTCTATCTGGTCAAGTTCTTCTTCCATTGCCTTGATCCAGTCTTCATCTTTATGAGCCTCTTTGAATGACTTGGGCTCAAATTCAGAGATCATACATGAGTTTTCTCTGATCTTTCTTCTGGTAAGGATTCCTGCATCCTTATCACCTATGATCTGCTTAGGATCATGATTCAACTTGACATACCGAGGAATGATCTTAACTGGTTCTTCTTGCTTTTCTTCTTCATCCTCATCTTCATCAGTATCAACATTCACCGGTTCAGGAACACTGTTACTCGTACTAGGTTGACTGACAACTGGTTCCCAGAAAGTTGCAACCGGTTCATTTACAACTTGCTCACTGCCAATTTCCTCAGTCTTCTTAGAGGATTCATCAACTCTTACATTGATGATTTCCATAATTCTCTGAGTCCTATTGTTGTAGCACTTGAAAGCTTTACTCTTGGTGGAATATCCTAGAAATATTCCTTCATCACATTTAGCTTCAAATTTTCCCTGATGTTCACTCCTCTTGATGTAACATTTGCTACCAAATACCTTAAATTAGTTAACCACAGGTGTCTTACTAGTCTAATACTCATAAGGAGTTTTGTCCTTACCCTTTTTGATGAGTACCCGGTTCATAGTGTAGACTGCAGTGCTCACCGCTTCTCTCCAAAAGGTGTGAGCCACATTTCCTTGGATCAACATAGTTCTAGCTGCTTCAACCACAGTCCGATTATTCCTGTCTGCTAGGCCATTCTGTTGTGGAGTCCGGGGGGCAGACAACTATCTCTTGATGCCAAATTCTTCACAGTACTTGTTGAATTCATTGGAAGTGAATTCCCCTCCTTGATCAGTTTTGAGACACTTGATCCTTTTACCGCTTTCCTTCTCCACTAATGCTCTGAAAGCTTTGAATTTCCCAAAAGCTTTAGACTTGTCTTTCAAGAATGTGACCCACATCATTCTTGAGCAGTCATCAGTGAGAATCATGAAGTACCTATCACCCTGCACACTTCTAGTTTTCATAGGACCACATAAATCGGTATGCACAAGATCAAGCAAGTTGTCAGTAGTGAAAGATTTACCTTTAAAAGTTGAGGAAGACATTTTCCCCAATTGACATTCTCTACACAAGGTATTATCCGGTTTGCTCAGCACTGACAGCCCTCTAACTGCCTTGATCTTACTAGCCTTCACAATGTTGTCAAAGTTCACATGACAAAACCTCCTATGCCATATCCAGCTATCATCAAGCTTAGCCATAAGACATGTACTTATATTAGCATTTAGATGAAATAGGTTACCTTTAGTCTGCATGCCGGTGACTACCAATTTACCATCTTTACCTTTGACTCTACAAACTCCATTCTTGAATTGCAGAGTGAGTCCACTGTCATTTAACTGGGCAACACTTAGAAGGTTGTGTCTGAGACCATCAACCCAATACACATTGTCAGCACTACTCTTTCCATTCAAGGAGATGGACCCTCTGCCTTTGACCATGCATGGTGCATCATTGCCAAATCAAACCACACCACCATCATACTCTTTGAATGATAGAAACTTGCTCCGGTCACCAGTCATATGGTGAGAGTAGCCACTGTCAATGATCCACTCATTGGAATCATCAAACCGGGAGACAAGAGCCTTCTTATCTGCCACATCTTCCTTCACAGCAACGAACACAATGTCTTCATTCTCTTCATCTTCTGATTCCTCATCTGTGACACCTTCATCAACTGCCACAAAACAATTTCTCCAATGTCCTCCTTTGAATTTCTTGAACCTTTCCGGTTTGTCCTTGTTGTCACTAATAGGACAGTTCATAGCAATATGTCCTATCTGGTTACAAGAGAAACATTTCAAAGGAAGCTTACCTTTGTATTTACTAGTCCCTTTTGGAAATCTCTTGGCAAGAAGAGCTTCAAATTCCATCAGAAACTCTTCATCCTTCATTTCTCTGTTCTGATTGGGTTCCCCACTAGTGCTAGCCTCTTTTCCTTTTCTAGATGGTATAGCAGAAGCTTTAAAAGTTGAATCTAACTTTTGAACACTACCATCAAATCTATTCAGCTCATAGGCTTTCAACTTGGCTATGATGGAGTCCAAGGATGCCTTAGACTTGTCTATTGATCTCAGCTCCTGAATAGCAGCAACCCTTATTGCATAGATCGACAATAGGGATCTCAGGACTTTACTTACCATAATGGAATTTTCTATTTTGCCACTTGCACTCTTTATTTCTCCAACAACTATTTTGATTCTTATTCCATACTGTTGAATGGTCTCTCCTTCAACCATTCGCATGTCTTCAAACTTTCCTCTCAGGCTCTCTTCCTTAGCCTATTTTACATGCTCATCACCACCATAGATATTTTCAAGAGCATCCCATACCTCTTTGGGATTTGCCTTGTCCTGAACATCAATGAACTCAATGTCAGAAACACTACTGATGAGGGCTTCCATGACTTGCCCATTTTCTTGTATCTCTCTCTTTTGGTCATCGGTGAGAGTACTAGTAGGAACAACATATACATTTTTAACATAACTCCAGTGTTGAACACCCATGCTTTTGATGAATATCTTCATCCCATCCTTCCATATACCAAAGTTTTCCCTATTGAACTTTGGACCTTCCCTCTTCATCATTTGGCTAGGATCTTTTCCTCAAGCGGTTAAGCTTGCAACACAGAGGACTTGGAGTGCTCTAATACCAATTGATAACTCAATGATGAACCACTAGTACCAAACCAGTATTGAGAGGGGGGGGTGAGTCAGTACAAACACCAATAACATCCAAAACTAGTTTGACAACAAATTCTCCAAAAGACTAGCAAACAGGGATACCGGTAAAATAGAGTGCAACCGGCAATATCCAGTATAGCTCAACCAGTCATGAACCGATCAATCAATAAGCTTTCCTCTTGGCTCAATACCACAGTATCATTATATTCTCATGCATAAATAAGTAAACTTAACCATCAAATCTTCACAATTGTGAGTTCAATGAGTTTTATAGACAGGCATAAAACATAGAACCTTCATATGCTTAATAGGTAAGACAAAGCATAACAAGACAAAAGCATTTCACATGACACACATATTTTTCACGTGGAAACCCAAATGGGAAAAACCATGGTGGGGATGAATACCCACAAGCTTCTTTTTGAACTCTTTAGAAGTCCGCTCTATTAGGAGCCTTGTCCGGTTAAGGACATTACAATAGGTTCTGGTAGGAACCGATCCTGTTAGGGATCACCCGGTTAAGGGATACCCGGTTAAGGGTTAAACCCGGTAGGGTCACCTTGTTAGAGGATTTCAAGAACTCAATAGCTGAAAGGATCTCCTAAGCTTCTCAAGCTTCTCAGAACTCATTAGCCTCGAGTTACCCGGTTAAGGGATTTGAAACAAGCCGGTTAAGACCACCCGATTTAAGGGATTTTGAATCAAGCCAGTTAAGGCTACCCTGTTAGGGGATTTTATAGCTATTGAAGTGGTTAGAAATCAACAGGTATTATAATGATCTGTTAACAACACTTAATGCTAATGCAGATCCGTTTAGGCTCCTCTTTTCCTTCTGCACATTCACTTTGCAGGTATCTCTTCTCTCCTATGGTCTGGCAAGAATCTCGTATCACTTTCCTTGGATACACACTCATAACTTTTGCCAACAACCTCAGATAGAAACCCAACATCAACCTTATAGGAAACATATAGGTCGGTAGCAAAAACCCTAAACCCTAAACCTGTTAGGTTAAGCAATTCAAACGGTTTGATCCTGACCATTGAATCATACTGCATTAAATGCAACAATCTTGAATCGATCTTAAGACATTCTCCATCGTCCATTATCCACTATTTTCATGGTGGTTGATAACATATCACGCATTATCACCGTTTGACAGACTTCGTACTTTCTCGAGGTGGATAGGAATAGTCTTCTTCATGCAAGATCCTTCATGCGCATAGAGCTTACGTGGCAACATGATCTGTCCTCCATCATACTGCTAACTCATCACACGAAGATTACCGATTGAGTCACTTGAGTTGCTCCAACCGGAAACCCTGAAGTGGAAGCTACCTACAACTCGATAACCATACAGTGCTTCCATGTGCCGGTTCATATAGCTACATGCCGGTTCACCTTGAACAAATGTGCCGCTTCACTTGGCATATAAACCAGTTCATACATATGCCAGTTCCTCTCTATTCACCTATCACATGTGTCAGTTCTTACCATGTCTCATATTGATATCAATGACAACATACAATATCATTATGTCTTCATGCCATTTTACATAAGGCTCATGCCGATTCACATAATGCCAACAACTTTCCACATGTATGACATTTAACATTCATTCTGCAATCTTCTGACTTATGCCCATATTTCTTGCAATTTTTACATTGATCGGGAATTGAATTGTAGTTTTGATTTCCCTATTTCTACATGGTCTAGCCATATGCCCAAATTAATTACAGACAAAGCATCTACCATCAAATTTGTAAGCATTAGATTGCCTTACAGGTTTCCTCTGGTCTGATGAGTTCTGCATACCGATTGTCTGATCTTCATTTGCAGTACTGGAGCTTTCACTTGTACAAATCCAAGTCCTCTAGAATCTTCACTCTGACTTTGTCTTTTCAATAAATCATCCAACTGTGCAACACTGATCCTAAATTTTTCTTTATACTCACTTGCAGTAGTTGGATCATCTCTCAGATTCATTATTTGTCTTTCAAGCTCTTGTTCATTATTTCAAGATTGTACCAAATCAATTCTCAACAAATTATTCTCATGATTCAATCTGCCACAATCTTCAAATTTGTTCTTCAGAGATATAGCAAGATTTTCTTCCTTCTTCTTTATATCCTCAATATCTTTTGATAACCTCATAGTCAGGTCTTGCATTTCATTCTTCATGAGCATGTTAGCTTGACTCAGTTTGTGACATTGTTCCTTAAGTGAATTTTTCTCTTCATCATCTTGGTTTTGCAAAAGTTCCTTTCTCTTAGCTTGAGCAGATGATAACCTTTCTTGCAGAATAAGAAAGATTTCATTAGCATAATTCAATTCATCTTCAGTTTTAGGTTCTTCATCCTTTCAGCATCATAATCCTCAAGTACCATCTCAAGTTGCTTCTCCATAGCCATATTCAATGATTCTGGTTTCAGGATCTTCCTCAAGCTGTTAAACTATCACGAATCGTATTTTTTAATAATGTGCATTTTAAAGATTTCATGTGATTTTGAAATTAAAATAGATTAGATCATTCATAATCTAGCCTGAGGAAATATTGCATGCATTTTAACTCTTGCAATTGATATGAAATTCAACATTTAATGTTCTTTTATTTGGGTTTGTCAATATTGATAAACTATCAAGTGCAAGTGATGTAGGATCAGGTGAACGAGGTCGAAGGTGAGAACACGACTCAAGTAGAATTGTTTTTAACTAAATGACTTCGATGGAAAAGGGGATCTCACACACACACCACATTTGCATATACATTTATCTTTGCATTTATGAATGAGAATTTTATGTTAAATTCAACTATATAGGATGAAAAATTGATTAATGATTGAATTATATAGCGATTCCATGATTTCATTTGCTTTGTGTGAAAATATCAATTATGTTTGGTTTTCGGAATTACATTATAGTCGTACAAATTAGGAATAGATTATAAACTTGTATATTCAAAAGTGAATATAGTTCATGTTTAATTTATTTGATTATGTATTTATTTTTATAGGACTAATTATATTGAATATTTTAATATGATTAATTAGTCGTTGAATAAATTGAATCAATGACATAATATATAAAATGATTAGTCGTTTGGTAGACAACTTGATTTTGTCGATTATACATATTCGTAGATGTAGATTTTTAGGCGGAATTGTAAATTTAATTAAGACAAAAATTTTCATATGCCATAAAAACGATTACTCTTAAAATATATTTCTAAATATTAGCATGTATTAAATTTATTATAAACTTTAAATGTATAAAGTTTAAAATTTACATATAGACACATGTAAAATTATAGATAGTTGCATTTTAAAGGTGGTGGAATTAGTTTGAAAACCGACTATGTTGCATGACCAAATGAAGACCGCTTAGACTCTAGTCGACAAATGCATATGGCCGAACAACATGGAGTTAAAAACAACGACTACTAAGAGTCGATTGGTGGCATAAGGCAAAAATGATGGACTAGACCATTAAACCAGCGACTAAATGCATGAATTGGATGATTTTAATGTGGGAAATTTGCATGCAAAGGAAATAGACCATGGTTAACGTTAGAAAATGCATAGACTAGTGGAATTAAATGTAGAGTTAAGAGTTCCAACATGGGTGTAATAGTAAGCAATTAGTTCATAGCACAAAATAGGGAACGTGGCCATGCATGGAGCGAAAAAATTGCCATTGCACATGTTTGAAACCCCAGTTTACTTCTCCATTCCATGCAGCAAGAGAAAGACCCTTAGTGGTCGCATAAACTAAGTATAGCTAGCTTCAACATGGCGTAGACTTGGCAGATATAGCAAGGAAACTACGAAATACAAACACATAAGAGTTTGTTACATCTTCCAACCTCTCCATTGGACCGATAAGAACTGTTGTAATCACGATCAAGGAAAGGAGAAGCAACAAATAACTTAGGGATGAAGTCATATCGTGGAGATCACGTAGAGATAGACTTCTATCGCGGTGTTAATCTTGCACAATAATAGCAAAAATATAGCAAAAGATGCCATCTCTCTCAGACATGGAAGAGTAAGAGGAGATGAAGGTAAAAGATTTCTAAACAATTACTATCACCGAGCCCTTGAATAGGGAGTAATCTTAGGGAAAAATTGGATAAATGGAGGGAGAAGATAGAAGAAAGGATCATCTTTTCTTTGCTAGCAAGGAAGGACGAGAGAATCAAGAGAAGGATAGAGTAGAAGAGAAGAATAGAATAGAAGAGAGGAGAAGATACTTTGATAATATCAAAGAGAGAGATAGAGATAGATTTGATATAGAGATAGGAATAGTTTCGAGAAAGACTTGCGAACAAGGCGAGGCACTATTTGACGAAAGAACATCAAGGTCGTACAAACCAGACCAAGTTTACAAGAGGTCAAAATTCCTTTGTTTATGGTTGTTATTTGTTATTATTTGGTATAAAAATGTATAGAATTAGAAGCTTTAGATATTAGGTATGATTATCCAAATTTGTTTCATATGTCATTATCTTATTTGAAATGCATTGTAAATCATTTTAGAATAGAAGAAAAGTATATAGAGAAAAAGATGTTAACTAATTGTTAATAACGTATTTTGTCCAAAATAATTAGTTCTAATTCTATTTAAGAATGTGTTTGCGTACTTTTTGGTTATATATGAGATTAAATTCATACATGTATAACACCTTCTTTTGAGTCTATCTTATTTAGTCGAAAGATTGATTATGAGATTATTGCTTATGAAAGTTTATCATTTTCCAAAATGTGAAAGATTGTCTTCAATAGATATATTAGACAAGTAATGATTAGTAAGGAAAATGATATCTCTATTTTTGTTTAAAAAGAAAGATTGTATTCTCAATTGAATTTGTTTTCGAGGGAACCAAACTAGGGATTGGCTTGAGTTAGAAAATTACCTTTCGAGATGGGTGTCGAATGTGGATTTTTATTTTAGAGAGAATAGTTGCTTTTTCCAACTATTATTTTGTTGTGCATGGCATTATTCTCGGCCGAGTTATTATTTGAATTATCCATATAAAATGATGGAAATTCCTTATTTATGCTCTCTACGACATCCTAGTATGATAGCAAATGCTTGTTTCTGAGAATGAAGTAGAAAAATGAAAATGCATATATTATCTAGGCATGCACTAGATTCCCTTTTGCTTTCGAATTCTTTGATCAAAATAATTCGTGCAGGGTCGGGTATTCTTGATTGACCAAGAATTTCAGGGAAGCGTAAGCTTCAAGGTTGGGCGGAAAAAGTGCTTGATTCTTGTTCTCGTCTGCATTCAAAGGACTGAATGAAGCGACTTAGACTAAAGATCGACGGATGCATCTTCTTGTATATTTTTAAGGCAATTTGGAAGCCTAAGTAGGAAATAAGGACTTCTAAGTGAGAAAATTGTATTATTCATTTGCATTATAATGATATATCTATGAATGTTTTTATATCCATATTCGATGTTTTCTTATATCTTGTATAAAATATGCTTAATGTTTGAAATTTAAGTTTATTTATGAATAAAGAGTAGTTTAGGGTTAGATCCTAGATTGACGTCTTTACATTTTGGTATCAGAGCCTAGGATTTATAACACTAGGACCTATATGAGTCACTACATTAAGATAAATTTGGAGATTAATAGTTTTATGTTTAAACATTACATAAATGGTGCGTACCAAGCAGACAGCCCAGAAGTCCGTAGCTAGGTATGCCCATTACCTGAGGGTTAAGAAGGATCCTCCATCTCTTGTCAAGCCGGTTTTGGATGACGTCCCTTTTGAAGTGAAACTAGTCACTGAAGGAAGTGTTGTAATACCTTCTAAGAAGAATATTCCTGTAAAAGAAAAATAGCCTGAGTTAGAATACTCACCTATAAGGCCAATTGTTATAAGTTCTAAAGAATCCAAGGAGTATACTCCTCTAAGCGATGATGAATTTGAGGGCTATACCCCTCTAAGTGAGACTAAATTGGAAGGATATACTCCTTTAAGTCCTAATGAGTCTGAAGAATACACTCCCCTGACTCCTCCTGATGAGTGATGTAACGCGTTACAACACTTCTATAAAAATGTCTATCCTTCTTTTACCAAATAAAGATGTATTCCCTTCTATTATCAAATAAAGATGTCTTCTTTTGTATTTTGAGTTAAAAATTGTGTTTTTCTTGATGATATCTATATGTATTTTGAACCTAACTTGTGTTATAAATTTGAATGAAGTAGATTGAAAATTATTTGATACTGCTATATTATAAATTTATATTGTTTTCCTATAATAGTCAATAAGAGTATTAAATCTCTTTAGTTGTAATATAAGGCTAGATGTTAGGGAGCATGATAGAAGTTATGAAAGACATAACATTGCAAATATGTTTCTTTTTCGCTAAGAATTATCAACATCTCCTTGATGCAAAATTGTTAAAAATGGCCTCAAGAACCACAAGGGTAGGGCCAAGTAATGGAAATGAAAGGTTAGATCAAATTCTTGACCTACTCAATTAGCAAAGTGCAAGGATGAATGATCTCGAACAAGAGATTCGAAGGGTCGGAGAAGTTCGACAGGAAGCCCCAAGGGTTGAGGAGCAACCCAACAACCAAGCCAGAATAGAAGAAGAGATGGCAAAAGATTTGAAAAGGATAGCCCCGCCAAAGTTTGATGGAAAAACAATTGGCGATGGTGCAGAGGCATGGGTAATTGAAATGGAGAAATATTTTGGTCTCCACAACATGTCAAATGAAACCAAGGCAGTTTGGGCTGCTTATCAGTTGTCTGGTGAAGTTGCTACTTGGTGGGATAACAAAAAATTAGAAAGGAAACTGAAACCAAGAGAGATCACTTGGGATTTGTTTTTACAATCCTTCAGGAAAAGGTGGCTTCCTCAGTTATTCTTCAACAAGAAGATGACAAAATTTCAAAACCTTACTCAAGGTAATATGTCGGTAACATAGTACTGGGAGAAATTTACTAATCTCCTTAAGTATGTTTCACAATACCAGATGGATGAAAGATTCCGTATTCGGAAGTTCATTTTGGGTTTAAGAACCCATATAGGAGCGAAGGTGGATATCCATAATCCATTAACTATGGTGGAGGTATTTGAAAAGGCGACTAAGCAAGAGCAGAAGTTGCAGCAGTTGGGGAACCTCCGAAAGAATCAGAACAACCGACCGAATTTTGGGAATAGAAATTTCCAAAGGAACCAGAATGGAAACAATTGGCAGATAAGAAATCTTAAGAGGGGACCCAACACCCAGGAAAAAGGAAGAGAATCAGGATGGAAACAAGAAAGCAAACAATAACACCAATGCTCGACAAAATATAGACAGAGGAAGGTCAGGTGGCCATCCTGGTCCTAGGGATAGGTGTTATAATTGTGGAGCGAGTCATTACACCTCTAATTTCCCACAACATACCCCAGCATAAAGAGGAGCATATCAGCAAGGAGCCCCTCAACATCAGATTCATGCTGCTGTCGACAATCATCAAGCTGATTTCCAAGCCATACCTATCTAGATTATGGGTAAGCTCTTTGGACAAACAATTTCTATTTTAATAGATACAGGAGCTACTGAATGTTTTATTGATCCACAAGTAGTTTCTAGAATATCTGTTAAACCTGGTTATATTTCAAATTCATGGATGGTTCAGTATGGAAATCGAGCAGAAAAGAGGGTAGATACTTGTCTATTTTGCAGTGCATTAGAACTTCCTAGTTTCCAAACCCAAGTTAACCTTTATGTTGCACCACTAGGATCATATGATGTGATCTTAGGTATTAATTGGTTGACTGAACATAAAGCCATAGTGAGCTGTGAAGATAAGGTCATTAGTTGCATGGATGATTTTGGGAATTTCGTTGAAATTTTCGGGTCTCAAAATCCTCTTGAATTGAGATACATTTCGGCAATGCAACTCAAGAAGGTCCAAAGAAAAGGATGTTCCATCATTGCCATCATGGTTAATGATTTGAATAATGTAGAGAAAAGTCCTACAGATTATCCTGTCCTTGCAGAGTTTCTAGATGTCTTTCCAGAAGATCTTACCAAGTTACCACCTAAGAGAGAGTTCGATTTTTCTATAGAACTCTTACCTGGAATGGAGCCACAATCTAAGGCTCCATATATAATGACAACAACAGAACTATATGAGCTTAAGGCTCAATTGTAGGAGTTGCTTAGGCAAGGTTTTATTAGACCAAGCGTATCCTCGTGGGGTGCACTGGTGATCTTTGTAAAGAAGAAAGATGGTACTTTGAGGTTATGCATTGACTATAGGATGTTGAACAAAGTAACCATCAAAAATAGATATCCTCTACCAAGGATAGATGAATTATTTGATCAAATGAAAGGTGCATGTGTATTCTCTAAGATTGATCTTCAATCCGGATATCATCAGTTAAGGATTAAGGATGAAAACACTCCTAAAACTGCATTCCGAACAAGGTATGGGCATTATGAATTTACAGTTGTACCATTTGGTTTAACTAATGCCCCAGTAGCATTCATGAACCTCATGAACAACATTTTTAGAGAATACTGAGATGATTTTGTTTTAATCTTCATTGATGACATATTGATCTATTCTAAGAATGAAGAAGAACATAAGAAGCACCTGAGGATAGTTTTGCAATGACTGAGAGATCATAAACTTTATGGGAAATTCTCTAAGTGTGCCTTCTTTCAAGAAAAGGTGCAATACTTAGGTCATGTCATATCCGCCAAAGGAATTTTAGTTGATCCTACAAAGATAGAAGCAATAGTAGATTGGCCAACACCCCAAAATGTTTCAGAAGTTTAAAGTTTTATGGGACTTGCTGGATATTATAGAAAATATGTGGAAGGGTTGTCTAGGATAGTAGCACCAATTACCTCACTTCAGAAAAAGGAAAAAAGGTTTGAATGGATTGAGAAGTGTGAGGAATCATTTCAACTCCTGAAGCAAAAATTGACAACACCAGTATTAACAATACCAGATCCCAACGGACATTTTGTAGTAATTACAGATGCCTCGGGTGAAGGTGTGGCAGTAGTGTTGATGCATGAAGGAAAGGTGCTTGCATATGAATCACGAAAGCTAAAGCAATATGAGATGAATTATGCTCCACATGATTTAGAACTACCAGCTATTGTGCATGCATTACAAATGTGGAGGCATTACCTTTTAGGGAAGCCTTTTGAGCTTAAAACAAATCATTTAGGATTGAAGTATATTTTTACACAACCTAACCTAAATGCAAGACAGAGAAGGTGGCTTGAATTTATAAGTGAGTATGACTTTGGTATTGAATATATCCAAGGGAAGGAAAATAGAGTAGTTGATTCTCTCAACAGAAGAAGACACCTATCTTCTATGGTTACAACAAGGACAAACTTGAAGCAACAAGTGTTGCAGAATCTTTCCAAAGATGAACATTATTTAAGAGTTAAACAAGCCTTGGAAAGAGACTCTTCATACCATCGTTATCATGGATATGAGATAGAACCAGAGGGTATTTTGAGATACCAAGGAAGGATGTACATACTAGAAGGGGGAGAGTTGAGGAAGTTGATATTACATGAGATGAACAATACACCTTATTCAGGACACCCTGGAATAACAAAGATGGTAGCTGGGTTGAAAACATTGTATTTCTGGCCTAAACTCAGGAAAGAAGTGGTTGAGTATGTAGCACAATGCTTGGAATGTCAAAGAGTAAAAGCTGAACATGTTCATCCTGTAGGACTTCTATTCCAACATGTTATACCAGAATACAAGTGGCAGGTAATCAGTATGGATTTCATCCAAGGATTACCGATGAGTAAGAATAAGCATGACACTATCTTAGTAGTGGTGGACAAGTTCACTAAAGTTGCACATTTCATACCTGGAAATCTAAAAGATGGATCATTTGTTCTTGCCAAGAAATTTGTGCAAGAAATTTTTCGGTTACATAGAGTTCCAGAAACTATAATATCTGATAGGGATACTAGGATGACTTCCAGATTTTGGACAACATTGAATGCAACATTGGGAACAAGGCTAAATTTTAGCTTAGCATATCATCCTCAGACTGACGACCAAACAGAAAGGGTTAATCAGGTAGTGGAGGATCTTTTGAGAATGTATTGCATGGATCAATAGTACAAATGGGAGGAGTACTTGCCCTTAGTTGAATTTTCTTATAACAACTCCTTTCATGCATCATTAGGGATGGCACCTTTTGAAGCACTCTATGGGCAAAAATGTCGCACACCTATCAGTTGGGATAGACTAGAGGATAGGATCATTATTGGTCCAGATTTACTTAAGGAAATGGATGAGCGAATGGTGTTGATTAAGAGTAGATTGAAGGAAGCAGCTGACCGACAGAAGAGTTATGCAGACCAAAATAGAACTTTTAGACAATTCGCTGCAGGAGATAAAGTCTTTTTGAGAGTCAAACCTCATAAGAGCTCTATCTCATTTGGAAAATCATCAAAATTGGCTCCAAGATATGTGGGACCCTTTGATGTACTGGAGGTTATCAATCCAGTTGCTTATAGATTAGCTTTACCCCCTGCTCTAGCTCGAATCCACAATGTGTTTCATGTGTCTTTACTGAAACCTTACAATGCTGATGCATCTCATATTCTTGATTGGCAATCCTTACAGGTTCAAGATCCCAAGGTGGTGCTAGTGGAGCCCATCTGAATCCTAGATCAGCATAGTGTGAAGCTACGTAGCAGCGATTTCACTTAGTATAAGGTTCAGTGGGACCAATATTCTGAGGATAGTGCTACATGGGAGGATGCTGAGACGATTGACCATCATTTTCCTCATTTGCTTTCTTAGGAAATAACTGCTATTTATTTTGGATATTTTGAAACAATTATTTAAATTTTATGATGTAAACTTGGATAGCCTGTGTGCTATTGGTATTTGTAGATCAGGAAATTGAAAATCATCAAAGCAATAGCAATTAGGACAACCACAAAACCTAAAGCTGCTATGAAAGTAATCCTAATCCAATCAATGAAGACATAAAGACAAGATATTCAAATCAAATGAAATTGAAACAAAACGACGCAGATATCTCCTTCATGTGGCTCCATTGTTCTTCTTTCACCTTCAAATTTGATGTGGATCTCACCTACAAGTGCAAAATGCAAGTGGAAAGCAAGTTGTTGAGAGATGAAATTCGTAGCATAAGGTTACTCGAAAATGTGATTGATTTCCCTTTTCATTGAAGAGAATCATCCAATTTATAGACAAATTGGAGAGAGGACAAGATTAGCATGAAGAGATTTGATAGGAAATTCAAATCAAGAATGGCAAAATTATGACAAATGTATGACAATTTCTATGCAAGGTGTATTACAAATTATGGCAAATTATGACAAGTTGCTATGCAAGATGTATGACAAATTATAATAAGATTGAAATAGAAATAGAAATTAGGAATTAGGAGATATTAGCAAATTAGAAAATTGAGGAAAAAGATGAAATAGAAATTAGGTGAATTAATTAATAGGTTTTCATCCATTAATTAATTCATGAAAGAGACCTAGGACTAAATAAATAGATTTATTTAACCCACAAAGAAGAAGAAAGGGATTAAATGAACAAATCATAAAACCCTAGAAATAAGAGGACAAGGAATTAGGTCAAGACAATAAGAAATTAATGTAGGTGCGATCATGATTCTAATTGACAAAGGACCAATGTTGATAAATGATTGAGATTGGTTGACAAAAATCAATGAAAAATTGACCAAGATTGACAAGGAGATCAAATTGATAGGCGCCAATTGACAAGGAACAATGACTAATCGTTCCAAATTGACATGATTGAAAAGGACAAGGATCAATGATGAATCGATCGCAAAATGACAAGATTGATAAATTGATAATTGCAAATGATTACTAACAAGATAAAGATGATTGAAATATTGACAAGAGGACAAAACCCTAATTCTATCATCGATTAGGATTGACGATGTCCAAAATGATGATAAATGAGCACGCACCATGATGCAACAAGATAAGATTGACCAAAATCATGACTGAAGATTGCTATTGACAAGACCTAATTCGAAAGTGAGAAAAATGAGGAATACAGAAGAAGGACTCGATGCTCGCAAATGATAAAGACCAAGTGCGCAACATAGAAGAAATGTTAATGCGATGCAAGAACCCTAAAATAAGGCATTGCGCAAATGTTAAAGTATGACTCCACAAGCGTTGACCATCTTTAGATGTCTACATTATTATTATTTGAATTTGAGGTATGGTTGACATTTTATGAGATATTATTGTTTTGTGATTATTGATGAGTGACAAGACATCGAGACGATGTCTCTTCTAAGAGGGGAAGGATGTCACAAATCATATTTTTTAATAATGTGCATTTTAAAGATTTAATGTGATTTTGAAATTAAAATAGATTAGATCATTCATAATCTAGTGTGAGGAAATATTGCATGCATTTTAATTCTTGCAATTGATATGAAATTTGACATTTAATGTTCTTTTATTTGGGTTTGTCAATACTGATAAACTATCGAGTGCAAGGGATGCAGGATCAGGTGAATGAGGTCGAAGGTGAGAACATGACTCAGATAGAATTGTTTTTAACTAAATGACTTCGATGGAAAAGGGGATCTCACACACACACCACATTTGCATATACATTTATCTTTGTATTTATGAATGAGAATTTTATGTTAAATTCGACTATATAGGATGAAAAAATTATTAATGATTGAATTATATAGCGATTCCATGATTTCATTTGCTTTGTGTGAAATTATCGATTATGTTTGGTTTTCGGAATTACATTTTAGTTATACAAATTAGGAATAGATTATAAACTTGTATATTCAAAAGTGAATATAGTTCATGTTTAATTTATTCGATTATGTATTTATTTTTATAGGACTAATTATATTGAATATTTTAATATGATTAATTAGTCATTGAATAAATTGAATTATATGACCTAGTTTATAAAATGATTAGTCGTTTGGTAGACAACTTAATTTTGTCGATTAAACATATTCGTAGATGTAGATTTTTAGGCGAAATTGTAAATTTAATTAAGTCGAAAATTTTCATATGCTATAAAAACGATTATTCTTAAAATATATTTCTAAATATTAGCATGTATTAAATTTATTATAAACTTTAAATGTATAAAGTTTAATATTTACATAAAGACGCATGTAAAATTATAGATAGTCGCATTTAAAAAGGTGGTGGAATTAGTTTGAAAAGCGACTATGTCGCATGACCAAATGAAGACCGCTTAGACTCCAATCGACAAATGCATATGGCCAAACAACGTGGAGTTAAAAACAACGACTACTAAGAGTCGATTGATGGCATAAGGAAAAAATGATGGACTAGACCATTAAACCAGTGACTAAATGCATGAATTGAATGATTTTAACATGGGAACTTTGCATGCAAAGGAAATAGATCATGGTTAATGTTAGAAAATGCATAGACTAGTGGAATTAAATGCAGAATTAAGAGTTCCAACGTGGGTGTAATAGCAAGCAATCAGTTCATAGCACAAAATAGGGAACGTGGCCATGCATGCAGTGATAAAATTGCCATTGTACATGGTTGAAACCCCAGTTTACTTCTCCATTCCACACAGCAAGAGAAAGACCCTTAGTGGTGGCATAAACTAAGTATAGCTAGCTTCAACATGGCATAGACCTGGTAGATATAGCAAGGAAACAATGAAATACAAACACATAAGAGTTTGTTACATCTTCCAACCTCTCCATTGGACCGATAAGAACTACTGTAATCACGATCAAGGAAAGGAGAAGCAGCAGATAACTTAGGGATGAAGTCATATCGTGGAGATCACATCGAGATAGACTTCTATCGTGGTGTTAATATTGCACAATAATAGTAGAAATATAACAAAAGATGCCATCTCTCTCAGACATGGAAGAGTAAGAGGAGATGAAGGTAAAATATTTCTAAACAATTACTATCATTGAGCCCTTGAACAGGGAGTAATCTTAGGGAAAAATTGGATAAATAGAGGGAGAAGATAGAAGAAAGGATCATCTTTTCTTTGCTAGCAAGGAAGGACAAGAGAATCAAGAAGAGAAGGATAGAGTAGAAGAGAAGAATAGAATAGAAGAGAGGAGAAGATACTTAGATAATATCAAAGAGAGAGATAGAGATAGATTTGATATAGAGATAGGAATAGTTTGGAGAAAGACTTGCGAACAAGGCAAGGACCTATTTGACGAAAGAACGTCAAGGTCATACAAACCGGACCAAGTTTACAAGAGGTCAGAATTCCTTTGTTTATGGTTGTTATTTGTTATTATTTGGTATAAGAATGTATAGATTTAGAAGCTTTAGATATTAGGTATGATTATCCAAATTTGTTTCATATGTCATTATCTTATTTGAAATGCATTGTAAATCATTTTAGAATAGAAGAAAAGTATATAGAGAAAAAGATGTTAACTAATTGTTAATAACGTATTTTGTCCAAAATAATTAGTTCTAATTCTATTTAAGAATGTGTTTGCATACTTTTTAGTTATATATGAGATTAAATTCATACATGTATAACACCTTCTTTTGCGTGTATCTTATTTAGTCGAAAGATTGATTATGAGATTATTGCTTATGAAAGTTTATCATTTTCCAAAATATGAAAGATTGTCTTCAATAGATATATTAGACAAGTAATAATTAGTAAGGAAAATGATATCTCTATTTTTGTTTAAAAAGAAAGATTGTATTCTCAATTGAATTTTTTTTCAAGGGAACCAAGCTAGGGACTGGCTTGAGTTAGAAAATTACCTTTCGGGACGGGTGCCGAATGTGGATTTTTATTTTAGAGAGAATATTTGCTTTTTCCAACTATTATTTTGCTGTGCATGGCTTTATACTCGGTCGAGTTATTATTTGAATTATCCGTAGAAAATGATGGAAATTCCTTATTTATGCTCTCTACCACTTCCTAGTATGATAGCGAATGCTTGTTTCTTAGAATGAAGTAGAAAAATGAAAATGCATATTGTAGACACCTAAAAATGGTCAACGCTTGCGGAGTCATACTTTAACATTTGCACATTGCCTCATTTTAGGTTTCTGCATCGCATTAACATTTCTCCTATGATTCGTACTTGGTCTTTATCATTTGCGAACATCGAGTCATTCTTCTACATTCTTCAATCATCTCGCTCTTGAATTTGGTCTTGTCGACAACACTATCCAGTCATGATTTTAATCGATCTTATCCTATTGCATCAATGTGCGTGCTTATTTGTCATCATTTTGGACATCGTCAATCCTAATTAGGGTTTTTTCCTATTGTCAATCTTGCGATCAATTTATCATCGATCGTTATCCTCTTATCAATCTTGTCATCTGGTGATCGATTTATCATCAATCCTTATCATTTTCAATCTTGTCGTTTAACGATCAATTTGTCATCGGTCGTTGTCATGTTCGATCTTGTCATTTTGCGATCAATTCGTCATTGATCGTAGTCATTTTCAATCCTGTCATTTTGCAATCTATTTATCATCAACTTTTGTCATCTTGTTCGATCTTGTCCTTTTGCGATTGATTTGTCATCGATCGTTGTCTGTCTCAAATATGTCAATTTGGATCAATTTGTCATTGTTCCTCGTCAATTGGTGCATTTTCTCAATCAAATCATTTATCACATTGGTCATTTATCAATCCAAAATCAAATCATGATCGAGTCAATTATCTTTCAAGACCTAATTTGTCTTCTAGGGTTTTATGATTTAATCATTTAACCTTGTGTGTGTCATTTCTTCCTTTAGGATTAATAAATTGTTTATTTATCCTAAGTCTTCTCATTGCAATTAAATGTTCATTTAATTGGCTAATTATTCCTCTTTGTGAATTAATTAATAAATGAAAGATTATTAATTAATTTACCTAATTCTTAATTCCTCATTTCCTAATTTCTTAATTTTCTAATTTCTAATTTCAATTTCCTCCTATTTCTCTCCCAAATTCATGGAAATGACATGTCAATTTGTCATAATTTGTCATAATTGACAATCAATCAATTTTTGACATAGAAGTTTGTCATAATTTGTCATAAATTATCAATCAACAAATTTTGCATAGAAAGTGCATAATTTGTCATAATTTGTCATAATTGACATAATTGATTTGCAATTTCCATTTGAATTGAATCATGCTAATCTTGTCATTTATCCAATTTATCAATAAATTGGATGATCTTCATCAATCAAGGCTAATAATCCTTAATCAGACTATTGAATTTACGCTTCTAGTACTCTTGATCAAAAATCCCGTCTACTTGCTTTCAATTGTGTGTGCACTTGTAGGTGAGATCCACAACTATTTGGAGAGGAAAGAAGAACAATGGAGCCGCATGAAGGAGCATTCAAATCGTGTCTATGGTTTGCATAATTTCTTTGCTTTTGAATGTTTTTATTTCATGTCTCTATTGAGTGTTGTTTAGGATAGATCATTGCAATGAATGCATTTGTGATTGAGCTATTATGTTTATCTTGTTTGTGATGATTTCCTATTTCCTAACCTACATTAATTGGTGAACTCGACATGAACACTAACCCTCTAACCTCTTTATGGTGTTTTGAGTGCTCTCAAGTTGATTTGTAGGCCAAAAAACCCAAAAACAGGGTGGTGCAGGGTTTTTTGGAGACTTCTGCGCCTGTGTCCTGCATCCTGCACCTATGTTGAGCATTCTGCGCCTGTGTTGAAGACATTCTGTGCTTGTGTCCTGCATTCTGTGCCTGTGTCCTGAGTTCTGCACCTGTGTAAAGTCCAGGAACAGGGGTAAAAATGTAGTGTTTTATTTGAAATTTGTTTAGTTTTTGCATTCTGTTTTCTATGCTTTGGATTTTGGTACTAATTATCCGTGCAGAATCTTGGCATACGCATGGCAAAGACAATAAATCAAACTACTAACATGTGTTATGCAGAATCGATAGTCAAAGAGAACAAATCAAACTCCTAACTTGGGTTTTGCAGGTTGCCTTGGAGAAACAACTAAACTTGGTGGTTGTCTTTAAATGTTTTAGGCACTTAGTGATTTTTAAATAGGTTGGAATGAATGTGTTTGTTCTTTGATTGTTGAGTGTGACATTGGAGTAGGAGAGTATGCTTTCATCCTTCTTAGGGTGATCAGAAATCCAGATCTTCGATACCATGCTCATGTCTTTGATTGTTTGTCTCCTTTAGAGGGCCTACCTTCCCGACCACTTTGCTTTTGCAAGCAAGTGATAATCATGAGAAGGGAACGACCCAAAGTGAGGACGGCTAGAATTCCTTGGCATTCTAACTCACTATAAAAAATTACTCGATGAGCGAAAGCTTTGAAGGAAGTATTACGTGGGAATGGCAATTACTTGGGAAGTGATGACCCTTGGACTCTTTCTCATATCAACATCTAAGTAGGGCCTCTTGGTCTAAATCATGCTTGCGCGACTACATTTGTTTGGTATCTTGATGGGCTTAATGTCTCAATCACGCTTGCGTGACATCAAGGAGTAATGCTTAACAGAAATCCTTACTAAACACCTTGTTTTAGAGGCCAAAAACCCTTCTAGTTGCTTGAGAAGGACAAGTTCGGATACTTGGAAGAGATACTAAGTTCACCATGGGGAGATTTCCATGGGGACTGATGCTTGGCTGCCCTGAGAAGTGAGTGCCATGGAGGGGAGCCCGTGGGGTCAAGCATCTATGTATTCTCCTTGAATCCCATAATGAGTCTACCTCTCAAGTACCTAATGTCCTTGCCTACCATAAAAAATGTGGAAATGAGCATGATTGTCTTGAGTCTATGTTAAAAATATCTTGTCTTCTTTACTTGTCAAAAGTTGAATTGCATCTCATTTCAAAAGCAAGACAAATTGATTCAAAACAAGGTTAAACACAAGAACATTTCATCTAACAAAGTTCAAACACCTTCAAACATGGTTGTCAAACATTTTTCAAAGTCTTGTCTCAACATTCATGTCACTTACATTTAGGTTCATCCTAGGTTGCATTTTGCAAAGTTCATTGTCAAGTACCAAGGTTAGGTTTCACCTAAGTCATACTCCTTTGCAAATCAATAAGGGTCATCCATTTGTATATGTCCTCTTGCATTAAAGTCATACCATTATCATACATTCATACTTTGCATACCCTAAGTCTCTTCATTGAGTTTAGGTCATTATCATATCAGATTAAGGTCACTTGCATAGTAATGTCCCTTTGCATATAGTGCCAAAATTAGGTTTTGTCATACTTGAGTAATCCTAATCTTTGATAAACCCTAAGTCATCGTTAGGAAGTCTAGACCTTGTCAAACTTTTGTCTTTTTGTCATCAATATAATTTGGTCAAACCTAGCTTAGTATCCAAGCATATAGGGGAGACTTTTTCATTTTGTCCTTTTGTCACTTAGTCCTTTTGTCCTTTGAGGTCTAGACATCATTTCAATTTCCTAAGGGTCTCATTTTTAGATTTGCATTCCAAAAGTTTGTCCAAAATCTTGAAAAACAACCAAAAACATAGGTTGCACTCTTGCCATAGATTGCATTCTCATTCATTTAGTTTGCATTTAGTTGCATATCATATATTGCCCTTGAAAAATTCCAAAAATATTGCATTTTCATAGTGACATGTCTATTGAAACAAGGTTCCAAGCACCAATGATGCAACAAGGTTTGACATATCAACCGACAATGCAATCACAATTCTATCCAACCCAACAACAAAGCAACATTGATTAAACTTTTCATGATGATGTAAATGTCCAAATACAAAGACTAGAGGAGAAACTAGCTCAAGAAGAGGAGATATTGGAACAAAGAGTGAAAAACATTGAGAATAATAGATCACAAATGTCCAAAATGTTTCAAAAACTTCCAGGTCAAAATCCAAATATTGAGCCAATTGATGTAAGGTCTCTTATCGAATGATCAGACATACCAACTCTCCTCTCCCAAATAGAGATGATGAAACAATTTCAAGAAAAGAGACAACAACATTATGTGCCTTCACATCAAGAACAAGAAGGTGTTTACTATCAATCACATTTTCAACCATCACAACCAATGGTTCAACCAATTGTCCAACATATGCAACCAACACAACCAATGGTCCAATTTCAACAATATGTCCAACCAACTATACAATGTCAACAAATGGTTCAACCAATGGTGGAATATCAATGTCAACAACAACAACCAAACATTCAAAAATAAAACTTGCAACATGCACCAGGCCAAATTTTGAACATGTCAAACCAATTTGATCAACATCTAGTTCGAAATCAAAACATGACATTAGATCAAAACCAACTCCTTGCCAAACAAGTTCAAATTCCAGATACAACCATGTCAAAACCTCGAAAAAAAGGTGGCTTTATTGCAATGATCTTAAGGAAACTACCAAGTGAGTTCTTTGAGGAAGATCAAAATAATACAAGTATGTCTAGCAATGCCTCATCCCCTCGCAAGCAAATTGACTCTCCAATGGCATCTATCCCTACACCTCTAGAAGTTTCACAAGAACCTTCCATATTGTCCTCATCAAACAATACACCCAAGGATGCAATTACCCAAGGGCTATCCATAATTGGTTGCCACGATAATCCAATTCATGATGCACATCCTTGTCATGTTTCAGAAATACAATACCCAATGCCACCATGCACTTTATTGCCATTACCTATTTTAGAGGACCCCATTCGAAGTCCCTCTTCCTCATGTTCAAGCATTGATTCCTTGCCAGAATCCATCACAAATGTTCAAAGTGCATTTCCTTCATGCCAAAACATTGATTCCTTGTCAGAATCCTCCATGCATATCCAAAGTCCAGCCTCATGTCAAGAGGATAATTTAGAGCATGAAGAAATGAGTCCTAAAGAAAATCAAGATCAAGATCCTGAAACCTTGTCATCCCATCCACTTGTTGACCAGGATCCCATTTCCCCAGACACTCACGATGATTCCCCTATCCTTGTCCATCCTATCCAAAGTCCTATTGACACTCCATTCCCCGAGCAAGATCAAGATATCCCAGTCCATCCAATCCCAAATGATCCCCTTCCATTCCAAGAACACAATGTCCTTTCAAATCCCATTGACATTCCACTTCCTAAGAAAGATCAAGATATCCCTTCCATCCTTTCTGATGATCCCATTGAAAGTCAAGAGCAAAGTACCTTTAAAGAGGAATCCAATGATTTTCCTCCTTGTCAAGATCAAAGTATTCTTCCAAGTTCATTTCCAACACAAGACCCTATCATTCCTTCAGATCCTCCACAAGATCCACTTGTTCCTCCATCTCCTTGTCTTAATCCTCCATACACACTCCAAGATCGTATTTTTTGTGATGATCCCTTTATTCCTCCCATTCCATCTCTTGAAGAGCCTATCATTGAACCATGTCCACAACATGATCCTAATCCCCCTCATGATTATAACGTGTCAGTGCAAGATGTTCATGAACCCTCAACATGCATAATGGGTTCTTCCACTTTGGTGCAATCTGATCCACTTCAAGATCTCATTATTTCTCTCATATCATATCCACCTCATAATGGACTCGCGTCTTCTTCCCAAAGAAAAGAGTATCCTACAAGTCAAGATATTCATAAAGGTAAAGGAGTAGACCTTCATGAGAAAGAACCCCTCTATATTAAAGAATATACTAATGGTCATGGCTACAGAGCTCACACTCAAGGCGCTGGTATCCCTTCAAAGTCAAAATCCAAATGTCCACCTTCCCCATCATCGCTTCCATCCATTCTAGGTCCCTATATCCCTCCATCTCCTATGTAACATCAACAAAGGCACACATCCTTGAGTAAATTCCATTCATCCAAAAGAACTCCATTTCATTCATATCCATCCATGCATTCCTTTCCCCCTCCAAGCAATTTGGATGCCAAGTATAAAAGTCACAAGTCTAGAAATCCACATGTATTCAAGGATCAACATGTCCAATATAATCGACATGTCAAAACAAAGAAAAATATGATCCAAAAAGAAAAGGAAAAATCCAAAAGGTCACAAAGGCCCACTGAGAAAAATAAAGCAAAGTCAAAATCTATATGGGTTCCTAAATCCCTTGTGCAAGCAATGCACTCCAAGGAACCACAAAAGCATGAAAAATCAAAAACCATGTGGATACCTAAGAAGCTCCTTGAAGCACAAAAAGAACAACCCAGATTGGCATCCAAAATTGCTATTCCTCCATCTAAACTTTCCAAGTCTATTCCTCCACCACCTTCTTCATCCATTTTGGGCCCTTATGTCCCAAAATCCCAAGTTATTCCTCCATCCAAATCTCAATATCCAAAATACATCTTTCCTCCATCAGTCCATCACCTCTCAAGGTGTGTGCCAATGTTGATCTTGCCTTCATTTCCATCCACTGAAGCCCAATTCTTCCAATACCCTACCTATTATCCAATGCATATTTTCCATCCTTCCATCCCTTTGATTCAATCCTTTGCATAAATCCTTGCCTTAGTTTCATCTCATTTTCCATGTCCTCATCCTACCAACGTCTTTGAGCATGCTTTAAAAGGTCACGGTCCATTTATTTCAAGGCTACTATCCAAAAAAAAAAGACGCTTGAGTCCTTCTTCCATCCCCTATCATGTGTCCATCTTCTATTGAAAAAGTCAAAATACAAAAAAAAAAAATGCAAAAAAAAAAAAAGAGTGAGAAAAGAAAAAAACGTAACGCAAAAAAATAATTCGTCCATTGGTGAAAACCTGGCAAACAAGCACCTTGGGCAAGTACCATGATGAAAACCTGGCAAATAGGTATCATGCATAATCTATGAACTTCTTGCATACCGCACTTGGGGGCAGGTTTCCTCCTTCATATCCTATTGCCCTTCATTATCCTATCGAAGCCCTGTCATTACCCTTCATATCCTATTGTCCCTCATGTCCATTTCCGCTTTCCACCTTTGATCTTGACAAGGCTGAGGATCTTCGTGAACATCATGTATCTTGTTTGCAGCTTTTGGTCCATCATAGCTTTTGGTCTTTATCCATTTGCTTATTATAACCTTTCATCCATATTTCCTGTCTTATTGCAACTTTCTGCCACTATCCCTTAGCCTACCCCGACCTTCAGTCCATGTCCCTTAGCCTATTCTTGGTCTTGCTTATCCTATCCATCTCTTATCACTATCCATACACTCTTTTTCATTCCTTGATCTTGATCTGACATAAGGACGCAAAATTTAAACATGGTTTCAAAAACCTCTTGACATGTCCCTCATGCTATGTCACTACTTTACATTGTCATATCCAATCTCTTGTCCTATCGCGCAATAGCCCTTGAAAATTGCATCCGTATTGTCTCCATAATAAAAGGCCTTTGTCTTCCCTCTATCCACCAACATTTCAAAAAGCCTATTTATTCACCTATCATATTCCTTGCCTTGCTAGACACTGGGGGCAAAATTCATAAAACATTTTAAAATGTCCTGAAAAAATCTCAAAAACATTTAATAAGGTCCTGAAAAAAATTCAAAAAAAATTGAAAAATGTCCTGAATACAGTATCTAAAAATTGAAAAAATGAAAATCCCTAAAAAACATCATAAAAAGTCCTAAAAAAATAAACAAAAACATTTCAAAAACATTAAACTCCAAAAACACGCATTTTGCAATAAAGGATCTCTTTTTGTGCATAGACATATCCCTGAGTATACATCAAACAACTCACAATTAAACACTGTGCTTTAATGAAATCACGCTTTAACAGATGAACTTTTTTCTCAAACCAAACATTCAAACTGATCCGAATTTTCATATCAATCAAGCTCAAAATCAATTCATCCTTGGCACACTATCATGGGTCTTATACAGGGTGTGGTATACTCGAAACCAGACTGTGTCCTATCTTAGACGGGGTACCACATTCCCTGAAACCAGACAACATGATCATCCTATCAGCAATTTCAACTTTTGACAATGAAGATCAAGATGTTTGTTTGATTTGTTGGAATTTGTGCATCTTATCTTTTTATTGATTTATCTTTGGCTTCGGTCATGTTCCTATGTTGCTCGATGATGTCACTGAGTGATTTAGAGTGACTGGGATGGATCATGGTCCTTTTCTTGATTGTGATTGTTGTTTGTCTGTGATGTGTCTGTCTTTTGCACAAAGGGTTGCATTTCAGCTCTGGCCTTCAATACCATGATGCTACGCATCCATTTTGCTACATAAAAATAAAGGTTCTCACCTACAAAGTGCATTACTGAAAGCAAGTTTTCTTCATCTTTAACTGTTTTCTATCTCATTTTCTTCTTACTAACATTTCTTCCGTCAGTTTGGATAGTCAGTTCGGTTTAGTGCTCCGATTTCCCCGCACACATATGTTGCATCATGCATCCATTTGGTTAGTACATTTGCATAACATTCGCATCATATCAAGCATCTTATCCATTTCATATTATAAATGCATCAAAAACGCATAAGCAAAAAAATATATACATCCATACATATTCCACAAAGGTCCATCAACAGTGCATAAGTCATCCATACATGGAAAATAACATCAGTCATAACATATTGCATCTCATCATATCGATGCATATCATATCATCTGTCACAATAATATTGGAGTACAAAATTGGACTGTCTGTCCTAAGTATGGCCTGCAGGCTGACTACAAAATGTCAAAATACATAATGTCCACTGTCTGTCCTAAGGAGCACATGCCTCTGTCACTGGGTGCTCCCTCCGTCCTCCTCATTCTTGCAATGTCTCACGGATGATGTCCCTCCTGGTCCTGGCTGTGGTGGTCTCATAGGTCCACTCACCCCCATGCTACTCAACGACCTCTGAGAGCGTGCCCTGCTCTCTGTCCTCGATCGTGCCCGGTATGAAGGTGCTCTTTGCTCTGGTGGAACTGCACTCTCATATAGTGTCCTCCAATGGTGTATCTCCTCTCCGGTCTCTACCAACATTTGTCCTAGCTCCCGTACACTGGCATCCTGAATCGACCCAATATACTTAGTGACTCTCTGTTCCTCTCGCTGTGCCTGAGCCATCGCTGCATCTTGAGCCGCTGTGAGTCTAGCTATCTCCACTCTAAACTGATCATGCTTTCTCTCTAAAGTCTCAATGTGATCCTGCTGACTCGCTATGGTAGCCCTGAATATCTCCATCTCCTCTGTCCTAGCTATCTCTGGCTCTATGGGTATGTCCTGTAATGCCTCATGCTTGCCTGCATCTGGCTCATCCTCCTCATCTCTATCCTCCTCATCCCCGCCATCCTCATCTCTATCCTCATCCTCATCCCTGTCCTCATCCTCATCCCCGTCCTCATCCTCCTCGTCCTCATCATCTCCCTCCTCCTCTCCTGTGAGTGGGAAGTCCTCCTGTCGCCTCGGTACTGGAATATCCGGATCTGTCAATGGCACTGGCCGTCGTCGTGCAAACCATCTCTCATACTCATTTGTCATCCCGACATCTGCCACATCTGATCTCCAATCCCACTGTCTCTGCTGTAGCTGTGAGAAGTCTGCATATGCTATGTGTGGCTGAATCATACTCCCCCACTGACTCATCTCTTAATGAGATCGGGCAAAGTGTGCAGTCCTCCTGGGTACATCCTGCCTCTCTCCTCACTGTCATCTGACCATCCCGGGCACTCACGATATGGCCTCCATGTGAACTCTCTCAGTCGATCTAGCTCATGTCGCCAATATAATATGTATCCAAATGGACCCTATCTCAGTGCTCCTCCATAGCAATACACATATGGTCGGTGTGGTACTACCTGTCTATCTGTAATTGGTCGACATATGGCTATGTGCTCAAATGCCCATACCTGTAGTAATGTGACTCCACAGCTCAAAGTCTGAACTCCCTGATATGCTATCTGATGCAGCTGAAAATAGAGCATAGCCAGTACACATGGTCCCCATGCGTACACTGTCCCCTCTGTCGCCATCCGCTCTAGCACTCTTCCCCATCCAATAGGGAATCCATGTCCTCATCTGTCTCCTGCCAGTAGACATGCTATCACCATGGCTATCACCACGTATCGTCGATCATACTTTGATGCCATAGTTTCCCAGCCAATCTCCCTCTCGACAATATCCAGATCATCTGCGTCGCACTCAAACAATCTGCACAGTGCGTCTCTCCCTGTCACTGGGTCATACTCTATCATCTCTCCATGAATCGAAATGCGGAGGATACACCATACATCTTCCAGTGTCACCGTCGCCTCTCCAGTTGCCAGATGGAATGAGGAAGTCTCTGAATGCCATCGCTCTGCCAATGCGGTAAGCAGTCCTGTGTTTGCCCTAATCTCGGGCATGAATGTGACATAGTATATCTCAAGTCCTGCTAAGGTATCTCTCTCTGTGCTTCTGAGTCTATGTCGTAGCATGAAGCAATCCAGTCGGTTCTCCCATGTGATCAACAGATACTGCCAACTCTGCATCACAATTGGGGCGAATTTTGTCAGTTTTAGGGTTTTCTCCTACGGGTTGCATTTCCTCATTTTCATGTCTACCCAGGGTGTTTTTCATCTAATTTGACCTATCCTATCCTTGTCCCCCCTTTCCGGAGCATTTGCATGCCGTTTTGACCAAAATTAGGGTTTCCAATGCACACTTGTGCCTGTGTCTAGGAACCTGCGCCTGTGTCAGGTCTTCTGCACCTGTGTCTCCCTACACAAGTGTAGAAGACCCTACACAAGCGCAGGATTCGCCCTACACAAGCGTAGAAGTCAGTTTCTGCATCCCCTGTGGGCCCCGCAAGCAATCAAAATTCATGAAATTGAAAACATGGGTATTTGAGATCCATACCGCTGCTCCTACGTCATCCGATCATCTGAATGTGTGTACGCATTACCCAAGGTGATTCGCCATTGGAATGTTCGTCATCTATCTGCAAGTGTCCTTGTCTAGAGCAACAAATTCTCCTCTTTGGCGAGTGCAAATGAGCAATTTTTCACTCTCTTGGCCTCACTTATAGATTTTTTGTCAGTGCATAGATGGACGTGCACCCTCTCCATCTTATGTTGGTCATGGTCTTTTGCATCTTCAATTGCTTGTCCTTCATGCATCCGGTATCCGATTGTCAGTTCGTTCGATCCTATCATTTTTATCGATCAATTGGCCTCTTTTCTCGACATTTCCGGCCAATTCCTCGAGGGGGCATGCATATGTCATTATTATTGTCTGGGGCATTTTCATTATTGTTCTTTGAAACAACGCTTAAAATCGCATTGTCTCAAAGAGGGGCAAAATGTAGACACCTAAAAATGGTCAACGCTTGCGGAGTCATACTTTAACATTTGCGCATTGCCTCATTTTAGGTTTCTGCGTCGCATTAACATTTCTCCTATGATTCGTACTTGGTCTTTATCATTTGCGAACATCGAGTCATTCTTCTACATTCTTCAATCATCTCGCTCTTGAATTTGGTCTTGTCGACAACACTATCCAGTCATGATTTTAATCGATCTTATCCTATTGCATCAATGTGCGTGCTTATTTGTCATCATTTTGGACATCGTCAATCCTAATTAGGGTTTTTTCCTATTGTCAATCTTGCGATCAATTTGTCATCGATCGTTATCCTCTTATCAATCTTGTCATCTGGTGATCGATTTATCATCAATCCTTATCATTTTCAATCTTGTCGTTTAACGATCAATTTGTCATCGGTCGTTGTCATGTTCGATCTTGTCATTTTGCGATCAATTCGTCATTGATCGTAGTCATTTTCAATCCTGTCATTTTGCAATCTATTTATCATCAACTTTTGTCATCTTGTTCGATCTTGTCCTTTTGCGATTGATTTGTCATCGATCGTTGTCTGTCTCAAATATGTCAATTTGGATCAATTTGTCATTGTTCCTCATCAATTGGTGCATTTTCTCAATCAAATCATTTATCACATTGGTAATTTATCAATCCAAAATCAAATCATGATCGAGTCAATTATCTTTCAAGACCTAATTTGTCTTCTAGGGTTTTATGATTTAATCATTTAACCTTGTGTGTGTCATTTCTTCCTTTAGGATTAATAAATTGTTTATTTATCCTAAGTCTTCTCATTGCAATTAAATGTTCATTTAATTGGCTAATTATTCCTCTTTGTGAATTAATTAATAAATGAAAGATTATTAATTAATTTACCTAATTCTTAATTCCTCATTTCCTAATTTCTTAATTTTCTAATTTCTAATTTCAATTTCCTCCTATTTCTCTCCCAAATTCATGGAAATGACATGTCAATTTGTCATAATTTGTCATAATTGACAATCAATCAATTTTTGACATAGAAGTTTGTCATAATTTGTCATAAATTATCAATCAACAAATTTTGCATAGAAAGTGCATAATTTGTCATAATTTGTCATAATTGACATAATTGATTTGCAATTTCCATTTGAATTGAATCATGCTAATCTTGTCATTTATCCAATTTATCAATAAATTGGATGATCTTCATCAATCAAGGCTAATAATCCTTAATCAAACTATTGAATTTACGCTTCTAGTACTCTTGATCAAAAATCCCGTCTACTTGCTTTCAATTGTGTGTGCACTTGTAGGTGAGATCCACAACTATTTGGAGAGGAAAGAAGAACAATGGAGCCGCATGAAGGAGCATTCAAATCGTGTCTATGGTTTGCATAATTTCTTTGCTTTTGAATGTTTTTATTTCATGTCTCTATTGAGTGTTGTTTAGGATAGATCATTGCAATGAATGCATTTGTGATTGAGCTATTATGTTTATCTTGTTTGTGATGATTTCCTATTTCCTAACCTACACATATATTATCTAGGCATGCACCAGATTCCCTCTTGCTTTCGAATTCTTTGGTTAAAACAATTCATGCAGGGTCAAATATTCTTGATTGACCAAGAATTTTGGGGGAGCATAAGCTTCAAGGTTGGGCGGAAAAAGCGCCTGATTCTTGTTCTTGTTTGCGTTCAAAGGACTGAAGGAAGTGACTCAGATTAAAGATCGATGAATGGATCTTCTTGTATATTTTTAAGGCAATTTGGAAGCCTAAGTAGGAAATAAGGACTTCTAAGTTTGAAAATTGTATTATTCATTTGCATTATAATGATATATCTATGAATGTTTTTATATCCATATTCGATGTTTTCTTATATCTTGTATAAAATATGCTTAATGTTTGAAATTTAAGTTTATTTATGAATAAAGAGTAGTTTAGGGTTAGATCCTAGATTGACGTCTTTACATAAACTTCCTCCAAGGTACCAAGCTCTGATACCAATTGTTGAAATCCAAGAACATTGATAGGGGGGGTGAATCAGTGTTCAGCCGGTAATGTAAGATTTTAACCTTTTATAACATACACATATAAACCAATAAATGAAAAAACATATAACATGAAGTAAATAAACTAGCCATGTGAATGAAAACCATAACACACATAATTTATACATGGAAAACCTCAAAGAGGGAAAATCATGGTGGGATTTGTGACCCACAATATCAATTCACTAGCCATATGAAAGATATTACATAGCATGAGGGCCTACACATGTAGGAAGGCACACTTCCTAGATCATACTGCTCAACACAAAAGAGTCTCACTGACTGCAAGCTTCTGCTAAGATAAAAAAGTACTGGTGAACTCACAAAATGCATCTACAATGCCAAAAAGTGTTCTGGTTATAGCTTTGCTCTATACCGGTTCATAAACCTTGAATCCTTCTACCGGTATCTCCTTTCCTCCAAGAATACTTTACAAACCATCTACAAATCATAGCATGATATAACATTCGCATACACATGACCTACATACATATCCTTCACATTACACAATTCTTCTACCTTTTTCATATATATTGTCTCGTATCAGAATGACCTAACTATTAGGTCTCGGAGACAACTGAGAGGGGGGGGAGGGGGTGAATCAGTTGTCTAATAAATTTAAACCAAAAACAACTTAACCAACCTCAATGCTTAATACTGGTAAACTAAACTTTATGCCGGTAGACAATTTATCAGTTAATTGTAGTACCGATAAAGATTAATGCATGAAACAGAAAGACAACAACATCCACAACACATAACATCAATATTTGTATGTGGAAACCCAGTAAGGGAAAAAACACAATGGGAAATCTTACCCACAATCAGATGATACTATTGCAGATAGAATGTGTATACAAATGGGTTCTACACATGCAGAAAGGCCAAGCGCTTAGAGCTCACTACTCAAACACAAATAGGAGTCACACTAACTACAATTGGATGGTTAAATCCAATAATGATGTACTGCACAAAATAGCATCTTCATATGCTGGATTTAGTACCGGTGTAGTTCTGATTGCCTTCACAAAAACCTTGCTTCACCTTCAAATGATGTCTGCGTGCATAGCTCTACTTAATATCTCATATATCTAATATAATCCTTCTCACATTCACATGTATCGATCTTACATATATACCATAACCTAAGACCAATTTTAGTAGGTCGGCTCTAAAAGATATTACAATAAAACATTTTATAAATAAATCAATGATCGATGCAATAGCCGATTCAACATGTCAGCTTAATGCATTTACAACAATAATAAATCATCTCCAAAGTGCGTCATGCTGATCTGGAATAGATAAGCCTGCCAGTGCTTATTCTGGACCTATTTGCCGGTAACAACAAATATGCAAATATGAATATACCAATGAACAAATCTTCAAGGCAAAGTGTCCAAATGATGTCTTTGACATAACCAAGTGATTTGTATGTCATTCCAAGTGCCGGTGAACAATATATCTGTAGCTTAGGAAATAGGAAATCATCACAAACAAGATAAACATACTAATCATTAGCTCAATCACGAAAGCTCAAATGCAATGATCTATCCTAAAACACACTCAATAAAGACATAAAGATAAAACATTCAAAAGTAAATACTATGCAAACCGTATGTGGGTATGAATGCTTCCTTCATGCGGCTCCATTGTTATTCTTTCCTCTTCAAATAGTTTGGTTGTGGATCTCACCTACAAGTGCACATACATGATTGAAAGCAAGTAGGTAAGAAAATTGCTCAAAAGTACTCGAAGCGTGATTGATTAGAAATTCGATAATCTGATTAGGGCATTGATTGAAGAAATTCATCCAATTTATAGAAAAATTGGAGAAAAGACAAGATTAGCATGATTCAATTCAAATGGAAATTGCAAATCAATATGACAAATTATGACAAATTATGACAAATTATGACAAATTTGCACTTTCTATGTAAAATTGATTGATTGATGATTTATGACAAGATTATGACAAATTCTATGTCAAAAATTGATTGATTGTCAATTATGACAAATTATGACAAATTTCTATGTCATTTCCATGAATTTAGGAGAGAAATAGGAGGAAATTGAAATTAAGAATTAGAAAATTAAGAAATTAGAGAATTAAGAATTTAGGAATTAAGAAATTGAGGAAAATTAGAAATTAGGTAAATTAATTAATAATTTGTCATTTATTAATTAATTCACAAAGAGGAATAATTAGCCAATTACATGAACATTTAATTGTGACAAGAAGACTTAGGATAAATAAATAATTTATTAATCCTAAAGGAGGAAATGACAAACCAGGTTAAATGATTAAATCACGAAACCCTAGAAGATGAATTAGGTCTTGATGAAAGATAATTGACTCGATCATGATTCTGATTAACAAAGGACCAATGTGATAAATGATTTAATTGATAAATGTGCCAATTGACGAGGAACAATGACTAATTGATCCAAATTGACATAATTGAAAAGAACGATGATTGATGACAAAATAGATTGCAAAATGACAATATTGAAAATGACCACGATCGATGACAAATCGATCACAAAATGACAAGATCGAACATGACAACGACCGATGACAAATCGGTTGTTAAACGACAAGATTGAAAATGATAATGATTAATGATAAATCGATTGCCAGATGACAAGATTGATAAGAGGACAATGATCGATGACAAATCGATCGCAAGATTGACAGGAGGACAAAACCCTTAATTAGGATTGACGATGTCCAAAATGATGACAAATGAGCATGCACATTGATGCGATAGGATAAAATCGATCAAAATCATGACTAGATAGCATTGTCGACAAGACCAAATTTGAGAGCGAGACGAATGAAGAATGTAGAAGAATGACTCGATGCTTGCAAATGATAAAAATCAAGTGCGAAACATGGAAGAAATGTTAATGCGACACAAAAACCTAAAATGAGGCAATGCGCAAATGTTAAAGTATGACTCCGCAAGCGTTGACCATTTTTAGGTGTCTACAATATCCTATCAGTGAACCCGATACCGATGACTGTGCATAAGTCACTTGCTTGCTGGTGAACATTGTCATTTCTCCAAAGTGCCAGAGTTGATAAGTGTTAATAGGTGTTGACATCAATGACAAAACCATATCAATATAACCAAAATACCAACAATCTCCCCCTTTGGCATTGATGGCAACACAAGATGGAAAAACCATCAAAGTGCCAAAATAGAAATGCCAAATACCAAAAACCAACAATCTCCCAAAAAAGAGATCATAACCTAAAATCAAAATTCAGATACAAAGAGTAATCAATCTCTCCCAAAAGTAACAATCTCTCCCCCTAGGAGTAACATGAGTTTTCCTTGTGTTTTTCCATATCAATCTCTCCCCCTTTGACATCAAATGCCAAAGTTACTACAAAGCCAAGTTCAAGTACAAAATACCAACCAATTCAGTATACCAACTACTCCCTCTGAGAAGTAGCTCTCATCATCAAGCCGGAGTAAAAAGATTTCTCTGTTAATTCTATCGGTTGATGACAAACATCAACTATCTAAGTCTCTACTGGTGGGAGTATGACCCCAAGCTGATCTCTGAGATATTCAAAAGTTTCCTTAGGCAAAGGCTTAGTGAAAATATTTGCAATCTGCTCTTTAGTATTCACATAAACTAGTTTTACTTCTTTTGCTTCAACATTCTCTTTCAGAAAATTCAGTTTGACAGAAACATGTTTAGTTTTGGAATGTAGTACCAGATTCGTAGATATATCAATTGATGCAGTGTTATCACAATAGATAGTTATAGGTTCCTTGAATTTTACCTATATGTCCTTCAACATTTTCTTAAGCCATAATACATGTGTACAGTTAGTTGCTGTTGCAACATATTCTGATTCTGCTGTTGATAAATATGTGCAACTTTGTTTCTTACTCAACCAAGAAATTAATCTGCTTCCAAGAAAAAATGCTCCGCCGGTGGTTCTTTTTTTGTCATCCACATCTCCTGCCCAATTTGCATCCGTGTATGCACATAATTCAAAAATTTTATCTCTAGGATACCATAAACCAAGATTTATAGTGCCTTGTAAGTACTGGAAAATCCTTTTTACTGCTGATTCATGATTTTCTTTAGGATTACTTTGAAATCTTGAAACAATACATACTGCATTCATAATATCAGGTCTTGTTTGTGTCAAATACAGTAAACCTCCTATCATAGATTTGTACCTAGTCGGATTAACAGCTGTAGATTCATCCCTTAGTGATAATTTATCATTTGTAGTCATAGGTGTGCTTACCGGTTTAGAGTTTTCTATCCCAAACTTCTTTAGTAACTCCTTCAAGTACTTGGATTGACTCAAGAATATACCTTTATCAGTCTGTGAAATATGCAATCCTAAAAAGAATTTTATCTCTCCAATCATAGATATTTCAAATTCTTGTTGCATTTCAATAGAAAAGTCTTTACATAATCCATCTTCACCTCCAAAGATTATATCATCAACAAAAACTTCTATAACCAAGATGTCATCATTAGTCACTTTATAGTATAAGTTGCTATTAGCAATACCTTTAGAAAATCCAATCTTCAAAAGATATTTATCCAATCTTGCATACCAAGCTCTTGGAGCTTGCTTCAACCCATAAAAAGATTTCCTTAACCTGCAAACCATATCTTTGTTATCTATCAAAGAAAATCCATCAGGTTTCTCAATGTAAACTTCTTCTTCAAGATCTCCATTCAAAAATGCACATTTAATATCCATTTGATATACTTTGTAGTTCTTGTGTGTTGCAAAAGCCAAGAATAATATGACTGCCTCAATTCTAGCTACCAGTGCAAAGGTTTCATTATAATCAATTCCTTTTTTCTGAGAATATCCCTTACACACTAGTCTTGCTTTATTTCTGATTACCTTCTCATCTTCATTAATTTTGTTTCTGAATACCCATTTTGTTTCAATCACATTTTTGTCTTTAGGCCAGGGAACTAATGTCCATGTGTTGTTCTTTTCAATGTGTTCTAATTCCTCTTCCATAGCTTTAATCCAATGCTTATCTTCACATGCCTCATTAATTGATGATGGTTCAATTTGAGAAATAAAACATACCTCTTCATTTTCTAGTCTTCCTCTTGTCATAACTCCTTGATACTTTTTCCCAATTATCTGATTTTCAGAGTGATTCAGCCTTACATATCGAGGCATCTTCGTTTGTTGTTGTTTCTCAGTTACAGTGGAGTTTTTAGATGATACCGGTGTAACTAGATCTTCATTCTGTACTGGTGGATTCAATGTAGGTTCATTTGTTAGTATTTCTATTACTGGTTCAGAGTCTATATACCTTGAAGTTCCTCTAAACTGTTCACCAATCTTCACATTTGTACTCTCAACAATTTTCTGCAATCTCTTGTTAAAACAACTATATGCTTTTCTCTTAGATGAATAACTAGGAAATATTCCTTCATCACTTCTAGGATCAAATTTTCCAATATACTCATCTCTTTTAATATAGCATTTACTTCCAAATATTCTAAAATATTTAAGAGTAGGAGTAATACCAAACCATAGTTCATGAGGGGTCTTATCGGTTTCACCTTTGATGTGAACTTTGTTGAATGTATAGACCACTGTACTTACCGCCTCTCTCCAATATACATGTGGTAGATTTACTTCAGATAACATACTTCTAGCTGCATCTAGGATAGTTCTATTTTTCCTTTCTAAAACTCCATTCTGCTGTGGTGTCCAGGGTATTGATAACCATCTTCTGATTCCATTCACTTCACAGAATGCATTAAATTCCTTAGATGTGAATTCACCTCCTTGATCTAATCTCAGACATTTGATTTTCTTACCGGTTTCATTTTCTACCATTTCCTTGAATAGTTTGAACTTCCCAAGTGCTTCTGATTTTTCTCTGAGAAAAGTAACCCAACACATTCTAGAATAGTCATCAATAATTAGCATGAAATATCTATCACCTTGTAAGCTTTTAGTTCTAGCTAGACCACATAAATCAGTGTGAATTAAGTCAAGAGCATTATTGGATTTTTCTGGAATACTTTAAAAAATGCTCTAACTTGTTTTCCAATTTGACATTCCTTACATACCAAATTGTGAGGCTTAACAATCTTAGGTAAATCTCTAACTGCCTTAGTAGTACTGATTTTTACCGTGCAATCAAAATTTACATGACAGAGTCTCTTATGCCATAGCCAACTTTCATCAATATGTGCAATCAAGCATGTCTTTTCATTATTATTCAAATGAAAGATATTACCTCTAGTTTGATTACCGGCTGCAATTTCCAAACTAGTTTTGTTCATAATTTTGCATTTACCATTCTTGAATTGTAACTGAAATCCTTTTTTAACTAATTGACCAACACTCAAAAGATTAAGCTTTAAAGCTTCTACATAGTAAACATTGTCGGTATTATTCTTACCATCAAGAGATATAGTTCCTTTTCCTTTTGATTAAACAAGCTTTATCATCTCCAAATCTTACTAGACCTCCATTATATTCCTGAAAGTTCAAGAATTTACCTTTATCACCAGTCATATGATGTGAACATCCTGAATCAATGATCCATTCATTCTTAACTTCAACTTTAGCTGCCAGGGCCTGCTCTACTGGTTGAACAATAGGTGTCAGTTGATCTTCTGTTATAGCAACAAAGACCCATCCATTGTCTGTTGGATCCTCATCATAATCATCATTGACTCCTTCATCAACAAGATAACAAGATTTATCTTTATTCTTAAATCTGTATCTCTGATATTCAGGGTTAGGCTTGTATATTCTTCTAGCTTCTTCTCTTAGTATAACATGTCTATCAGGGCATCTTGAAGCCATATGACCAGTCTTATTACAGTTAAAACATTTAAAGGGTGCTTTACCTTCATACTTACTTCCAACTGGACCTTCAGGCATTTTCCTTGCAAATAGTGCTTCAAGCTCTTCATGTTCTTCATTTTGCCTCCCGCTTTCTTCAAGTTCTCTTGTATAAAAGGCTTTCCAATCAGACTTGTCAAATGATGGTGCAGATGATGTTGATGCCTTAAAAGCTAAATCTGTCTTTATAGTAGCAACAGGACCAAATTCCTCAATTTAAAAGGTTGAAAGTTTTCCAATCAATGTATCCCTAGTTACTGATGTATTAGGCATTGTTCTTAACTCATTTATAGTAGTAACTTTCATTTTGTATGCTGGTGGCAATCCTCTTAAAACTTTTGAAATAATTTTATCTTCACTTAAGGTTCCTCCACAACATTTAATACCCAAAACAATTTCATTAACTCTTTCCATAAAAGCAGAAATCCTTTCAGCTTCTTCCATTTTCAGATTTTCATACCTGACTCCGAAGCTTTCAAGTTTTGCAATTTTGACTATGGAATCTCCTTCATTCAATGTTTCTAAATGATCCCAAATAGCTTTAGCAGTAGACCTTTTTGATAATCCCATGATTTGCTGATCTGGTAATGCGCTCAAAAGTGCTTCTCTTGCCTTGCAATCATTCTCTTCATCTTTGGTCAGATTAGGTTGATTAAGCTGACTTTGAGTAGGAGAAATATAGCCATTCTTTGTAACATCCCAAATGTTCTTTCCAATACAATTCAGATGTATCTCCATTCTGATCTTCCATATCCCATAGTTGGTTCCATCAAGTTTAGGACTGTCCTTCCTGAAATAGTTAGAAGACATTGGATCTCCTCAAGCTATTAAACTTCTGCAAAAAGAGGACTAGGCTCTAATACCAATTGTTAGGTCCCAGAGACAATTGAGAGGGGGGTGGGTGAATCAATTGTCTAATAAATTTAAACCAAAAACAACTTAACCAACCTTAATGCTTAATACTGGTAAACCAAATTTTATGTCGATAGATAGTTTATCAGTTAATTGCAGTACCGGTAAAGATTAATGCATGAAACAGAAAGACAATAACATCCACGACATACAATATCAATATTTGTACGTGGAAACCCTGTAAGGGGAAAAACCACGGTGGGAAATCTTACCCATAATCAGATGATACTATTGCAGATAGTATGTGTATACAAATGGGGTCTGCACATGCAGAAAGGCCAAGCGCCTAGAGCTCACTGCTCAAACACAAATAGGAGTCACACTGACTACAATTGAATGGTTAAATCCAATAATGATGTATTGCACAAAATAGCATCTTCATATGCTAGATTTAGTATCGGTGTAGTTCTGATTGCCTTCACAAAAACCTTGCTTCACCTTCAAATGATGTCTTCATGTATAGCTCTGCTTAATCTCGCATATATCAAATATAATCCTTCTCACATTCATAAATATCGATCTTACAAATAAGATCTTACATATATACCATAACCTAAGACCAATTTTAGTAGGTCGGCTCTAAAAGATATTACAATAAAACATTTTACAAATAAATCAATGATTGATGCAATAATCAATTCAACATGTCAGCTTAATGCATTTACAACAATAATAAATCATCTCCAAAACATGTCATGCTGATCTGGAATAGATAAGCCTGTCAATGCTTATTCTGGACCTATTTGCTGGTAATAACAAATATGCAAATACGAATATACCAATGAACAAATCTTCAAGACAAAGTGTCCAAATGATGTCTTTGACATAACCAAGTATTTTCCATGTCATTCCAAGTACCGGTGAACAGTATATCCTGCCAGTGAACCAAATACCGGTGATTGTGCATAAGTCACTTGCTTTCCGGTGAACATTGTCAGTTCTCCAAAGTGCCGAAGTTGATAAGTGTTAATAGGTGTTGACATCAATGACAAAACCATATCAATATAACCAAATACCAACACTAACAGACTGACATATATACCCTTTACAAACAATATGCCTTATGTCGGCTTACAATACAAAAGATATGCAATGTCAGCCCTATACAATAATTACAAAATGATTTAACAAATAAAACTTTTTAGATCTAGACTGTGTCGGCTTCACTCAAGTATTGGATGTCAGTGCCAGTGCCAGTGCCAGTGATGACCCTAAATTCTCCAATGCCGGTATCCGCCGGTGTAAGCCTCCAAGTGCCGGTATATGCCTTCAATAGAATCTTGTGTTAGCATTTGGCATTATAACAGACAATGGAAGATTGTTGGCAATTCAATAAGGATATTGAGAAGGTTGTTGATGATTATGGATATAACTGATTAAGGGTGTTTACTGTCTTGATATTATTATTTAGTCATTGATGTCAAGAAATTGATTTTCTAATTCAGTATGATGTTGCCATATCTTGAGAAGTATGATTTAAAGAGTATAAAGATGTCGGTAAAAGACACAGAAAAAATATGATGAATAAGGTATTCAATGGGCAACTATTAGCGAGTCAGACAATGATGAGATCATGATGTTTAGATTGTTTTGACATCATACATATGTTGTATATTGTAAGGTTAATACTATACAATGTTACCAAGCAAAGAACTTAGTCGGTAAACCCTAAGGAATCTAGTCGGTAAACCCTAAGGTTATCGCTATCGGTTAATGAAGGCAGAATGTCTACCGAGTGAAGTTTAGCATTCACCGAGTTATTACCGAGTTGTAACCGAGCTGTAACATAATGCATTAAATGTTTACATGCGTTATTTAATGAAGGAAGTTGATGAGCTGTAACTGATTAAATGATTGGTATGCCGTGCATGAAGTTTGTTAATGAATCTATGGCAAGGGAAAGGAGGCATGAAGATCTAGAGCTCAGATTGAACTGCAATACCCTAGCACAAGTTCCAAGAAATATATGCAAGTTCCAAGGCGGGGTAAAATGTTTTTTAGATCGAAAGATGCATTGAACCTAGACAAGATTGAAGATCTGATGGCTATGATTGATCATGGGAAATGTGATCAAGGAGATTAAGCAGTTAGCTAATTGTTTATAAATAGGGAACTATTGATAAACAATATATGCGGGAAAATGTATGCACAGGGATGCTACATAGTGATTACCAAGCACAAAAGCTTGAAGACCTGTTTGAATAACAAAGTATAGAAGCTCAGTAGATGGACAAGATTAGTTCTATGTCTAGGTTGTATTGAGCAAATAAGAATCTGCTTTAGCATTTTAGATGTGAATTTGCAGATAGATTTTTATTACTGTTATTTTGTGAAAGTGACAGAAAATATCTTAACCGAGTGGACTTAATAGTCTTATTTGTAAAAACCTCTAGCAAGGTGACATTCTGATTGAGTGTTTGAAATCCTTTAACAAGGTCACTTCTAACAAGGTGAAGATCCTAACAGATCTGAGGGAAATCCCTTAACCGAGTCAAATCTAGCTGTAGCGTAAAAATTAGGATTTATCAAAACATAAGTAGATCAATCAAAAACACAAGACATGATAACATAATCAAAGGAATACTCATGAAATGAACCTAATTCCAAAGCACATTCAATAGAGGTATGGAAACAAAGCATTCAAAAGTAAAATTATGCAAACCATATGCTTCTTCCATGCGGCTCCATTGTTGTTCTTTCCTCTTCAATAGTTTTGTGGATCTCACCTACGAGTGCTCACACAATTGAAAGCAAAAAAGGCTCAAGAGTACTAGAAACGAAGGTTCGGTAAAAATTTGAGATTCATGAAGGATTTGATTGAAGAAAACATCCAATTTATAGAAGAATTGGATAAATGAGCAAATTAGTATGAAAGAGATTTGAATAGAAATTCAAATCAATAATAGCAAAATTATGACATATCCATGACAAATTGCTATGCAAGGCTTATGACAATTCATGACAAATTTCTATGTCAAGAATTTATGACATTTTATGACATTTTATGACAAATTTCTATGTCATTGCCATAAATTTAGGAAAGAAATAGGAGAAAATTGAATTTAAGAATTAAGAAATTAGGAAATTAGAAAATAATGAAAATAGGAAATTAGAAATTGAAAGAAATTAGAAATTAGGATTTAGTGAATTAATTAATAATTTTTCATTTATTAATCAATTCACAAAGAGGAATAATTAGACAATTAAATGAAGATTTAATTGTAATAAGGAAACTTAGGATAAATAAGTAATTTATTTAATCCTAAAGGAAGAAATGACAAATTAGGTTAAATGATTGAATCATGAAACCCTAGAAGACGAATTAGAAATGCGAGGATGATAATTAGGTCTATAATTGACTTGATCATGTTTTGATTTGATAAATGACCAATGCGACAAAATGATTTGATTGATAGATGCGCCAATTGACGAGGAACAATGACAAATTGATCCAAATTGACACAATTGAGACAAATAACGATCGATGACAAATCGGTTGAAAAATGACAAAATTGACAAAATAGATTGCAAGATGACAAGATTAGACATGACCACGATCGATGACAAATCGATCGCAAAATGACAAGATTGAAGGATTGATGATAAATCGACAAGATTGATAAACCGATCGCCAAATGATAAGATTGAAAACAGGACAAAACCCTAATTAGGATTGACGATGTCCAAAATGATAAGATTGATAGGAGGACAAAACCCTAATTAGGATTGACGATGTCCAAAATGATGACAAATGAATATGCACATTGATGCGACAGGGTAAAATCGATCAAAATCATGACTGAATATTGTTGTCGACAAGACCAAATTCAAGGATGAGATGATTGAAGAATATAGAAGAATGACTCGATGTTCACAAATGATAAAGACCAAGTGCGTGACATAGGAGAAATGTTAATGCGATGCAAAAACCTAAAATGAGGCAATGCGCAAATGTTAAAGTATGACCTTGCAAGCGTTGACCATTTTTGGGTGTCTACATTTTGCCCCTCTTTGAGACAATGCGATTTTAAGCGTTGTTTCAAAGAACAATAACGAAATGCCCCAGACAATAATAATGACATATGAAAATGCCCCAGACAATAACAATGACATATGCATGCCCCCTCAAGGAATTGGCCGGAAACATGCAGAAAAGAGGCCAATTGATCGATAAAAATGACAGGATCGAACAGACTGACAAGCGGAGATCGGATGCATGACAGACAAGCAATGTAAGGTGCACAAGACCGCGACCAACATAAGATGGAGAGGACACACGTCCATCTATGCAATGACAAAGAGCTATAAATGAGACCAAGAGGGTGAAAATGACTCATTTGCACTAGCTAAAGAGGAGGATTTGTTGCTCTGGACAAGGACACGTGCACATAGATGGCGAACATTCCAACGGCGGATCACCTTGGAGAACATGTACGCACATTCAGATGATCGGAGGACACAGGAGCAGCGGTATGTATCTCGAAAACCCATGTTTTTGATTTCATGAATTTTGATGGCTTACGGGACATTGCGGGGCCCACAGAAGATACCAAAATGGACATCTGCGCTTGTGTCATCTAAACCTGCGCTTGGGTAAGGAGTTTTGCGCTTGTGTAGGAAGACACAAGCGCAATTAACCTGACACAAGCGCAATTTAGCTTACACAAGCGCAAGAGTTGAAAAATGACTCACTGTTGATTGGAAATGGCATGCAAATGACCTGACAGGGGGGGGGAAGGGTAGGATAGGCCAATGTAGATGAAAAACACCTCGATTTGGACATGAAAATAAGGACATTCAACCCGTAGGAACAAACCCGAAAACTGACAAAATGATGCCCTGATTGTGATACAGAGTCGACAATATCCATTGATCGCACGGGAGAATTGACCGGACTGTTTCATGCTTCGACATAGACTCAGGAGTACAGAAAGAGACACATTAGCTGGACTGGGATTGTATGACATCACATATATGCCTGAGATTAGGGCAAACACAGGATTGCTTACCGCATTGGCAGAGCGATGGCATTCAGAGACTTCCTCATTCCATTTGGCGACTGGTGAGGCGACAGTGACATTAGAGGATGTATGGCGCATCCTCCGCATTTCGATACATGGGGAGATGATAGAGTACGACCCAGTGACAGGGAGAGACGCGTTATGCAGGCTGTTTGAGTGTGGCGCAGAGGATCTAGACATTGTCGAGAGGGAGATTCGCTGGGAGACGATGGCAGTCGAGTATGAGCAGCGATGTGTGGTGATAGCAGTGGTGATAGCATGTCTTCTGGCAGGTGATAGACGAGGACATGGATTCCCTATTGGTTGGGGAAGAGTATTAGAGCAGATGGTGACAGAGGGGACAATGTACGCATGGGGACCATGTGTGTTGGTGATGTTATATTTCCAGCTACATCAGATAGCGTATCAGGGAGTGCAGACACTGAGTTGTGGAGTCACATTGCTTCAGGTATGGGCATTTGAGCATATTGCCATATGTCGACCGATCACAGATAGACAGGTTGTACCACACCGACCATATGTGTACAGCTATGGTGGAGCATTGAGACAGGGTCCTTTTGGATACATATTATACTGGCGACATGAGCTAGACAGACTGAGAGAGTTTATATGGAGGCCATATCGAGATTGCCCCAGATGGTCAGATGATCATGAGGAGTTACCATACTGCCGACAGGAGAGGTACCTGATTGGGCGACAAGTAAACCGTCAGAGAGTGATTGAGTTGTACCTGCCAGAGAGGGTCAGACGACAGTTTGGAGAGACACAGGACATTCCTTGGAGGACTGCATGCTTTGCCCGGTCTCACCGAGAGACGAGTCAGTGGGGTAGTATGATTCAGCCACGTATAGCATATGCCGACTTTGCACAGTTACAGCAGAGACAGTGGGATTGGATGTCAGATGTGGTAGATGCTGGGACTACAGAGGAGTATGAGACATGGTTCGCACAGCAACGACCAGTGCCTTTGACCGATCCGGATATTCCAGTACGGAGGAGACAGGAGGACTTCCCACTCATAGGAGAGGAGGGAGATGATGAGGATGAGGATGATGAGGATGAGGGTGATGGAGATGAGGACGGAGTTGATGGAGGTGATGAGGAACCAGATGCAGTGGATCAGGAGACTTTGCAGGATATTCCCATAGAGCCAGAGATAGCTAGGATAGAGGAGATAGACATGTACAGGGCTACCATAGCGAGCCAGCAGGATTATATTGCAACATTGGAGAGACAACATGAGCAGTTCAGAGCGGCGATAGCCAGACTCACAGAGGCTCGGGATACAGCCATAGCTCAGGCACAGCGAGAGGGACAGAGAGTCACTGAGTTCATTGGGTTGATTAGGGATGCCAGTGCACGGGAGATGGCACAAATGCTGGTAGAGGCCGGTGAGGAGAGACTGTACTGGAGGACACTATATGAGGGTGCAGTTCCACCAGAGCGGAGAGCACCTTCATATCAGGCACGATCGAGGACAGAGAGAAGGTCACGCTCTCGGAGATCATTGAGCAGCATAGGAGGGAGTGGACCGATGAGACCACCGCAGCCAGGACCAGGACCAGGTACATCATCTGCGAGACATGGTAGGGATGAGGAGGACAGAGGGAGCACCCAGTGACAGAGGCACGTGCTCCGTATGACAGACAGTGGACATTATGTAGCTTGACATTATGTAGTCAGCCTGCGGGCCATACTTAGGACAGACAGTCCGATTTTGTACTCTGACATTATTATGATATGTGATATGATATGCATCGATATGATGGGATGCACTATGTGATGACTTATGTTATTTTTCATGAATGGATGACTTATGCATTGTGTATGGACATGTATGGATGTATTTTTATGTATTTTTGATGCATTTATAATATGAAATGTATAAAATGCGTGATGTAATATGTAATGGAATGCAAATGTACTAACCAAATGTATGCAAATGTACTAACCAAATGTACAGTGGATCTTCGGTAAATAAAGTTGAATCTGCATTTAGTTCTTTTCATCTTGATGAATCTAATGACTACAATGAAAGAAAGTATAAGTACTCTGAAGGAGATCACAGTGGAGCAAGTGAAAGATTTCGTAAGAACATGGAAGAAGTACACAAACTGTATGAGGAAATCAGAAAGCAAGAAGAGTTTGAAGCACTATTAGCCAAAAGGTTACCAAGAGGCAAAGGTAAGTATAAAGGAAAACTACCTTTGAAATGTTTCAATTGTGATAAAATAGGACATATAGCTTCTAACTGTCCTGACAAAGATTCTACTGAAAAAGAGAGATTACTGAGATGACAGACAGAAAGATAATCATTACAAAGGACACCGAGACTTCAGAAGAAGAGATAGAAAGACATGCTTAATAGCTGATGAGGAATCCAACGATGATAAATCAGATGAAATTGATACAGAGGAAGTAGTTTATGTGGCTATCAAAGATGGATCAGATGAAGAAAGGTATGAAGAAAAAGCCCTAATATCTCACATAAACACTAATGATTCTTGGATCATAGATAGTGGATGCTCACATCATATGATAGGAGATAAACACAAGTTTGTTATGCTTGAAGACTATGATGGAGGCTATGTAAGATTTGGTAATGATGCACCATGTCTGGTGAAAGGTAAAGGATCTATAACACTTCTTGACAATGCAAGATGTAATGATGTTTATTGGGTTGAAGGTTTGAAATACAATTTGTTGAGTGTAGCACAACTAAACAGCATAGGTTACTAGATAGAATTTCAAAAAGGAATTGTCAAAGTTCATGACAAGAATGGAAAGTTAGCTGCTACCGGGACACAAACAAAAGGTAACACATTTCACCTTGACTCAACTCAGAACAAGTGTTTGTATGCAAAGATAGATGATACCTGTTTATGGCATAAAAGGTTTTGTCATGTAAATTTTGATAATCTGATCAAAATAAGTAAGAAGCACCGAGTAAGAGGTCTACCGAGTCTTGACAAACCTGAGAAAGCTATGTGCCGAGGATGCCAGATGGGTAAGATGACAAGATCAAGCTTTACAAGTAAGTCTTACACTTCTAAGGGAATTTTAGATCTTGTGCACACTGATCTTTGTGGTCCTATGAAAGTTCAAAGTTATTATTGTGATACATATTTCATATTATTTGTGGATGACTATATAAGGATGATGTCAATAATGTTTTTAAAAGAAAAATCAGAAGCTTTTCAAATGTTTAACTGGTACAAGGCAAGAGTTGAAAATGAAATAGGAAGACAACTGAAATGTCTTAGATCGGATAGAGGAGGAGAGTTCACATCTGATGAGTTCAACTTATTCTGCAATGATCATGGTATTAAAAGACATGTCTCTGCATCGAGAACTCCACAGTAGAATGGAATAGCTGAGAGAAGAAACAAATCTATTGTGGATTGTGCTAGAACACTGATGATTGAAAAGAAAGTGCCACAAACATTGTCCAGAGAAGCAATAAGCACAATAGTTTACACCCTGAACCGAGTACAATTGAAGAAAGGTACTTTGGAAGTAGATGCTATGTACACAAAGATGATAGAAATGGCAAGTTTGATCAGAAAAGTGAAGAAGGAACATTTCTAGGTTATTCTTCTAGAAGCAAAGCATTTAAATGTCTGATCAAATCATCTAAGAAAATAGTAGAAAGTGCAAATGTGAAAATTGATGAATTTGCAGAAAGAAACGATGAAGGAAATTCCAAGGAACCAGAAGATTATGATGAATTTGTCTATGTTCAACCGACAAGTCTTACCGAGAAAGCTGTTGAAGAAAATGAAAAGAATATCTAGTTACCGAGTGATGAAGAAGATCATACAGAGCCTACCGAGCCTGTATTAGCCAAGTATGTCAGAAGACATCATGCACCAAGTTAGATTATAGGAGATAAGGATGATCAAGTGATGACAAGGAACAAATTGAGACAGAACACATGTTTGATATCAAAATTTGAACCGAGAATAGTGAAAGAGGCATTTAATAGTGAAGATTGGATAAATGCTATGACAGAAGAGATTGATCAAATGAAGAAGAATGACACATGGACACTAATCCCAAGACCAAAGGACAAAAATGTAATCGGTACAAAGTGGATTTTCAGAAACAAGCTAAATGAAAAAGGAGAGGTCATTTGAAACAAAGCAAGACTAGTTTGCAAAGGTTATGCTTAAGAAGAAGGAATTGATTATGGTGAAACTTTTGCACCTGTTGCTAGACTTGAAGGAGGAAGAACATTGTTGGCATATGCTGCTTTTAAAAACTTCAAGGTATATCAAATGGATGTCAAATCTGCATTTCTAAATGGAATATTAGAAGAAGAAATTTTTATTGAACAACCTGAAGGATTTGTTGAAGACAATAATAAAGATTAGGTATGTAAATTGAACAAAGAATTATATGGTTTGAAACAAGCACCTAGAGGTATGAAAGATTGCATTCTTATTTGATTAAGATTGGTTTTATAAGGACAAGTGAGAACAACAATATGTACATGAAGAATGATGAAAATGGAATACTAATCTCAGCCATATTTGTTGATGATATTATATTTTGTGGAAATGACTCTTTATGCAAGAACTTTGGAAATGAAATGAGAAAAGAATTTGAGATGTCATTAATCGATGAGATAAAGTATTTTATAGGTTTACAGATACTGCAAATGAAAAGTGAGATTTTCATTACTCAATCCAAGTACATAAAGGAAATCTTGAAGAAATTTGGAATGGAGGATTCAAAACCAGTAAGTACTCCTATGACTACCAACTGTAAATTATCAAAGAATGATGAATCTGCATCTATTAATGAGACACTTTACCGATCCATGATTGGAAAGCTACAATATGTTGTTCACAGTAGACCAGACATAGCACATGTAGTAGGTATAGTTGCAAGATTCTCTGCAGATCCTAAGGAAACACACATGACAACAATCAAAAGAATCTTTAGATACTTGAAAGGCACATAGGATTATGGTTTTGGAATTAACCAAGAAATGAGAATGCTGTAAATGTAAATGTTTGTAATGTAAACAAGTACTGATACCTTGTTGTAAGAATGTTTGTATTCTTACATGCGAAGGTGTAATGTATGTAGTATGTTGTATGTTGTATGTGATCTCCTTTTCAATGGTTGAATCCTTGTCTTGAATGCAACACCTAGCCTTGAATGGAGACTTAGAATGCTCAATTGCTTGAAGGAATGCTTGAATGCTTGAATGTTTGAATATCGCTTCCGCGTCTTGTTCTTGCTTATTTCCTTCCTCCCTTTCTAGGAGAGGAAAATTAGTTTATATACTTGTCAATTAGGGCTGATAGACTGATTTTCCTGACCTTATGCCAACCAAGAAACATTATTTTCCAATTTGCAAACTTAAAGACCCGATGCCCAAAAGAGACCAGGCCCAAAATAGGGCCAAGGACCAGGGCGCTGGGCGCCATGGTCCTGGGGGACCAGGACGCTGGGCGCCCTCATCCTAAAGGACTAGGGCACTGGGTGCCATGGTCCCACCTCCCGGGACAGCAGGGTGCAAGGAGGGATCAGGCCAGGGTGCGGAAAAATGCAGTTTTTGATGTTGTAAACAGGTTCTGGGGTCTCCATTCAGGTTCAACGTTGCACCGCCATCGTGAAGACCCAAATGCAGTCGAAATTGTAAGTGTCACAATTTTAGGATGCTACATTTAGCCCCCACTTTAGCAGGAGTATAAGCGTACGCTCATGCTTCCGGTAAAGTACAAGGAAACAACATTGAAAAACTTTCACCATGTCAAGGAGGCAAGATACACCAAGCCCCCAGTGGACTAAGGATCTTACGACTTCGATTGACAAAGTAAAAGGGAAGATCACGAGGGAGAACCATGACTGTCAGTAGTAAGGTTCCCTCACTATGAGTCATGCAAGAAAGATATCAAAAAATTTTCAAGGCAAAGCTAAATTTGTCAAGAAATTTTCAAGTATCTTGAAAAGATATGAACGGGATGTATGCCCCCCTACGTTAAAGTGATCGCACACGCCTCACCGGGGGTGATTTATTTAAGGTAGTGATACATATAGGAAATGAGAAAGGAGCACGTTATCACAAGGCTTTAGCCCCCAAGTGTGAGATAAGCCCAAGGATAATAGACACAAAACACAAAGCACAAGGTGACTTCACTTTCCTCGGGGTCAGTATGCTATATGATAATTCATTTATATCATATGTATGTATGCATAATTATTCTTCATTCCCCAATCAAGGAAGGTCACCTAGAAGAAGGGAACACATGTGTCTTTTGAGTCAACATGAGAGAGACCAGAAGAGATCTCAATGTTTTGCATCATCCTCAAGTAGACAACACTAAGGACAACAAATAGAAGAATGAGAATAACACATAGAAGAAGTAACAAAAGAGAGGAGGAGAGAGTCTGCTATGCTAATGAACTAGTCTAGCACGTCATCTACCCCTCGATCTTGCTGATCAATATTTTCAGAAGGTAGGAAACACGCTAGAGGAGGAACGTCCAACATAGCAGATGGAGCTATCACAAGATCCAAACAAGGGCTATGTTCATACCCCAAGCCACGGTGTTCTTGTCTAGGAGCTAGGATAAGTTCTTTAGAAAATTCGTTAGATAGATGGTTATCAACATCAACATATTCATATTCACTATCAGAATGAACAGGAGTAACATTTTCATCATGAATAACATTTTCATCTATATCATCATCAAGATTTATAAAAATAGGATCTTTAACTTGCACAGGATCAAGACCATCATGCATCTTATGTTCAGGAGATTTCGGCTCAATCGTCAGCTGAGGAGAAAATGGAATAATATTAGCTGAAGGTGTTTTTGGGGATTGCAAAGTTTGAGAAGCAGCTGCCTGAGCTCTAAGACGATGCTTTCGTCGGCATTCACGTGCAGAATGATTCCATCTAGTCTTAGTAGGAAGTTACGAAGATTGAGGAGGAGGAATGTTCTCATCCTTATCACTTGGGTGTTTAGGTTGTGGTCTCTTAGGTTGAACAATAGGAGAAGAGGAAGGTCTCTTCTCTCCATAAGAGGAAGGAGGAGGAACTGCTCCACATAAGGGAGGAATATTCGGTTTAGGAAGGAGACCAAGTCCATCATGACGAGGGGGTATAGGTCTACTTTTAGGAAGTTTATTAGTCATAGGCATAGTCACATCCATAGGGATGGGTTGGGAATCTTCTTGAGGAAAGACATTAGTTTTATCTTTCAAAGGAAGAACTTCGATAGGAATATCAAGTTTGGGTGTTCTAGGTTCACTTAGAGATAGGATCATATCTTTCTTCCACTTTTGATAAGATTTGAAAAGATGATCACTTCGCGGAGGAAGAGATTGGAATTGTTTAGGGCAAAAGTAATCAATAGGAATGCTAGAAGTTCTTTTAGCTGGTTTAAAGAGACTATGATTGACAGTAACAACTTCACCATTATGGGGAGATTTCAAATACTTGTGAATAGGAGAAGCAATAGCTTTCATGGAAGATAGCCAAGGATAGCCTAGCTTCACACGAAATTGTTTAGATGATGGAATAATAGCAAAGTCCACATCAAGGGATTTGTTATGGACCTCAATAGGTAATGTAATAGAACCAATTGCAGGAGAAGAAAATGCATCAAATAATTTCACAACCACATTTGTTTCATCATAGATCACTTGATTCAATTGCAAAGTAAAAAGAAATTCTTCAGTAATGATATTAACCATACAAGAAGGATCAATAAGCACTCCATGGCAAGGTGTATTTTTGACTTTTGCAACTATATATAAAGGACCATCAGGTGCCCTGATAGTTTCACTAGAATCAAAGGTGATGGAAAGTTCTTTAGGGATTTTCTGCTGCTCTACAAAGTTAATCACATTCGGAGTCATGGACACAGGATCATCAGGTGAGAAAGAGGAATCATTAGAATCAATCGCATTAGAGGTATGAGAAGGTAATGGATCAGTAAAAATCTGAAGATTTTGGTTAGGAGGAGCTACAGATGTGTTGCCTTTATCATTGACACTAGAAACAGAGATAGTATTATTATCAATCAAATCTTGAATTTTACCCTTTAAAGCAAAACATTTTTCAGTATCATGCCCAGGTTGACGATGAAATTGACAAAAAGATTTGTTATCAAAATAGGGTGAGCTAATCTTTGTAGGGTCTATTTGCCTTATAGGAGGAAGAGTAAGCACATTTTGTTCCAATAACTTATTCATAATACTATGCAATGATTCATTCAAAGGAGAAAACTTTCTTTCTTTCTTGAAAAACTTAGAAATAGGAGGCACACCTGATGCCACATTCACATTGTTGTTGATAATGTTTTCATTGAATTTAATGGACTCTCTATTTGGTTTAAACTTCCCAAATGGTTGTTGACTACTATCACCCTTATCACTCAGAGCCATAGGATTTGCTTGTTCCATTTGACTCACAGTCAGTTGATAATTGTGAAGAGTTGCGCACAACTGTTGGAAAGAAGTAAACTCAGAAAATAGAAGTTTTTCTCTAATATCTTTTTGTAAATTAGAAATAAAGATTCTTTGAATATCATTGTCAGGTACTAGAAAATAAATTTGAGCATACAAATGCTTATATCTACCAATTAAATCAGTCACTTTTTCTTTAACACCTTGTTTACAATGCATTAAATCAATCAAAGTAACTTTAGGACTTATATTGTTTTGAAATTGTTGAATAAAAGCATTTGCAAGTTGTTCGAAAGAAGTAATAGAATAAGAAGGCAACGAGCAATACCATTGTAGGGCTTTATCTCTTAATGTTCTAGTAAACAGTTTTGCAAGCAACCTTTGGTCATAAGCAAAATCGGTACATATTGTTTGAAAGGTCTTAACATGTGTTAGAGGATCACCCTTACCATTATAAAGCTCCAAATGCGGAATTTCAACATGTTTAGGGGGGATAGCTCGAACAATGTCAAGAGAAAGTGGGCTCGCAACATCAAATGTAGGCACACTAAACTTAGATTGATTCATAGAGGCAATTTGTTGCTGTAAAGAAGAGACAGTTTGTGCAAGATTGTTAATGGTCGCTTCAGTCGAAGAGTTCATATTAGACGTGTTAGATTGTGATGGATGTGTTATGTTATTGAAAGAAGGTAGAGAGTAGGGTGGTGGGACACTATGATAGTTAGTCATAGGAGATGATTGGAAAGGAGGAACACTACAAGGAGGAATGGAAGGGTTAGATGAATTGCCCCCTTGCATCATGTTTATTTGTGGAGATATAGTAGGAACACTCATTGAAGGAATGAATGAAGAAGTTGGATTGAATGAAGGAAGAGGGTTGATTGAAGAAGAAGGATTGCTCCCATGACTAGTGATCATAGGAGGAATGTCTTGTATTGAAGTAGTCATTATGTTTGATGTAAAAGTAGGTATACTAGCAATAGAAGTTGTCAAAGGAATAGAATGATTAACTTGAGTAGGAGGTTGTGTGTAACTTAAGGTTTCGGCACAACTTTTCATAGGCATCACATTTGAATCCACAATGTGTGCAATACCACACAGAATATCAATTCCATTCTTATCACTTTGAACCATACGTTTTAGACCCTCAATTAATGAAAGAGCTTGACTATTAGGGTATTCTTGAGACATCCATTGTCGAAAATCATCAAATTGGTTATCCAATTTTGAAAGTTGTTCTACAGAAACCTCATGGAGAGCTTCTTCATCATTAAGAGGATTAGAGGAATTACCCATGTCCTCGTTAAAAAGGCCATTCAAATTAGGTTCCATCTCCTCGGTAATTACACCTTGGAAAGACTTAATTCTAAGGCTTCGTCTAATGGGAATAGTGTAAGTAGGACTTATTGTTGTAAAACTCATGCACTAAAGAGAGAGAGAAGATTTTGAATTTTAGAGGTAGCAAATTTCAATAAAATCAGCCAATCTCCTAGATTTAAGCTGTTAAATGCAATCAGGACAATCTCGCAAAATTTCGGAAAAAATGTCTGGGACCGTGGCAAACGGAGTGCACACGGTCCTCGCAACTTTTTTCGAAATTTTCAGGGATGAAAGTTATGATGATTTTACAGCTAATCTGAAAAAATTGAGTGATTTTATGATCTGTAGATAGGCCTAATTAAAGTTGCAATCTCAAAATTGAACCCTACCAAGATTGTTGAAAAATGTAAAATTTGAATTTTGAAAAAGAGGGGGAAACTGAAATTTTGAATTTTATGATTTTAGAGGGAATACTAAAAGCAATGCAAGTTTTGAAATTTAAAAGTTGACTCGATTTCATGCAAAATTTGAATTTGAAAGTGGAAATCAAGGTTGTTGCAATTAAACACTTAATTTCAAAAGTCACAAACTGCAAAAATTTGAATAAAACACTGAAATTTCGAATGAATGCTAACACACTTTTCAGATTTAGGACAGTAAGAAACACAATTTTGATACAAATTTCAATTTCAACAATTTTTTGAATGATTAGAAGCCTCAATCCAAGCAATCGCTAGACCAACTTTGACTTTAATTTTGAAAGTGTTAAAATTGATAAAATCAGCCAAAATTCTGGATTTTAGCAGAAAAATATAGTAAGATCTAGCTCCCGAAATTTCGGAAAAAATGTCGGGGACGATGGCGCTCGGGGTGCACACTGTCCTCGCAACTTTTTTCCAAATTTTTAGGGATGAAAGATATTGTGATTTTATTGCGGAATCCAAAGTTATAGTCGATTTGGAGGTGTTTTGATTAGTGAATTTATCAGTCAAAGGTTGAATCAAGAAGGTTTTAAAAATTAGGGTTTTGATATTTAACCACTTAATTTTCAGAATTAAAGCACAAATATGAATTGACAATTTGCAATAGAAGGGTAGATCTGAAACAAGCATTAACAATTAAACGTTTCACAAGTTTAATTACTTAAAAGAAAATTTTAGGGTTTTTATGCAATCAACCTCTAAAATTTGCAAAAGATCAAACATGGAAATTTAGGAAAGAAAAATTTTTAGATCTAACCATGAATAATTAGAATGAGGATGTTCATGTTAGGTTCACCAAAATGTAAAGCGGAAAAATCGAACCCTAGTTGTTCTCCCCTCCCCAATTCCAAGGAGAGAGAAGGGAGAGTCACTAAGGTTGATGGTTTTCACTTAGGAGAGACTTTACTTTCAAAGGAGGGGTTGAGACCCACAAGATCCAATCCCACACAATGCAAGATTGGATTCTAAATGAGTTTCAAGGGTTGTGACATCAAGGATACCCTCTTTTGTAAAGAATGTAGATAGAAAGATTGAACTAGGAATGCATGTAAAGCAAGAAAGATTCGCTTATAAACAAAGATAGGGATATGGGATGAAGCTGCGGACCTGGAATTAGCAGTAAAATGTCGAGATGGTGCTGTTCTACAAATTTGAGTGAAGGTTGACAGGACGATGGTGCCCGACGTGCACATGGTCCTCCGAAAAATCCGTGAAACGAAGGTGGATCTGTTCGTCTCTGCACAAGGATTCCAGATCTTCAATTACAGCCGCGTACCTGCAACCTACACACAGAAAAGAGAGGAGGATTGGGGGGTTAGGGATGAGGGGTTTGCCTTTAGGTCAAACCCCAGTTTTGGAATTAACCAAGAAATGAGAATGCTGTAAATGTAAATGTTTGTAATGTAAACAAGTACTGATACCTTGTTGTAAGAATGTTTGTATTCTTACATGCGAAGGTGTAATGTATGTAGTATGTTGTATGTTGTATGTGATCTCCTCTTCAATGGTTGAATCCTTGTCTTGAATGCAACACCTAGCCTTGAATGGAGACTTAGAATGCTCAATTGCTTGAAGGAATGCTTGAATGCTTGAATGCTTGAATGTTTGAATATCGCTTCCGCGTCTTGTTCTTGCTTATTTCCTTCCTCCCTTTCTAGGAGAGGAAAAGTAGTTTATATACTTGTCAATTAGGGCTGATAGACTGATTTTCTCGACCTTAGGCCGACTAGGAAACATTATTTTCCAATTTGCAAACTTAAAGACTCGATGCCCAAAAGAGACCGGGCCCAAAATAGGGCCAGGGACCAGGGCACTATGCGCCATGGTCCTTCAGGATGAGGGCGCTGGGCGCCATGGTCCTGGGGGACCACGGTGCTGGGCGCCCTCATCCTGAAGGACCAGGGTGCTAGGCACCATAGTCCCACCTCCTGGGACAACAGGGTGCAAGGAGGGATCAGGCCAGGGTGCAGAAAAATGCAGTTTTTGATGTTGTAAATAGGTTCCGGGGTCTCCATTCAGGTTCAACGTTGCGCCGCCATCGTGAAGACCCAAATGCAGTCAAAATTGCAAGTGTCGCAATTTTAGGAGGCTACAATACTGATGCTGATTGGGCATACAACATTGATGACAAAAAAAGTACAAGTGGAGGAGCTTTCTTTTTAGGAGAAAGACTAGTGAGTTGGCTTAGCAAGAAACAAGGATGTGTTTCACAGTCAACAACAGAAGCTGAATACGTTGCTATAGCATTGAATTGTACCAACATTGCATGGATCAAAAAATTATTGGAAGGTATAAATGAGAAAGTTACCAAGCCAGTAACTATATTTTGTGACAATACTAGTGCCATTAACATTTCAAAGAATCCTATTATGCACTCTAAGACAAAGCACATCTCTATCAAATATCATTATCTTAGAGAAGAAGCTCAAGAGAAGAAAGTGGTGTTGGAGTATGTTAGCACAAAGGAACAAATAGCAGATATCTTCACCAAGCCACTACCAAGGGACACTTTTGAATATCTCAAAAGTAAGTTAGGAGTCCTACCCCTATCTTCTACTCACTGACCGAGTTCGGTGAAAGCATCAATCCGATGACTCTATCAAATATCTTTTAGGAGTTGATGTTGATTTACACACTTTAGGATGTTTTCTAAAGGTGTGTAGGAAATAATGCAGGATACAATATAGGGAACATGAATTGAAGACAAAATGCTCTGACCGAGACTCAGTTGATACACAACAACAGGAAATCAAAAGAGACTTTACATTCAAAAGAGGGGTTGAGACCCACAAGATCCAATCATGGGAAATGTGATCATGGAGATTAATCGGTTAGCTAATTGTTTATAAATAGGGAACTATTGATAAACAATGTATGCGGGTAAATGTATGCACAAGGATGCTACATAGTGATTATCGAGCATAGAAGCTTGAAGACCTATTTGAATAATAGAGTATAGAAGCCCAGCAGATGGACAAGATTAGTTCTATGTCTAGGTTGAATTGAGCAAATAAGAATCTGCTTTACCATTTTAGATGTGAAGTTGCAGATAGATTTTTATTACTATTAGTTTGTGAAAGTGACAGAAAATCTCTTAACCGAGTGGACTTAAAGTTCTTATTTGTAAAACCCTCTAGCAAGGTGACATTCTGATTGAGTGTTTGAAATCCTTTAACAAGGTCACTTCTAACAAGGTGAAGATCCTAACAGATTGAGGGAAATCCCTTAACCGGGTCACATCTAGCAATGTGTTTGTAATCTTTAACAGGATTTGCTTTTAATCAAGCATATTCTAGAAGAGTATATTTCTTAGTGGGTCCGAAATCCCACAATGGTTTTTCCCTATTTGGGTTTCCATGTTAAATCTGGTATTATGAGGTTTATGATGTTTATATGCTTTTGAGTTTGCATGTTTAGCAGTTTTGGTTATATTACTGAAGTATATGTTACCGAGGTTGAATCTGATGTTTTTATGGAATATTAATTTTGTATGATTCACCCCCCCTCTCATCTTGTTGGCTATTGGATCTGTACTTACATTAAGTATCGGAATTATCATCTTGTTGCCATTAATGACAACATATGAATCCAATGAGTGTGAATTGCCAACATCAACATGATTGAATGCAACAAGGACAAGATTGGTGGCCTAGACATGAGTTGGAAGGGAAATGAATTTTATTTTTGCCATCAAATGAAGAGCAACACAAACCTTTTTTATCTTTTGGAAGGGCTTAAAATAAGAATTAAGGAAATATAGTATACCTAGTGCAATTTTTGAAAAGGTCCTAAGATAATTTACTATAGGCTTGATATGTTTTATGTAAATAGAGACTTCTTCTCATTTGAATTAGTGAATAAACATTGTAGAGTGAAGGTGCACCCAAGTTCTTTGTCTCATCACCATCCTACGGAGGTGAAGATCCTAAGAAATAATGATACACCTTCTAGCATTAGGAAGGGGAACCTTTTCTTTTTGAACACTTATTTGCTGAATATAGAAGATTATAATGAGGCCATGTTTACCCTAAGGGAGATCTGTAATCTCCTCCTTAAAGACTATTCTCATATTGAGAGATGGAATAGGAATTTTAGTAGTTGGGCTATTGTTGTTTTTTCAAACTATTGGGAAGAAGAGGGCATTACATGGGAGGAAAGCATAATTGACCCTGTAGAATAAATGTTGCTCTCTTGAGAATTCTTTGCAAGAGGAACCTACTAATAAGGTGTTAACTAATAATAGGGATTCCACTAAAGATAGCCTCAAGGTGCTCCAAATTAAGAGAATACAAGAAATGAGAATCAAATTTAGAATGAATCGGGTCTCTCATGGAGACAAAGGATACAAATTCTTCTTCAAATATATTAAACAAAGAAACCTCAAGGAAAAAAAAAAATATATAGGATTTGGAATGATCCAGTAAGTTAGTGGAAGAGCCATAGGAAATTGTTATGTTGTTATTTTTTTCTATAAATTTTCTTCTCATTTGAAGGGAATGGGTGTGATTGCTCAAAGGCTAGGGAATATTGTAAAAAGTTATTCCGAAGAAAATCATTAGTAATGTCACAAAGTATCCTAATAGAAACATATCTATGGATGAAATCATACAAGACATATTGACACTTAAGAATGAGAAGTCACCTAAGGCTAATGGCCTCCCTATAGAGTTCTATAGGAAATACTATTAATGGATTAGTGAGGACTTATTATAGGTGTCTAAGGAGGCCATTGGTTTAGGTTCCCTTGATTGCAATATCAATAGGAGAATTATAAGGCTATTACCAAAAGTCAGTGGTAAGTCATCAATAAAGAACTATAACCCTATCACCTTGTTGAATGTTTCATATAAGATTCTTGCTAAGGTACTAGCAACTAGGCTAATTGATGTCCTCCCCATATTTATTAGTAAGACTCTTGAACTTTTTTTTTTTATCAAAGGAAGGTACATTTTTAGAAACTTGATCACAAGATGGGAAGAAATGGAGTGGGCTAAAGCACCTAACCAAGATGTGGGTATGTTGCTTCTAGACTTTGAAAAGGGCTATGATAGAGTGAAATGGCCTTTTATGATCATGACCATGGAGGCGTTTGGTTTTCCACCCTAAATTTTCCAAATGGTTAACACACTTTTCTAGGATGTTGTGGTACATGTTAATGTGAATGGTACCCTATTGAATACTTTTATTCTTTAGAGATCTATCAGATAGGGGTGCACCTTGGCCCCTATTCTCTTTTTGACATGCCTATACCATACATTACCTCTTGAGTAACACTAATTTAGGACATGTTGTACATAGCATTACCCTACCTAATTAGAAAACTTTTACATGTTCAATTTATAGATGACACTACAATGTTTACAATATTGTATGAAAGGAATTTCAAGATAATTTGACGAATAAGCTTGAAATCTTTTGTAAAACCTCGAGTGCAAGAATATATATGGCCAAATAAATGGTGTTAGGTTGGAAAGACATGTCTCTTGATTATTTTTTCATATTCAGTCTGTAGTGGAGTGACCCTAATAAGAAATTAAATAACTTAGGGATTTCATTTAATGTTATTCCTTATCTCAAACACATGTGGAATTGGATCAAAGACAAAATTAATGCATAAATTGATAAGTGGAATAGATATTATCTCTCTTTAGCTGGGATAGTACAAGTTTGCCAAAAAATCCCATCCTCCTATAGCTTGTACTACTATTTTTGTGTGGTTTTTCTACAAATATCAAGTGAATGGAATCTAGAAGAAACTTAGATCCTTTCTATGGTCAAATGGAAAAGACAAAAAGAAAAGGAACTTAAGGAAATGGGATTGGTGTGGTCTAAGAAAGATGCAAGGAGGTCTTGGGATGAAAGAGTTGCCTGAAGATACCTAGTATTTCCTTAGTAGTCAAATGGATTATAAAGACTCTTGATGAAAATGAGCCATGGAAAGTTCTAATTATGAATAATATTCAGATGGCCTCACCTAACTATGCTAGAATTTGACAATATTTGAATATATTTGACTCCCTTTTTGGTAGATTCTATATGTTCTCCCTGTTGTCTTCAAAATCTGATTCCCTTTAATATCCTTAGAGTAATATGATTTAATCTTGGTGCAGAAGAGACATCAAAGATAAGGAAATTCTCAAGACAACATATGACAAGGTTTGATTAAACCTTCTACACTTCGGGCTTCCTCGGAGCCCAGGTGGGTATACCTTTGTGAATTAAATTCACACTTTCAAACATAAACCCACAACAAACCAGTCCAGAAAACCAGTGGATTTATTCACCTTGAAATCAACTGAAAACAAAGGATGGAAATTGTACTTAAATTCAGCATTTCGATCAACAAAGCATGCAATAAACAACTTCAATTAATACCAGTGCCTTATCCAAGGTCACAGAGTCATCTAAACTCAAATAAAACTCCTTAAACAATACATCTTTATACTTCCCGTCGGCCTGGTTACCATTAATCCTTATATATGCCTGACACATACAAGAATTCAAGCGTTCCAAACTAAGCTATGGTCCTCAAAATTCAAAGTTCCTCCCAAAGAAATTACTGGTATGAGTGATCTCGCGTATTTAATTTCTCTCGTAAAGAGAAAAGCTAACAAACACTTATACTAAAATTGCTTTGCAATTCCATTTTAAACAGAACAACCCTGGATTATTCAGAATGAAAACAGTAAATAAATTTGTGAACAAACTTGAAGACAACACAAAGCTTTACTCAAAACCGATGGCCTATATATTGATATTCAGTTCAAGAAATGTTACAATAAATTCTGATTCTCCATTAAACTTAGAAAAGCTCAGATAAATTTCTGCAGCGTTTTCTTACAAAATTTTGTGATCCCTTTTCCCATAGTCCTGGTATCCATTTATAACAACATGGATGCACAAAGCTTCGGACTTCTTGAGGAGAGTTTGTTACAATCATTTCTTTTCAAAAATAAAGAGGTTACAAGTTTTCCGCAAAAAATAGTTACAAGCTCTTTTTAGCTTCTACAATCTGTTCAACAGGCTGTTCGGTTGCAACCTCTTCTGTCTTTTTAGGGGCGCTCTCCAACTGTTCTGGATCATGGGTGGCATACTTAATTTCCCACTCACTATATATCTCTTCTGTCGGCCATGAAAAATTAATCACATCATCTTTAATCTTAGTCAACCTTTTCCAAGAATTTCTCAGTTTGTTGACTTCTGAATTAAGAAAACCATAATGTGATTTAATTTTCTCTATTTCCTGTATTGTCACAACAAAGAAAGAAGTATCATCAAGATCAATGATTCCTTTAACCCTTGCTGACAATTTAGCTTCTATCTCCTTAAGCCATATTTGCTTGTCTTTTAACTGATCCGGATTGGCAAAAATTCCTGGAAGCAACTCAAAAACTTGATCAGTGTACTCCTTCTTACACAAATTAACCTTTCTATCCACATTATCCACTTCTACTGCCAATTGCATTAAGACTTTAGCGACATCAGAAGTGGATTTGATAATAGGATTGGCTCTTGTTTCATCACAGGATACACACATGAACTCTAGATCTTGCTCCCTAGGCCTCCATCTATCAAAAATGGGTGTCAAAATGGCTTATCTCTCCTCAGCTCATTCCATATCTCCATAATTGTTCCCACATTGTTGTAAAGCAATGAGGCATTTATTGTATCTGCAAAACTGGAGATTGTGGCCCTTACCTTTTCCTCATATTTCCCTGCATATAAGGCCTGAGCCTGTTTCAGATTTTCTAACTCTTGAGGAGTAATCTCAATCATTTGAGAGCTGGAGGATGCTGGAGATGGTGGAAATTCAATGATAGGGCTAGTAGGTAGAGGTCTTGCAGGAGAAGAGGAAATCATCAGTGTTGAAGACTCACCTTGTTGGTGTTGTCCCATCAACTGGATTTGCCACTTAGCAATGATGCTATCTTTACCTCTCACCTCTTCCTTGGCACTGTTATAGGCCTTCAAAACTATTTCCAACTTAATTTGGAGGGCCTCTTTTTCTTTGGCTTCCTTCTCTGCCACTGCAACACTGAATTTTGCAATTTCCAACACAGTGTAGCAGCCTCTACTACCCCTACACTCTGTACTCTCTTTACCATCATTCCACCAAGGTAACTTGACCCTGGTGTGTCTTTGCCTTTCTTGCTCTCATTTCTCTTGAGAGACCACATGACTAGTGCAACATTATCCTTATTGAAGGTAACCCCTTCCATGGGTTTGGTCTCTTTTCTTACTGCATCTAACACCAGAGCATCTGCAATATCCCACTCTAGTATGGCTACCATATCTCTTCCCTACTCAGGGGTAATGGTTTTGAATTCCTCCATCATCTCTTGTTTTATTTCTTCCTCCACTGAGGCTGGATCTTTATTGGGCTGCTCAGCCTTTCTTGTCTCACATCTAGCATTATATCTATCTATATGCTGTTTCCAAATGAATTGCATAAATGCTTCCGATGTGACAAAGTTGTCATTAGCCAAAAAGGCACTACTTGCCTTTTTTATTTCAGGATCCCACTCCTGGCCTTTGAGTTCAGTGGAGGTAATATCCATTTCAGCATCAATGGGCTCTTTTGGCATCCCTTCCTCCACTTCATCATAGGTGTATGCAATTTCCCCTAAGCTACCCAATTGCAAGAGGTGTTCAGCTGCTGCTTGTTCATCTCTTATAAGGATAGGGGATTGGGATGGGGAATACAAGGGTGTATCTGATTGCACTTCCTTCCCCACCCTTTGCTTCTTTGGGCTGTCTTGGATGTCAATGACATCTTGTATCTTCCTCTTTCCTTTGGATGTAGAGGGCTCTCCTATTGTAGGCACCAACACACTATAACCTGATTTCTTATGCAATGTGTAATCACTAGGAGGAATTGCTTTGTTGGAAGCTGACCTGCTTAGGATCACTCTGGCCTTTTCAAGGTTGCTCTTAATCACAACTTCCCTCTTCTACTTTAGTGTTTGCATCACATCTTCAAAGCAAACAATCAAATTTTTTATTTTCTCTTCTAATGGGAAGAAGCTAGACAATGGGTCATAGCTAGCATCAAACTGATGCACAAAATCCAAGGCTTTCTTATAAGCCACCCACTTTTCTTTCCTTAGTTCCTGCTCATCTAGATCAAATTCATTTCTGATGAGGTCTTCAGGAAATTGGAATTGATGAGGCCTACCTCTGCATGCTACCTTCTTCCTAAACACACCGTTGAAGAAGTCCTCTGGATCAGCACACCTGGACACTGCAGTGGATAAATGATAAGGTTTGAGGAAATCCTTACGAATTGGTGGGCTATGGTAGTTGCAGGGAAAATAGTCCCTTTACCTCTACCTGTTAACTCTACCTCTTGTAGGCCAATTTGCCTAAGGATCTCCGCTATTCCCACTTTGAGAGGGACCTAGTAAGGTAACAAAAATGGAGAACCCCTGAAACCAAAAACTCTGAAAACTGTGGAGACTGGATATAAATAGATGTTGCCCCAGTTATGAACAATTTTAATGTTCTCTGCGAATTCTTTTAGCCTTATGAATTCCAGAAGAACCTTGGGGACTCTTGGGTTATCAGAGCAGAGGAGAGTCCTTATTTTGGATGCAAAATATTTATCAAACTTTAAGAAACTAGCATCCTCTCTGTCCCATGACAACACAGTACTCCATAATTGTACTGGCATTTTTTCTCCTTCCTTCTCCTTAACCAGGTCTAGTCCATTGGTGAAATAATCACCACCTTTGAAGAGAAAAAGGTGCATTAAGAGTGAATACCATCTGAAAGGTCTATCCACCTTTCCATTCTTTATTCCTATCAACCCTCCATGGATAGCATCGGCAATGAAAGAAGCATAATCAAATGTGATAGCAAGAGAAGGATTCAAAATCTGGGCAATCATTAGCAAGTAATGATTGGGCATATTTGCTTTAGCATCCTCTCCTAGAACTTGGCAAAGTGCCCAATACATTCCTTTAGCCCTTAGGGTAAACATACTTAATGAGAAGGGCTCTTGCGTGTTGGGTCCTACAACTGTTAACCCTCCTATTTTCACAAAAAGTTCCTTGAGAGGCCCATTCCTGAGACGACTCCTCTATGCACCATAAACTTGGGCTAATGCTGTGAAATTTATAGGTTCCAAGAAATTTGTGAACTCATTAAGTCCAAATACTGTCCTAAATTCTTCAGCATTAATTTCCACAAGGGTTTTCCCATTCACATCCCAGATGCATCTTGTGACTGGATCATAGTTTAATGCCATTTGGGTTAGCAGGTCTGTATCCATGAATACCCCTGGGACTACTAATTCCCAACATCTAGTTCCTAGATACTGTTTTGAGGAGTAGGAGAATTTCTCATTCCAAATCCAACTTTAAACAACCCCAACCCAGACAGCCCAACCTGTGGGTCTCTCAGCCAATTACCTTTATCATACAATCCTTCTCCTATCTTCAGACGGGGAGCCCTGGGTACTAACTCTTTGGCCTTTGATGCCTGATTGGTTGATAACGTTAACTGTTCTAAAAAATCATCACGTACACTTCTTTCTAAATAGTTAACCTTGCCAGAAAATTCCCTTTTAGGAGCCATTTTGAAAATGCAAGAAAATGAATATCACTCTTAAACAATCCTGCAACAAAAGAATTATCTTACTTAGAACACCACACAAGAATTGCTACAAAAATATGAGAGAACCTGATCTTTGCTTGAAGGAATTTTCTCTGCAACTGAACCGACTTGCTCTGCGTCTAAAGAAGATAACTCTGCGTTTTCTCTTCTGCAAAATCTTTTAAAAGATATCTTCACTTGGTAGTTAGGAAATCAAATATTTGTACTCAGGGCCTTAACTATAACATTGATTCCGCATGCTCCGGCCGTCCCTTCGAAATTGAATTCATACAAGAATTCATATTTTTCGCTCCAACGGGTCACAAAATTCCTGCAAGTGTTCCATTTTTCTCTTTCGCAACTTCACGAAGCATAACTATCGGGCAACTTAGTCTTGCGAAATAGCGCCAACTGTTCGATCAAAAGAAACTTGATCGGGTATTAGATTAACTGACGACTTTGGCCTTTTTCTGGGTCCTGCTTTTTTATTGGCTACATAATACCATGTGGCATTGAATCATTGGTCTTGAAATTCCCTTCGCATTCCACTTGATACTGGCTACGTGTCTTTCTTTTATACCGACGTCTCCACCTTGGTGGGCCCATACTTTCTTCTCAGACCACGTGTCACCATGATACGTGGACGGCTCTCGTTCATTCTCGCTATTTCGTGGGCATAAAGAGTGAGTACTTTACCCTTGTGAAATAGCGCCGACCGTTGGATCATCTCATAAGTTGATCAAAATTTAATCCATTGAAAAGGCTCTCAGGAGGGGTGGGCCCGCTGATGCTTCGTGAACACGTGGCGCCCTGTCACCTGCGGAGCTGACTTGTCATTCTGTCATTCGCCAGAAGGAAACCACAGGGGCCCCACTAAATTGTTAATAGCTGTACCTGCCAAGTCATCTCCACCTGCGACCTGACTCACCTCTGAGGCCCGCCTTTCAACCTTTAATCCTGACCTGCTAATTGTTGTGATTTGTGCCACATGCCGCCATTTTACTCGCTGTCAACAACCAACTGGATCATCTATATGGCGTGCCATGTGGTTTTCGCTATTTTGTGGGGTATAAACTACGTGCAACTTCGTGTAGTGAAATAACGCTAGCCGTGGATCCATCCGTGAGATGTGCACTAGTTACAGGGCCCGACAACTTTAGAAGAAAAACATACAAGGCATAAAATTTTTCAATTGATCAACATAACCGCCTAGGCAAATAACAAGGGGGGACACTTCCTACGACCCCACGACCCATAACTTAAGTGAATAAAGTAACGACAGATTAGAAACCAGAGGGTTTAAAACAAATAAGATAGGATCTAAAATAAAAAACCCTTAAACCCTTAAGGTCTAGAACAAAGCTGAAGCACTTGGAATTACACCCTACTCGAAAATTTTCAACATACCATAGCCAATCATGGGAAAAGAGAAACCCAATTTTAATCAGTGATAACACTCCCCTCTGGATCTAGTATTTTTAAAGGAATTTGGAAGGATTGGGAATGGATAGGAGAGAAAGTTGTGTTGTGACTTCTATAACCGTGAGGATAACAATATTAAACACTCAAGGAAACGAGATCCAATGAAGGATACAAATAATGCTTACAATGCAATTACAAGATCCACAGATCATCCATACATCAAGTTAGCCTCTGGTAACAGTTTACCGGTTCTATCCTAATCCGAACCTCAGCTTTCTGGCCTTAGTCCTACCAGATAAGAATATTGCTGGTTTGACATCTTTGCTCAATCTCAAAGATCTATCTTCAATCTTCCAACTTCTCTCTTGTCTTCAAATGATTCACAAGCTTCCATTTATACCATCTGCAAATAATTACAACTCAATCAAGTTATCCCAAATACTAATTGGTTCATGAAATGTGCAATGGTAAAATGTTGGCTCAAATCACTAAGAACAATCTCCAAATCATAAAGCGATGCACCAACTTCCAGGAATACTGACCAAGGCCCAAAGAAACACCTTAAACAATTTGTGAGTCACAGGGATCAACCGCAACCCAAAATCATCTTCGCCCAACATACAACCAGGCTAACCGGTAAGAACAGACCAATCGAGACAATACCAGAATCCACATCTTATCAGAAACAAAGCCAAAAGCTATGAAACTCGAACACGACAACAACCATTAACACAAGGTAATAAACCCAAAACTATAATGCTAAACACTCAAACATGAAGAAATGCCATGCTCTCAAGCAATTCCACTGAAAACTACCCAACCGGTAAGAAATAGATCGATGCTCCTGCATCAGATTCTCAGGGTTAATTGAAAAGTGAGTCTCATCACTTGCTATGGCTTGACGATCGATCAGTAGGTACTTGCAACTTCTTAAGGGGATTTGACGATCTAACCCCAGCTTCCGGTTGCCTCTCCACGATGATCTACCAATCCAAATTGCAACCTGCCTCAATCGATGATCTGTTCAAGTCTCCACCCACTAATTGCCTCAAGCTCAAGCTCTAGGATCAGTGGTCTACCTGTAAACCTTGATCTGCCTCATGTTCGATGATCTGAACAAGTCCACAAGTTGCCTCAATCTTCTCTCCAACCAGCCGGTGCACCAACAACACTCTGTCCAACAATAGGTTAACGAACCAACTCTGATACCATTTGACACAATCAAGGCAGGGAGATCCAACGAAGGACAACCCAACCTTGTAGCTAAACACAAAAACCATGCACAACATACTGGTAACCAGTAAGAAGGCGCCATAAACAACATGAAGAACAACCGGTAACAACACAAAACACATAACCGGTAAACAATATGAATGAAGCTTATTACAATTTGAAGAATTATACATGCCACATGCTGGATTCGCAGTCCAGGATACAAACTGTAGACACCTAAAAATGTCTCATTGATAATGTACTAATTATTCATCTAAATTAGTTAAATAATTCTTTAATTCTTTAATTAAGTTAATTAATCTTATTCTTCTAATTTCATATTTCCTCATCATCTTACTAATTATTCTATTTTAATTCTATCTTCAATTAATCATTCAACCCTTTTCTAAATATTAACTAAATATTAATCATTTAATTAATTGTGATTTTAATTCTTTAATTTAAATAATCTTTATTATTTAATTAAAGTCCATTTCCAAATAATTAAATAGTTTCTTTAAATTATTTAATTAGCTAATTAATTCTTCTAATTTCATTTAATTTCATCTAATTTCATTAATTCTCTAAATTCAAGTTCAAATTCATATTCTTCCAATCTCTTCTAATTTCAAATACATGTGCATGATTTCAAAAATCAAATTGAATTTAAAATAAATTAAATAGCTGAATTAATTCTCATGCAAAGATTAAATTGAAAATCAAAGTCAAAGTGCAAGCACGTGCTAAATTAATTAATTCAATCAATTAACTAATTAATTCAATTAGGCTAACCAGATTTGAGAAAGAAACAAGAATATGGGTGTGGAGCAGCAAGGAGAGCGGTGAGCAGGAATCCGAAATTTCAAATCTGGGAATGGTGGATTCCCTAAGGAAGGCAGTCTTTCTGGGTGTGGAATTGGCAATCAGGCAGGCTTCCAAGCATCCCAAGGTACATAAGAGGATAAGGAGATAGTCAAATTGGTGGAAGACAAAGATTCCAAAACCGAGGACCCACACGATAGAGGTAAGGAAAAAAAATGGTCTTCGCTTTTTGGAGTGAAGCCGCTGGTAAAAAACAGGGCTACCGGAAGTTAAAAGTATTTTTGATCTAGTTACAGGGGTGGTTGCTATTTCTGTTCCGGATAAGCTAGTAGATCTTACTATCTTTGATTTAGCTATGACATTAGTCAGTCGATTTGCTGGTTTTAGGCCTAACATTGATGTTGTTAGGAATTTTATAAGGAGGAAATGGGTTCTCAAGGGTCAAGTGGATGTGGCGGCGTTGCCAAGGGTTTTTTTTCCTTTGCTTTTAACTCTGAAGAAGATATGAATAAGGCTCTATGTGAAGGTCCATGGATGTTCGGCAAGTCAACTTTGGCTCTACAGAAATGGGCTTCAAACCTTTCTCTCGACGAGTCATTTTTTGTGTCGGCACCTGTGTGGATGCACCTCCCGGGCCTTCCGTTGGAATTCTGGAATGAGGAAGTCTTTAAGGGGATAGCGAGTTCTTTTGGAGAACTTCTCTTGATCGACCCAATGACTGCAACTAAATCAAGGTTAGTTTTTTCTTGCATTTGTGTAAATGTTAATCAAATGATAGACATGCCCCAATCTATTGAGATTATATCTAAATTAGGGAAATGGACCCAAGTGATTGAATATGAATCGCTCCCGTTTGCTTGCTTTCTTTGCAAAAAATTGGGCCATTGGACAAAATTTTGTCCACTTAAGAAGGGTAAGAACAACAAGAATGATAGTAGTGTGAAGCAAAAATGGGAAACAAAAGAGAAAAAGGAGACCCATCAGTAGAGTGTGATCTAGATAAGGAAGTGATTGAGCTAGAAAAGGAGGTGAAGAAGGATGTGAATAGTAATAATAAAAAACCTGCTTGTGTCTGTTCTAATAATCACATAGAAATTACTAAAGAAGATGAGAAAATAATAGAGGTAAATAATAAAAATGATTTAGAGGACTAGGAGGTAGGGCCAGTCAGTTAGGAGAAAGTAGAGGAAAGTCCCAATGACGATGTGTCTGCATCATCTCATACAAAAGCAACTGAGGAAGACTTCAATGAAGCGCAGGATTTTAACCTTTCTGATCTTGAGCCTCTGTTGTTATTAACCAATGGAAGCCCAAAGCCATTTCAATGAAAAACCCCATCACATAGTGCAGAAATGGAAGTCTTGGAAGGAAATCTTAGGATTCTTGGTACGAAAGAGGGAAAATCGAATAAGGAGGGACCCAATGGAGGTATCACAACTAGAAGCAAGAATAAGAAAAAGGCAGATGTTGGAAGCCAAAACAAAAAGTAGGGGAAACCTCTAAAACATCAGAGGGAACATGAAAGTTGGAAGAACCGTGTTGATGGAACACAGAGTTCCATCGAGCCAGCCCTATCCCCAGTTAAAGTATGAAGATAATTTCCTAGAATATAAGAGGGTTGAATGCCCCTCATAAGAAAGATGTGTTACGTAATATTATAGGAGATCATAAATCAGATGTGGTCCTTGTTCAGGAAACTAAAATGTGTAAGGATAAAGTGGAAAGGATTAGAATATTTAAAAATAATGGAGTTATAGGATCTAGTTGGGAGGGAGCCTCTGGAGGAACAACGATTTTTTTGAACCAAAATACTATTAAAGGTAAGGAAATTATTTTTGAATTTAATAGGAACTTTGTGCAGCTTGAGCATATCAAGGATAAGTTTGTTTGGGTTTTAACCAATGTCTATGCGCCTAATACCAAAACTGGGAGAGCTAAATATTGGAGAAGCCTTACTGAAGATAGACTTAATTTTGCTGATAAAAGCTGGATAATAATTGAAGATTTCAATACTCCGCTAAAAGAGGAAGAGAAGATGGGAGGCCTTCCCTTGCAGCTTGATGACAACCAAGATATTATGGATTTCATTAATGATCAAGCTCTTATGGATGTGGATCTCCAAGGGATTAACTATACCTGGACTAATAGAAGAACTGGAGTTGATCTTATTCAAGTTAAGTTAGACATAACCTTAATTAATCCTGAGTGGTTATCAAAGTATAGTTGTTCTTTGGCATTTGTTATCAAGATTGGTTCTGATCATTACCCTATTTCTTTCACTGCCAATTCTTTTTCTGCTAAGAGAAATTTCCCTTTTAGATTTGAAAAAGTGTGGTTATCCCATCCTTCTCTGGAAGCTTGTGTTGGAGATTGGTGGAGTTCTGAGGTTGAGGGAATGACTCTATTTAGAATAGCTAAAAAAGCTCAATATTATAAAGGCTAAAATCAAAATTTGGAACAAAGAGATTTTTGGGGATATCTTCAAGAGTAAAATTCAAATTAAAACTGAAATAAAAGAAGTTCAAGATAAAATCGAAGAGGATGGGCTTTTCTGAAGAGTTGAGGTTTGTGGAAAATGGTTTGTTGTCTAAATACCACACCATTATTTCTAATGAAGAGACTTTCTGGGGACAAAGATCAAGAGCCTTGTATTTGAAGGAAGGTGATAAAAATACCCAGTTTTTCACTTAACTTCTCTTAAGCATAGGGTGGTTAACAGGATATCCAAGTTATCCTATAATAGAGGGATTTTAAAGGAGGATAATGATATAAGAAAGGAAGCTCTAGACTATTTTAGCACCCTTTTGGGAGACCTATTAGTCTCTGCAACTCTGTTTACAAGATTTTGTCTAAGGTTCTTACCTCTAGACCGCTGGATATTCTTCCCAGAATTATATCTGCTCAGCAAAATGGTTTTGTCCCCAGTAGACAGATTTTGGATTCCATTATTTCAGTTCATGAAAATATTCATTCTCTAATGACGGCTAATAATCAGGGCTTTTTTCTTAAGTTAGATATGGCTAAAGCTTATGATAGAGTGAATTGGCAGTTTCTCTTAGGGATTATGAAAGGCTTTGGATTTGGAGAAAAAATTATTCAACTTTATTCTCAATTGATGGAAACTTCCTCTTGTGCTGTTATTGTCAATGGATCCCTATCAAGTTTCTTCAAAATTACTAGAGGTCTTAGACAGGGGGATCCTATCTCCCCAATCTTGTTTACTATTTTAGCTGAAAGTTTGGGTAGATTTATTTTTAAAATGTGGAAGAAGGCAATCTCAAAGGACTGAAACCTTCTTCCTCCAATTTTACTTGTACTCATGAACAATTTGTTGATGACTCAATCACTATGGGGGAAGCTACTATTAGGGAAGCTAAAAATATGAACAATGTTATGAATATTTATGAATCTGCTTCTGGTCAAAAAATTAATTGGGACAAGAGCTCTTTGTTCTTCATCATTTTCCCTATTCAAAGACAATTAAGGATCGAAAGAATTCTAGGTTGTACAATAGCTGAGCTTCCCTCTACTTATTTGGGGCTTCCCCTTTGTATTAAGCTTGAGGATAATTTTTGGATTAAGTTGGTTGACAGATTCAACTCCAAATTGGCAGGTTGGAAAGGGGTAGTACTTAGTCAAGCGGGCAAGGTTACACTGCTCAAAGCCACTCTCCAAAACTTGCCTATTTATGCCCTCAGTTTGTTTAAAATCCCTAGAAATTTTGTGGAAGCAATTGAAAGAATCCAAAAAAAATTTCTTTGGTCAGGAGTGGAAGTCAAGAATATAATTCCCCTTATTGCTTGGAATAAAATCTGCTCTCCTAAGGCCTTTAGGGGGTTGGGTTTAAGGAATATGAGCTCTATGAATAATGCCTTATTAGCTAAACAAATTTGGAGAATGAAAGGGGAGGAAAGAGAGTGGAATTTAATCCGGAGAAATAAATATCTTCAAAAGCAATTTTCTGAGGAAGAATTTTTAGATAAATGTTTTATTGTTGAAGGTTTTGCAATATGGAATGCAGTTCAATCGGCTAAAAGTTGGGCTGCAGCTGGAAGAATGTGGAATCTGGGGAATGGTAGAAGTATAAGATTTTGGGAAGACAGACGGATTATGGATAAACCTCTAAAGGAAATTCCAATCCATTATGATTGGAAAGATTGGTTTAAAAGAAGGTATGGGGGTTTGGTCTGAGATTACTGGGGAAATGGGAAATGGATTGATTTTAGCTAGCAGTGTCCAGGGTTAAAGTTTCTTGAGATTGTGTTTTCTTCTAAAATTCTGAGAGACAACAAAGAGGATAATTTGATATGGAGGGAAACCCCACATGGGAAGTATTTTGTGTCCTCAGTTGTGGCTATCCAAAATAAAGTTATGGAATAAATTCCTATTTGGGCTAAATTTTGGAATAAGAAGTTAGTTCCTATAGTTAATATCTTTTTTTGGATCTTTATCCAAAACAAGGTATTAACTCTGGACAACCTTCAAAAGCGAGGATTTGTTTTTCCTAATAGGCATTCTCTTTGTTGTAGGGAAGAAGAGTCTGCTTGCCATATTCTCCGTCAGTGTACTTTCAGCCAGGAAATTTGGAAAATTATTTTAAGTAGGTGGAAGCTGAGTTGGGTTTTTCTGAACTCTCTAGGGGAATCCTGGCGGCAATGGCACTGCCCTAATTTCAACCCAATATTGTGGAGCTTTGGAAACTTACATTCCCTAATGTTATTTGGAATTGTAGCGTCCTAAAATTGTGACACTTGCAATTTCGACCGCATTTCGGTCTTCACGATGGCGACGCAACACGCAACCTGAATGGAGACCCTGAAACTTGCTCACGACACTGAAAACTGCATTTTTCAAGCACCCTGGCCTGAACCTCCTTGCACCCTGCTGTCCCGGGAGGTGGGACCAGAGCGCCCAGCGCCCTAGTCCCCAGGACCATGGCGCCCAGTGCCCTGGTCCCTGGGTCCTATTTTGGGCCCGGTCTCCTAAGGGGTCTCGGGTCTTTTTGTTTGCAATTTGGAAATTAACTTTCCTGGTCGGCCTAAGGTCGGGAAAATCAGTCTATCAGCCCTAAATGACAAGTGTATAAACTACATTTTTCTCTCTCATTGGGACATAACAAATAGATGATGAAAAAGGCGTGGAAACTATACTCAAGCATTCAAGCATTCAAACATTCCTTCTAAGTCTCCATTCAAGGCTAAGTGTTGCATTCAAGACAAGGATTCAACCATTGAAGAGGAGATCACATACTACATGCTACATACAACATACTACTACAACATACAACATACAACATACAACATCTAAACCTTCACACATAAGGATACAAACATCCTTAGAACAAGGTATTAGTACTTGTTTTACATACATTTACATTTACAGCACTTGCTCATTTCTTGGTTAATTCCAAATCCGGGGTTTGACCTAAAGGCAAACCCCTAATTCCTAACCCCCCAATCGTCTTCGCTTTTCTGTGTGTAGGTTGCAGGTATGCGGCTGAAATTGAAGATCTGGAATCCTTGTACAGAGACGAACAGATCCCCCTTTGTTTCGCTGATTTTTCAGAGGACCGTGGCGCCGGGCGCCATCGTCCTGACAACTTTTGCTCAAATTTGCAGGACAGTGCCGTGTCGACATTTTACTGCTAATTCCAGGTCCGCAGCTTCATCCTATAACCCGAACTCAGTTTATAAGCGAATCTTTATGACTTTCTATGCATTCCTAGCTTAATTTCCTTAACAACATTCTTTACAAAAGAGGGTAGCCTTGCTTTCCTAACCCTTGAAATTCATTTAGCATCCAATCTTACATTGTGTGGGATTGGATCTTATGAGTTTCAACCCCTCTTTTGAATGTAAAGTCTCTCCCCTAAGTGAAAAACCATCGAATCCTAGCGAACCTCCTTTCTCTCTCCTTGAAGTCGGAAGAGGGGAGAGCAACTAGGGTTCGATCGTGATTTTCTGCTTTACATTTTGGTGAACCTGACGTGAACATCCTTTCTGATTTTTCATGCTTAGATCTGAAAAAAAAAAATTGATTACATTTCCATGTTTGATCTTTTGCAAAATTTTAGAGGTGATTGCATAAAAAACCTAAATTTTCTTTTTAGTAATTGAACCTGCGAAATGTCTAAATGTTAATGCGTGTTTCAGATCTGCCCTTCTATTACAAATTTTTAATTCATATTTGTGCTTTAATTCTGAAAATTAAGTGGTTAAGTGTCAAAACCCTAATTTTTGAAACCCTCTTGATTCAACCTTTGTCCGACAATTTCACTGATCAAAACATCTCCAAATCAGCTGTAACTTTGGATTCCGCAATAAAATCGCAATATCTTTCATCCCTGAAAATTTGGAAAAAAGTTGCGAGGACCGTGGCGCCGAGTGCCATCGTCCCCGACATTTTTTCCAAAATTTCGGGAGCGAGATCTTACTGTATTTTCCTGCTAAAATCCAGAATTTTGGCTGATTTTATCAATTTTAACACCTTCAAAATAACAGTCAAAGTTGGTCTTGTGATTGCTTGGATTAAGGCTTCTAAACATTTAAAAATCATTGAAATTGAAATTTTGTGTCAAAATTGTGTTCTTACTATCCTAAATCTGAAAAGTGTGTTATCATTCATTAAAAATTTCAGTGCTTTATTCAAATTCTTGCATTTTGTGACTTTTGAAATTAAGTGCTTAATTACAACAACTTTGATTTCCGCTTTCAAAATTGAATTTTGCGTGAAATTGAGTCAATTTTTAATTTCAAAATTTACATTGCTCTGGATATTCCCTCTAAAATCACAAAATTTAAAATTTCAGTTTCCCTCTCTTTTCAAATTTTTGCATTTTTCGACAATCTTGGTAGGGTTCAATTTTGAGGTTACAACTTTAATTTGGCCTATCTACAGATCGTAAAATCACTCAATTTTTTCAGATTAGCTCTAAAATCATCATACCTTTCATCCCTGCAAATTTTGAAAAAAGTTGCAAGGACCGTGTTGCACTCCGGGCGCCACGGTCCCGAGCATTTTTTCCGAAATTTCGGGAGACTGTTGTGATTGCATTTAACAGCTTAAATACAGAAGATTGGCTGATTTTACTGAAAATTGCTACCTCTAAAATCAAAATTTTCTCTCCTTCTCTAGTGCATGAGTTTTACAACAATAAGCCCTACTTACACTATTCCCGTTAGATGAAGCCGTAGAATTAAGTCTTTCTTAGGTTTAACTACTGAGGAGATGGAACCTAATTTGAATAGCCTTTTTAACGAGGACATGGGTAATTCCTCTAATCCTCCTAATGATGAAGAAGCTCTCCATGAGGTTTCTGAAGAACAATTTTCGAAATTGGATAACCAATTTGATGATTTTTGACAATGGATGTCTCAAGAATACCCTGATAGTCAAGCTCTTCCTTTAATTGAGGGTCTAAAACGTATGCTTCAAAGTGATAAGAATGGAATTGATATTTTGCGTGGTATTTCACACATTGTGAATTCGAATGTGATGCCTATGAAGAGTTGTGCTGAAAATTTGGGTTATACACAACCTCCTACACAAGTCAATCATTCTATTCCTTTGACAACTCCTATTGCTAGTATACCTACCTTTACATCAAACATAATGGCTACTTCTATACAAGATATTCCCCCTGTGATCACCAGTCATGGGGGCAATCCCTCTTCTTCAATTAACCCTATTCCTTCATTCAATCCGATTTCTTCATTCGTCCCTTCAATGAGTGTTCCTATTACATCTCCACAAATGAACATGACGCAAGGGGGCAATTCATTTAACCATTCCATTCCTCCTTGTAGTATTCCTCCTGTCCAATCATCTCCTATGACTAATTATCATAGAGTCCCACCACCTTACTCTCTACCTTCTTTCAATAACATAACACCTCCATCTCAATCTAACACATCCAATATGAACTCTTCGACTGAAGCGACCATTAACAATCTTGCACAAACTGTCTCTTCTTTACAGCAACAAATTGCCTCTATGAATCAATCTAAGTTTAGTGTGCCCACATTTGATGTCGCGAGCCCACTTTCTCTTGACATTGTTCGAGCTATCCCTCCTAAACATGTTGAAATCCCGTATTTGGAACTTTATAATGGTAAAGGAGATCCTCTAACACATGTTAAGACTTTTCAAACAATTTGTACTGATTTTGCTTATGACCAAAGGTTGCTTGCAAAACTATTCACGAGAACATTAAGAGACAAAGCCCTACAATGTTATTGCTCGTTGCCTTCTTATTCTATTACTTCTTTCGAACAACTTGCAAATGCTTTCATTCAACAATTTCAAAACAATATAAGTCCTAAAGTTACTTTGATTGATTTAATGCATTGTAAACAAGGTTTTAAAGAAAAAGTGACTGATTTCATTGGTAGATATAAGCATTTGTATGCTCAAATTTCTTTTCCAGTACCTGACAATGATATTCAAAGAATCTTTATTTCTAATTTACAAAAAGATATTCGAGACAAACTTCTGTTTTCTGAGTTTACTTCTTTCCAACAGTTGTGTGCAACTCTTCACAATTATCAACTGACTGTGAGTCAAATGGAACAATCACATCCTATGGCTCCGAGTGATAAGGGTGATAGCAGTCAACAACCATTTGGGAAGTTTAAACCGAACAGAGATTCCATCAAATTCAATGAAAACATCATCAACAACAATGTGAATGCAGCATCAGGTGTGCCTCCTATTTCTAAATTTTTCAAGAAAGAAAGAAAGTATACTCCTTTGAATGAATCATTGCATAGTATTATGAATAAGTTATTGGAACAAAATGTGCTTACTCTTCCTCCTATAAGACAAATTGATCCTGCAAAGATTACTTCACCTTATTTTGATAACAAAGCTTTTTGTCAATTTCATCGTCAGCCTGGGCATGATACTGAAAAATGTTTTTCTTTAAAGGGTAAAATTCAAGATTTGATTGATAACAATACTATCTCTGTTTCTGGAGTGAATGATAAGGGCAACACATCTGTAGCTCCTCCTAACCAAAATCTTCAGATTTTCACTGATCCATTGCCTTCTCATACCTCTAATGCAATTGAGGCTAATGATTCCTCTCTCTCATCTGATGGTCTTGTGTCTATGACTCCGAATGTGATTAACTTTGTAGAGCAGCAAGAAATCCCTAAAGAACCTTCCATCACATTTGATTCCAGTGAAACCATTAGGGCACCGGATGGTCCTTTATACATAGTTGCAAAAGTTAAGAATACACCTTGCCGTGGAGTGCTTATTGATCCTTCGTGCATGGTTAATGTTATTACTGAAGAGTTTCTTTTTACTTTGCAATTGAATCAAGTGATGTATGACAAAACAGATGTGATTGTGAAATTATTTGATGCATTTTCTTCTCCTGCAATTGGTTCTATTACATTGCCTATTGATGTCCATAACAAATCTCTTGATGTGAACTTTGCTATTATTCCATCTTCCGAACAATTTCGTGTGAAGCTTGGCTATCCTTGGCTATCTTCCATGAAAGCTATTGCTTCTCCTATTCATAAGTGTTTGAAATTTCCCCATAATGGTGAAGTTGTTACTGTCAATCATAGTCTCTTTAAACCAGCTGAAAGAACCTCTAGTGTTCCTATTGATTACTTTTGGCCTAAACAATTCCAATCTCTTCCTCTGTGAAGTGATCATCTTTTCAAATCTTATCAAAAGTGGAAAACAGATATGATCCTATCTCTAAGTGAACCTAGAGCACCTAAACTTGATATTCCTATCATTCTTGAGAAGGAAGTTCTTCCTTTGAAAGATAAAACTAATGTCTTTCCTCAAGAAGATTCTCAACCCATCCCTATGGATGTGACTATGTCTATACCTAATAAACTTCCTAAGAGTAGACCTATACCTCCTCGTCATGATGGACTTGGTCTTCTCCCTAAACCAAATATTCCTCCTTTATACGGAGCAGTTCCTCCTCCTTCTTTTTATAGAGAGAAGAGACCTTCTTCTTCTCCTATTATCCAGCCTAAGAGACCACAACCTAAACACCCAAGTGCTAAGGATGAGAACATTCCTCCTCCTCAGTCTTCTCCACTTCCTACTAAGACTAGACGAAATCGTTCTGCACGTGAACGCCGGTGAAAGCGTCGTCTTAGAGCTCAAACTTTACAATCTCCAAAAACACCTTCAACAAGCATTATTCCATTTTCTCCTCAGCCAGAAATTGAGCCGAAATCTCCTAAACATAAGATGCATGATGGTCTTGATCCTGTGCGAGTTAAAGATCCTATTTTTATAAATCTTGATGATGATATAGATGAAAATGTTACTCCTCTTGCTTCTGATAGTGAATATGAACTTGTTGATGTTGATAACCATTTATCTAATGAATTTTCTAAAGCACTTATCCTAGCTCCTAGACAAGAACAACGTGGCTCGGAACATGAACATAGCCCTTGTTTGGATCTTGTGATAGCTTCATCTGCTGTGTTGGATGTTCCTCCTCTGGCGTGTTCCCTGCCTTCCCGAAACATTGATCAGCAAGATCGGGGGGTATATGACATGCTAGACTAGTTACATTAGCATAGCAGATTCTCTCCTCCTCTCTTTTGTTACTTCTTCTATATGTTATTTTCATTCTTCTATTTGTTTTCCTTGGTGTTGTCTACTTGAGGACGATGCAAAGCATTGAGATCTCTCGATCTCTCTCATGTTGACTCAAAAGACACATGTGTTCCCTTCTTCTAGGTGACCTTCCTTGATTGGGGAATGAAGAACAATTATGCATACATACATATGATATATATACATGACTTATCATACAGCATACTGACCCCAAGGAAAGCGAAGTCACCTCGTGCTTTGTGTTTTGTGTCTATTATCCTTGGGTTTATCTCACACTTGGGGGCTAAATCCTTGTGATAACGTGCTGCTTTCCTTTCTCATTTCTTATGTGTATCACTACGTTAAAACAATCACCCCCGGTGAGGCGTGTGCAATCACTTTAACGTAGGGGGGCATACATCCCGTTCATATCTTTTCAAGATACTTGAAAATTTCTTGGCAAATTTAGCCTTGCCTTGAAAATTTTTGATATCTTTCTTGCATGACTCATAGTGAGGGAGCTTTACTACTGACAGTCATGGTTCTTCCTCGCGATCTTCCCTTTTACTTTGTCAATCGAAGTCTTAAGATCCTTAGTCCACTGGGGGCTTGATGTATCTTGCCTCCGTGACGTGGTGAAAGTCTTTCAATGTTGTTTCCTTGTACTTTACCGGAAGTATGAGCATACATACTCCCGCTAAAGTGGGGGCTAAATGTAGCATCCTAAAATTGCGACACTTGCAATTTCGACCGCATTTCGGTCTTCATGATGGCGTCGTAACACGCAACCTGAATGGAGACCCTGAAACTTGCTCACGACACTGAAAACTGCATTTTTCAAGCACCCTGGCCTAAACCTCCTTGCACCCTGCTGTCCCGGGAGGTGGGACCAGAGCGTCTAGCGCCCTGGTCCATAGGACCATGGCGCCCAGCGCCTTGGTCCCTGGGTCCTATTTTGGGCCCAGTCTCCTAAGGGGTCTCGGGTCTTTTTGTTTGCAATTTGGAAATTAACTTTCCTGGTCGGCCTAAGGTCGGGAAAATCAGTCTATCACGCCTAAATGACAAGTATATAAACTACATTTTTCTCTCTCATTGGGACATAACAAATAGATGATGAAAAAGGTGTGGAAACTATACTCAAGCATTCAAGCATTCAAGCATTCCTTCTAAGTCTCCATTCAAGGCTAAGTGTTGCATTCAAGACAAGGATTCAACCATTGAAGAGGAGATCACATACTACATGCTACATACAACATACTACTACAACATACAACATACAACATCTAAACCTTCGCACATAAGGATACAAACATCCTTAGAACAAGGTATTAGTACTTGTTTTACATACATTTACATTTACAGCACTTGCTCATTTGGTTAATTCCAAAACCGGGGTTTGACCTAAAGGCAAACCCCTAATTCCTAACCCCCCAATCGTCTTCGCTTTTTTGTGTGGAGGTTGCAGGTACGTGGCTGAAATTGAAGATCTGGAATCCTTGTGCAGAGACGAACAGATCCCCCTTCGTTTCGCGGATTTTTCGGAGGACCGTGGCGCCGGGCACCATCATCCCGACAACTTTTTCTCAAATTTGTAGGACAGAGCCGTGTTGACATTTTACTGCTAATTCCAGGTCCGCAGCTTCATCCTATAACCCGAACTCAGTTTATAAGCGAATCTTTATGACTTTCTATGCATTCCTAGCTTAATTTCCTTAACAACATTCTTTACAAAAGAGGGTAGCCTTGCTTTCCTAACCCTTGAAATTCATTGAGCATCCAATCTTACATTGTGTGGGATTGGATCTTATGAGTTTCAACCCCTCTTTTGAATGTAAAGTCTCTCCCCTAAGTGAAAGACCATCTAATCCTAGCGAACCTCCTTTCTCTCTCCTCGGAGTTGGAAGAGGGGAGAGCAACTAGGGTTCGATCGCGATTTTCCGCTTTACAGGAATATCTAGAAAGAGCACAACAATAGGATTTTTAGGGATAAAAGTGCCAACCCTGAAGTGGTGGTGGATAAAATTTACAAGAGTATCTTTGAATGCATCAATGACATTGATGATGGACCAGTTGCTAAAGAAGACTTCAATGACAGGTGGAACCTTTCCACTACCAAATCTAGTAAGGAGAAGGGCAGAGAAGGTCTTGCTTGGTGTTTTCTACCTTTGGGATGGATAAAGGCCAACTTTGATGGGGCTTCTAAGGAAAATCCGAGTAAAGCTGGTTATGGGGGCATTGTCAGGAATTTTGTTGGAAGTTGCCTAGTGGTGGTTGCTGGTCCTTTGGGGAGTCAAACTAGTCTGTTGAAGCCTCAGCTATGCTGAATACTCTAATTATTGCTAAGAACCTAAATCATGATAAATTATGGCTTGAGGGAGACTCACTTAATATTATTAAGTGTTTGAAGGGGGAAACCAAGCCATTGTGGTCCATTGAAAACATTATTTTGAAAGCTAGGGAAATTATTGCTAGTTTTAAAGTAATAGTAATAGAAGATGCTTTTAGAGAGAAAAATATGGTGGCAGACTATCTGGTGAACCTAGGCCTTAACTCCAAATCTCAAACAATTTGGCATGGGGAAGATATTAATATGAGTATTAAAGAGCTCCTCAGAAAGGATAGATTTACAGGGAAAGAAGGACCACATCATCATGATAGTTGATATAAGTAATTTATGCATTGATAGAAAGGTAATGATTACTTGGCAAAGTGGCAAAATCCCAATCAAATATAATATCACTCCGCACACTTTGTGGGTCATCTTTTTCAAAATTTTGAGAGACAATGGGAAGAAAGTTTTGAGTTTGCAGAAGAACAGAGGTGAAAGTCTGAAATTGAATATGGGAGGTGATTTGAGGAGGGAGGAACCAGACAAAATGCCCAGATGGAAGGATATGCCAAAATTTTGGGTGAATTTGGAAAAAGGGTCCCTAACGAGTTTCATGGAGAAGCTGGTTGATTACGACAAAGATAGGGTTAATCTCACAGTCTCCCAAATTTCTAAAAATTGGAGTAATGTGTCCTTTAAAATCTATGGTGTGAGGTTCAAATTGGACGCAAGCCTCATCATGACTATGACAGGTATGCCCCACTCAGGGCTCAATTTTTTTAGAGATCTTAAAGTTTCCAATAATGTGGTAAATCTTTTCTCGCGTAAGGAAAAGGAGAGGGCTAAAATTGGAAAAGCCACAGGGGGTTATTATGAAGCATCCAATATCAAGAAAATATGGGGCTAGGTTTTGAATGCTATCATGGAATACATAATTGTTGAGGGCCTCTTTTCCAGGGCCCACACTTATCACTTTGTGTTATTAAACCACTTTAGGGATGAGAAAAGGGTCTCCCTGCCCTACTATCTCTTGAGGTCCCTGTCTAGGTCTCTCAATAAACACAATAAGAATCCCTCGAATCTGGTGCTCCATTGTGGGCTCTTGTTGCTCATTTATGAGCACTATAAAACCCTTGCCATGTAGGAAAACAAGAGGTTATCTTCTTCTCCAGGGAAAGGCAAGAGAAAGCTGGAGGAAGGTGAACCCAGCAAGGAGGAGGCTACTTCTAGAAAAAAAAGTAAGAGTGCCATTGGGATGAAAGCCCATGATGGAAAGAATGACATAGAGGAAACTGGAAAAGAGGGCAGTGAAATGGAAATAGATGAGTCAGAGGGTGAGGACAGTTGAAAGATGAGGATGTGGGTGCAGAGGATGAAGAAGGTGAGAACGAGTCCATCAATGATAGCCCAATTCACAGTGCTAGCTTAGGCAACGACAACAACCAACCTATGGTGGATTTGGATGATAAGGATAATATGGAAAAAGATTTGAATTTTGAGAGGGAGAACAATAAGGAACCCAAGAAGGATACGACTAGGGATAGTTTGAGTGAGGATAAGAAAAGTGTTGGAGAAGGGTTATTCCTGGATAACCTTAAAAAACTCACTGAGGCTAGATTGGGTTATGACAAATTAATATATGAAAAATTGAAGAACCTGGATAAAAATGGGAAACAGATAGATGAGAAAAGGAAGGAAGATGACAGGATTCAAAAGCAATGGAAGCAGGACATGGAGGAAAAAGTTAAAAAAATGGTAGCTCAGATTGACTATCTGGAAGAAGGGAAAGTGGCGATGAAAAACCTGCTGGGTATTATCCCGAATATCTTGTCTACTGTTACAAAGAACCTAGAGGATATTTTGAAGGTCCTCGATAACTCCATCTCTCCCTAACTAGTGGTGGACCTCGACATGGATGAAGATGCAACCGAGATTAGAAGTGGGGAAGCTACATCTGGTCGAGCAGCAAAGAGAACTAGAGCAAGTGTTAAGAAAGTTGCTGCTGCTTCTGCTAAGGATATCCCTAATCTTAAAGATAATATAAAAGACCTATATGGGATTAGCAGTAACTTGTATAATGCCCTAAAAAACATAAATTAGTTCCTTTTGTCGGGTTTGGCTAGTTTTTTGCTAGTTTTTGGGGGGTTTTATCTCGTTTTTTCTAGTTATTTTGCTAGTTTTCCTAAAGTTTGTTCCTCCTGATTTATTAATGCTTTTATCTTGTAAGGTCCTTTTGTAAAGGGTTTCAGGGCCCCTTCAAAACCTTCTTTTACTCTAATAAAAAACTAATTAATTCAATTATCTTTTCAATTCCCATTTCTATCTTTTAGTTATCTTTTTTCTAAATAAAGCTCTCAATCAACTTTCAATTAGTTAACTATTTCATTTTCTTTAATTCTCTCCAATCATTCTTTTTCTATCTTCTAGTTAGTTTTTTCTAAATAAAGCTTTCTTTTTCATCAATCAATTATCCTCCAATCATTCTTTTTCATCTTTCAATTAGCTTTTTTCTCAATCAATTAACTCATTTATCTATTCAATCTATTATGTTCCACCTCCAAATCAATAGTTCAACTATCAATTAGCATGTGAGCTCACATGAGTTCCACCTCTTGATCAATTTTTTCCACCTCTCATTCAATCCTCTTCAATAATCTATAAATTGAGAATTCAATATCCATTTTCAACAATCACAAACTTTGAATCTTGATGTCAATTGCAGGTTGCCAGTGCGATATATGAGAGCCACCATACCACAAACAAAAGAAGAGCAATAGAAGCAATATGCAGTCATGGAATAGGAAGTTTTAATTGATTATTTTACATTCCTATTTGCTTGATTGTGTTATTTCATTGAGTTTGTTTAGAATTCTTTAATTGAATAGGTATTCGTGATTTCCTCTTTATTTATAGTTGAATTTAATGATGAATTTTACATATGACATTTTGGTGAACCCAACGTGAAACAAAAACTAATTAACCTTCTTTGTTTTCTGTGTGATTTTTGCAAGTCGTACATAATTTTCATTTTTTTGTAGGTTTTGTACAGATTGCAAAGCAGATTCAACAATCACGCAATCGCATAGACAATATCACACAATCGATAACTCAAGGTCATGCATTCGTGTGGAACCCATCACACAATAATCTAGATACTGCTACACAATTGATCAAATCATGTTATGCATTCCTCGACTGGTTTATGCATTTTGTTTATCTTGTTTTCCTCATTATCTGTGCTTTGTTTTGTCTTGGTTCTGTATTAATTTCATCAAATATGAACATTTTTTACCCTAATTGTATGCTTTAATTATGACATCTTATGGCACATAAGGTACAATTCAATATTCCAGGTGCCAGGAGGACAAAAGAACAAAGGAGGCAAGCTAGATGTTATCATCAAATCCTAAAGGTAGAAAAGAAGATACAAGATCTAGAGGACCAACCAACCATTGATAGATACAACAACCTAGTTCTCTCATATAGAGTGAAATATGACTTTCTTAATATAGAATGGATGATGAGAGATCTTTCTAGGGTATCACAATCCATTTTGCAAGTTCTGGATTAGAGTTAGACTTTGTATTGTTTGGCCTGTCTTTGATTTACGCATTCGCCTAATTATTTTCACGCAATCTCTTTGTCAGTATCACACATTCGTTTTGTCAGAATTATGTATTCGCACTGTCATTATCATGCAATTGTACATACAATATCACACATTCACTCATGTATCATTATGCATTCGTATTTTTCATAGTTAAGTTTTCTGTTTTCTGTGGATTTTCTTGGGTTATTGATTATCTGTCTGCAGCATATGGCAAATTTACAGAGAAGATCAGATTATTACTAAATCATAAACACTCATGTTATCACACTTTAGTTTTAGGCTTAAAATAAACCTGGTTAAAATGGACATGCATGTTATCACACTTCAGTTTTGGGCTTAAAATAAACCTAGTTAAAATTGACATGCATGCTTTCACACTTCAGTTTTGGGTTTAAAATAAACCTGGTTAAAATTGACATGTATGCTTTCACACTTCAGTTTTGGGCTTAAAATAAACCTAGTTAAAATTGACATGCATGCTTTCACACTTCAGTTTGGTGTTTTAAAATTGACATGCACATGCGTATCTCACACCTAAGTTTGGGTCTTAAAATGAACGTGAATCAAGCTTCTCAATAGAATAACTCACATTTCATTTTTTCTTAAAGGAAAGAACTTTTTATTGTGTTTGGGGTGGACCTACTGTTGCGTCAACTACATTTCCACCCATCTTCAGGGTCTTGGGAGAAAGGGAGAAGGTGATAACAACACCCAATTTTTCATTTTAGTAGTGAGGGGTATCTTTAACTATGGATTTAATCACCCCACAAAGGTACTTCGAATTGGGATGCATTGGGGTATCATCTCTCCCAGTGTACTCTTGAGTGGGTTTTTTGAGCCACTATATAAATATTCTGGTCAGGCGGCTAGAGTGTTGAGTGAATTTGACGTATGTGGGGGCCTTCCCTGCACCAATAAGCTTAACTAAAGTCTTAAGTGTCTTGCTCTGAGAGTTTGTCATTGGATTGAGATCCCTCAAAATTTACAATAAGAACCAACTTAGTAGCCCAAATCCCACATTCAGTGATTCTGGGAGTGTGGATCATACCACATAGATACCCCTCATGTACCTTTTATTATGAGACATAAATCCCTTGGTGATAAGATCTTCAGATCTTCAGGGTAAGAGAGACTGGCATGCATGAGAAGTGTGTGCCATGGAGTGGAGCTAAGGTTTCCAGAATCTCTATCTGTTCGTCTTGTTTCGGTATTTTGTTGCGGGGGCCTCATTGAATGATGTCCACTTTCTAGCCTAAGATTGTATTCTATGATTTTATGTGTATCATTGTTTCAGAGCAATATTGAGTTAGTATTTAGGCTATTTCAGGCCCTACCTTAGGTATCTCTGAATTCTCAGAGTTGGTCAGAACACAGTTCAGTCAGCTATACCTGTCTTCAAACAATTGTTCTCAGATTTAGAAAACAACAAAATTATCCTACAAACATAATTACTGGAAACAAAGTTTATCTTGAAACATCAGACGGTCCTACAAACTCAAAAAAATTACATACTTGTGACCATAGGCAGTCTTTGCATAGTCCTCATTTACGTCCTTATTATTGTCCTTAGAAGTTGCACAAGTCCTTGCATAGTCCTCATTTATGTCATTATTATCATCCTAATTTACATCCTTATTATAAACCTCATATATGTCGTTAGAAGTTACATAAGTCCTTGCATAGTCCTCATATATGCCATTATTATCATCCTCATTTATGTCATTATTATCATCCTCATTTACGTCCTTATTATCGTCCTCATATACATATGTCCTAGTTCCTCATCATTTGCATAATCATCCTAGAAAGTCATACCATGTGTCTTAATGGGTCTGCCAGGTGATGGTTTTCTCCCCTTTGAGCAACCAAATCTAGTGCCAAATGATGGTCAATGAGAAATCATTGATAGTTTAAGTAACTTGGCCTGACAATTAAGGGGAAGTGCACCTCAGTACCTAGGAGTTAGATACGAGCTAGATAGAGAGTACAAAATTACCCATAGGATTGATAGAGAAATTGTTGCAAAACTTTTGAGAGAAGAACTTGAAAAACTTGCATTGCAAAAATATCGAAATACTCAACAATTCTCAAGTCCAAATCCCCAATAAAGAGTCTGGTCTAGTGTTGCATATTCTGTATTTAGGTCTAGAGTCTTGCATTATTGTCATCTTGCATTACGTTCTAAAGCATCCTCATATAGAAGTCTTAAATGCCCATCACAAGGTCACAAAAGACAAAAATTAAGATGGACCCAAAGAACAATCTGTCAGTTAATCCAACTTGGAATATGGACATATCAAGTAGACAACGGTCAAATCCTTAGGCAATGCCCACAATACATGATCTATAACAAAATTTAACACATGAAGAGATTGAGTTAGCTCAACAAGACCCACGTGTCCTTATGATTGTAGATGCTCTTATATATAATGATAGGGACAAATATCTCTTGTTGCTATTACAAAATGGTGCCAAGTTACCTAAAGATTTTGATATCACAACAATCTTACCATCAGGAACTACTCTAGGTCCAAATAGCAGTCAAATACCACATGTGACACAAACACAAGCGATGAACTCAAGTTTCTCTCAGAATGCACCAACATCATCTATATAAACAAATATCATTTCAAACATGACTTCTCAATCAAGTGCATCATCCTCAACAATAAATGTTAGCGTGCCAACACAGGCTATCCTAGCCTCTCACACCACACCAATAATATCAAGTGTTTTGACACCTATTCAAACACAAGTTTCTCATACAAAAAGTGCGACTCAACCTCCGGTTTCCTATTCCATAGGATCTACATACAGTTATCAAAATACAAACCTAGGTTCCGCTAATACAATGAGTACAACCTAGTCAAACATGGGTTCACATGCCTCTTATTTTACAGTACCTAGTGGAACCCATAACACACAAAATTATAATTATGGTACCTTTCAACAACCTCCTAGTTATACTACCACGAATCCTTTTGTGGGAAATATAAATGCGCAAAGTGTACTCCTGACTCAAACAAATATTTTGTCCCAACAAGTACAAAATTTGCAACAACAAATGACAACTATGCAAACCATTAACGATAAAAAGAGAAATACAATGCAGGACTTACGTCCTTATCCTTTTGATCACACATTATACATGTCGCCTTTCCCACCACATTTTGAAACACCAAAATTTGATAGATATTCAGGGAAAGGTGATCCTAGAGATTAAATCAGAGATTTTTTCACATGTATAGAGGTTGCAACTGAAGACACTTATCTAATGAGATTGTTTCCTAAAAGTCTGGGAGGGCCAACCCTAGAGTGGTTTTCACATCTACCACCAACTATCACATCATGGGGTGAATTCGCTAAACATTTTAGTGGTAAATTCTTGCATAACACTGAAACCCTAGTTACTTTGATGGACTTATGTGCCGCAAAACAATATGAGAATGAAACATTCATGTTTTTCATACAAAGATGGAGAGCTCTCTACAAAAGATGCAATACTATTATTTCCAAAATGGAGAAAGTTGACATGTTTACAGAAAACATAATCCCTAAAATTAATTACCTGATACAAATGCAATTTTTGACCACATTTAAACAAATCACCGAAAAATCCTTAAAGTGTGAGAAAGGACTAGTAGTGTTTATGGTGAAAATGGATAAAACAATAATATTGAAAGACTAAATAGATTCAACCACAAAACCCTAGCCTAACAACAACAAAGATCCACCATAACATATGAAGATTACCCAAGACAATGCAAATCAAATGAAATCACAAAGATTATACCATCACATGTCCAATAGGGTTTGGATCTCCATTCTTCCTATCGCCATTGATCTTGCTTGATATATTTGCTCTCAGATTTTATGTGCACAAGAGCTCAACAAAGAACAGAATGTGGTTGCAAGTAGGATCGCCTATGTTCAAAAGCGCAGTGTAGTCAAGTAGTCAACGGGGGCTTTGATAATGAAGGAAGCATCTCCTTATATAGAAGACACTATATGAAATGGAGGGATAAGATTGAGAGGTGTAAAAGGAGGTCGGCTATGATTAAAGGGTAGGTAAAAGAAATAATAAAATAATGAAAGGGGTAGGTAGTGTATGAATTAAGAGATGAATGACATGTGTCATGGGTAGAAAGATTAATGAATTAATTAAATAAATAAAGATTTATTTAATTAATAGAAGGAGTGAGATCAATTAAATAAATAAGATATTTATTTAATTTAGGAAAAAGGATAATTTAAATAAATAAATGTATTTATTTAAATGAGAAATAAGGCTAGAAGAGGATAAATGAATTAATTAAATAAATAAAGATTTATTTAATTAATAGAAGAATTAGGCTAAAGTAATTAAATAAATAAAATATTTATTTAATTTGACTGGACAATTTTAGGTGTCTACAAGTAGATCAAGGGCTCATAAAATTTGCCCCTCTTTGAGACAATGCAGCTTGTTGCATTGTTTCAAAGAAGATAATATGAACTGATACAAAGTTGCCCCAAGATGGGAATGATATGCCCCCTCGAGAGATTGGATGAAAATGTGTGAAACGATTGCAGACAATCTCTCGATAAGAAAGAAAGGCTAGAAAGGACTGACCGGATAGGATAGAGTGACAGAGTCACGAGATAAAGAAGACTGAATAGGGCTAGGGTAGTCTATAAGATAGACCACAAGGGGAAAAAATCCTCGTTGTCATCCACACATCCAAGAGATCAGAGTGCAGAGAGATAATAGAGAAGCAATAGTCAGCAGCAATGGCATTGGTTCATAGATTTGATCGTGTTCGCTGAATCCAGAGGCCAATAGAGGCAGGAGAGCCAGTAAGTACCACAAAACCTCCTTGTACTTTAATGCATTTATTGTTGTCATTAATGCATGCTAGGTAGGGTAATATGTGCATTTTAGAATAGGGTCCCAAAAAGGTCAAAAATGTGTAGGCGCGTCTGTGTTGGTGCCAAGCACGTTTATGCTCGCTAGGTGCGTCTGCGTTGGTGCCAAGCGCGTCTATGTCTTTTAGGCGTGTCTATGCTAGGCAGGTACGTTTATGCAGTCTCTAAGCGTGTTTATGTTAGGAAAGTGCGTTTGTGTCTTCTAGGTCGAATCGACAGTTCTGTGATGAACATACGCTGTCGATTGGATAAGCTGCTGAGAGAATACACTCGAGCAGGTCCTCTAGTGAAAACTAGGATAGCAAATAGGGCTAGGATTGACAATTCTTCGATAGAACATACATTGCCAATTAGGAAACTACTCAAGAGGATTCACTCAAGCATAGGCCCTAGGATAAGATAGATCAAGGCACTTTGTGATGAATAGGGAGTACTAAAATATGAGTAGCACTTTGTGATGAACAGTGAGTGCAAATGTGAGCAGCACTGTGTGATGAACAGGGAGTGCCAAACACGTAGTACTTTGTGATGAACAGGGAGTACCACTAGGATAGAAGCAACACTTTGTGATGAACAGTGAGTGTCACTAGGACTGAGATGATTGATTTGTGTGACTGCAGGAGTATTTGCCTATGTTGGAGTCATGGGAGAGATTCCCATCGACTCAGAGGTTGCGACCTGAGTTGACAACCGAGGACCGAGCTGGGATTGAGGCTATGGGATTGAGACATATTCTATATGTGCCTGAGTTTCAGGCGAACATGGGATTGCTGACTGCACTAGCGAAGAGGTGGCACTCTGAGACTTGCACTTTTCATTTGCCGATGGGGGAGATGACAATCACCCTGGAGGATGTATACAAGATTTTGCGAATACCGATCGATGGGGAGCTAATTCCGTACGATCGAGATGGAGACAGGGATGCCCTTAGATGAGTGTTCTAGGATCTGGGACTGGAGATGAGGGTGGGACATGTTGTATGAGACACAATGACATGGATAGGATTACCACTACTGGTGGTGCTGGCAGGAGTTATCAGTGGGTTCCTCTGTATCAATTTTGTACCATTTTGTATGATGATGTAGACACCTGCGGGTGATTGTAGCCATATGATTTTGACATCATTGTATCATGACACTTATGATATATATATATATATATATATATATATATATATATATATATGAGATGATTCATGTGATTTATGATGATGATTAATATGGATGCAAATATGTACATGATGGAATGCAATATTTTTGTTCTTTTATGTTTTTAAAATGTTATGCCAATGCAAATGTGAATGTATGAAATGCAGATGAATATGATAATGCAAATGACTATTTTCATGATGAAAATGTAAGATTGCTAATATGTGTTGTGTGCAGGATGTGATGCAGTTGTGATAGCTATATGTATGTATGAAATGATAACATGTGATAATGTAGATGCAACTACATGAAATACAAATATGTTTGGCATGTCATTATACTCAGTCATGTGATAGCAAGCTACACAGACTCGAGAAGGACAATGGAAGTCAATCAAGAAAGGGGGATGAAAGATAGAAGATATGAAAGTGAAAGAGCTTCTTGTGCGTTATCATCATTGAGCTTTATTATGGCAAGTAGGTTATGACAATCGAGGCATATGTTTGACCCAGAAAGTCATTGTACCTATTTGCATGAAGATAAGACAGTCACAAACAAAGAATGCCCCAGTTCATACTAGACTCACAGTGTCCTCATATCCTTGGATAAGTCATAGCATTACCAAAAGACAATCCACAGACAACAAATACAAATAGGTGATGATACCCCATCCTCGCCTTTCTAGTCAAAGACATCCCGGAGATAAAAGCTCTAGTCAGAGACATCCTGGAAAAGCTAAAAGATATGTCACCAAAAGATAAAATCAAAAGAAAACCAAGACTCGACACCAACATCCACTGTAGTCCTCAAATTTAGTGTCTCTTGTCACTTGTATAAGTCTTATTTGATTGTGGTCACAATGTTTACTTTCACAGAAAGGATAGATAGCACTGAACCATATGTTGTCTGAGTCTGTTGAAAGATTTGATTTGTTGAAGCCCATTGTTGCTGCCGTGTCTCATTTGAAACTGACTGAATCCATGAAACTGATACTTTATTGCAAAGAAGATGAAACTTTATTGCGGATTTGCGATGCAAATGTTGCTTTATTGCGGATTGTGCACGAATAGACTAAAGAAAATTGGAAGAAACTGTACTCCTCAAAACATGTGATGTTCTTAGTTCCACACCCATCACTAGACGTAGGATTTGCCTTAGCCATAGATAAGAGCTGATTTATTATGGATGGAAAAGGGGCGAAAAGGAATGTTTATTATGAATGGCTAACCAATCTTGGGTATATCAATAACAAGCCATGATGGGATTGGGTAAGTTTATTGTGGATGGATAGGTTGTGAGTGTGTGCAAAGTGAAAGGATGAAAGTGAATCCTGAAGGAGGGAGGAGCAATGTCTCTACGCATGGCACTAGTGACCCAGTTTTCACCATGGTACTTGCCTAGGGCGCCACTGAAGTGGTTTTCACCATTGGACGAAATTATTTCTCTTTACTTTTTTTCGATTTTTCAATGTTTTTTTTTTTTTTTGTGTCACAAGGCACTTGTTTGTCAGGTTTTCACCAAGTAACAATTTTTTTGTTTTATAATTTTTTTATATTTTTTATATTTTTGAATTTTTTTGTATTTTTTGAATTAGGATACTTTGAAGAGCTATGTGTAAAACCTGTGAAGGTGCATGCTATTGATAGGATCCTCCAAAGGTTCACCTTCTATAGTTGAGAGCTGATATGCCCCAGATCCATATGTTGTTGTAATGATGTAAGGACCAAGCCAATTTGGTTCGAACTTGCCCTTCTTCTCTATATCTTGCTGATTTTTAGGATTTTCTCTGAGAACTAAGTCCCCTACGTCAAATGTGTGAGGCTTAACCTTATGATTGTAACTGCATTGTTCCTTGACCAAATGATGTGTAGCTCGAGTGACTTCCTTCCTTGATAGAGGAACTGAGATAGAATTACTAATGTGTGGACTACGTAGTCCCATATGCGTGTCACCTAAAGAAGTTTGGGCATCCTTGATAACAAAGTCTCTTGAGGAAGCTCCATTAAAGGTCCATGATGTATCGCTAGAAGGGAATGGATGTGTGGAACAAGTGGATGAGTAATGAAGGCTTATGATTGCGAAAAGAAGTGAAAGTAGGATAGCATGATGGAGACTTAGAATCAACAAGTATGCTTTTTGACTTGCAATTGTAGAATTTTTTCCCCCAGTTATTTTGATATTAGGGGAGATCAACTCTTTCTCTTTTTGCTTCATAGGATTTTTATCCTTGACTTTGATTCTTGCAGAGTCCAATAGCTTTTGATTTTGATTTGGACTGAAGGATTTTTCTTTATTTTTGACTTTTAAATTTTTCTTTTCGTAGCTTGATTTTTGATCCCCAATAAGTGGGGGCTTTTGTGATTCTTGTTGATCCAAGTCTGGAAGTGGGGTGGAAATGGAATGAGTGGATGAAATGGTAAAGCTATGTGAGTTCTCAAGAGGGTTGGTGATATGCTCAATAGATTCTTTGTTGGAACCACTCTTAGGACTATTGATATCAAGGGTTGCTTGCACCACTAGAGGAGATTTGCATTCAGACTTAGTAGCCACAACACTAGGTGGTTCACACCCAATTCCTTGGCATTCAAAATTGTTTGTAGATTGTTCCTGTTGATTGAATACCTTAGGAGATAGTGGGAGTTGATCAACATGAAAGATATACTCACCACATCTCATGTCTTTAAACTTGAAATTTTCTTTGTGCTTTGCTTGTTTTGATGTAGAAGTTTTCAAGGATTGTGGATCCACATATGATGAAGATGGAATAGCCTCTTGATTGACTGGTATTGTTATTTCTGATCAAGGTTGTAGATTGTTGGAATATATGAATGGATTTGGATCCACTTTGATGGCCACTTCAACTCCATTGTGTGGAAACTTGATGCATCGATGATATGTAGATGGTACTGCACTCATCTCATGAATCCAAGGATGTCCCAAAAGTATGTTGTATGTGAGATCTAAATCAAGGACTTGACAAACCACATCCTTTGTAACTAGTCCAACTCTGAGAGGTAAGGTGACTGTGCCCTTAGATGAATGCTCTTCATCATCATATGCCTTGATGGTAATTTTGTTTGTAGAATTCACAGCTTTATCTGAATATCCCAATTGTTTAATAGTGCTCAATGTGCAAATATTTAGACCTGCTCCTCCATCTATCATGACTTGTTTTATTCGATGTTTGTGTATGAAGGCTTCAATGTGTAAAGGTGCATTATGTGGCTGACTTACGAAGGCGTCATCAGCTTCTGTGAATGTAAAGGAGTGTGGAATGGAAAGGTATCCCACCATGGCTTGAAACTGGTCCACATTCAGATCAGTAGGAACAACAGTTTCTCTCAAGATTTTGTCAAGAATGGATTTATGTGTGGGGGATATGCGCAAGATTTCAAGTATGGAGATGAGTGCGAGTGTCTTCCCTAACTGTTCTACAAGGTCATACTCAGGTTTGGTTGATGAGGAAGCGGTGTTTTTAGCTGCAGCACCTTGCAAAGTGAATTTACCTCGACGGGTTGTAACATGACATTTAGAGGTAGGTTTGAAAGAAGATCCAATGCCTTTCAGAACGATCTTGGGTCTCTGGGTAGAATTCTCAGGGGTTTTGTCCTTGATGATAATGGTAGAGACATAATTGTCCATCGAGATGTGATTGATGGTTGAATCATAGTTATAAGATGCTCTGGTATAGTTGGTCTGGTCATCTGTGGCTTTATCTTTTCCTTTGTCATGTTTTGGGAATGGTTCCTTAAACATCTCATGTTCTTGATTGGATGAGTGTCCTTCAATCTCAATGTCACCTCTGTCAATGAGATCTTGTATGATTTTCTTCAGTCGATGACAATTTCCTATTTTATGTCCCTTTCTTTTCTGAAATTCACAATACTCATCATCATTCCACCAATTTGGTTTGACCTTTGGCTCATATGGAGGAAAATCTGGAATAGTGATTACTTTGTTTGCCACTAGCTTCTTGAAAACTGACTCAAGTGGTTCTCCCAATGGAGTGTACTTCCTTCGTGACTTTGAAGTTGTTTGAGTATTCACTTGATTGTTTGTAGAGCTTGATCTCAAAAAAATGATTTTGGGTCGCACTGTATTGGCATCCACAACACCATCATTGACTGTGTTCTTGTTTTTATTCCAAAATCTTGGCTTATCTTTTCCTTTAAAGTCATCTTTGTTTTCCTTGAATATCTTAATGACTCCTTGTTCAATTAGGACCTTCTCTATTGCTAAGCCTTTTTCAATGACGTCCTTGAAGGTGGACAAACAAGCTTTCGTTAAGTCATAACCAATCTCTTTGTTAACATTTTGGGTGAACATTTCTACCATTTGTTTTTGTGGAATTTCACAAGAGTATCTGTTGGCTAGATTCCTCCATCTTTGTAAAAATGATGCAAAAGACTCTCCCTCTTTTTGCTTGGTGTTGCACAAAGTAGTGACTGATATGTCTATCTCTACGTTGTAGGAGAAATGTTGAATAAATGCCTCTGCAAAGTCACCCCAAGACTTAATACCAGGTGGAAGTTGGGAGAACCATTCCATAGCTTGATCACCTAGGCTTTGTGGGAATAATCTCATCAAATATGTCTCTTCTAAAGCTACCTCAATGCAAGCTGTGAAAAACTGCCTTATGTGTGCCTTAGGATCCCCTTTTCCTCTATACTTATCAAACTTAGGTGTCACAAAGTATGTAGGAAAAGGAGGCATTGGAATGCTCTTGTAAAATGGATAAGGACATATGTCTCTCATTGTGTATGTTGGCTTCGGTGTATTTATGTCCTCCGTTTTCTTTTGTAAGTCCCTGATTTGTTGCTCCAAATTGTTCTTAGGTGGAGATCGACTTCTTGGACCATACCCTATGCTTGAGGCACCAATTGGAGGAGGAGCATGTTGCATATATGGATGATATTGATCATGTTCATATGGAGAAGGTCTATAGTGTTGCTACATATATGGACCACTTGGTATAGATTCATGTTGAGGAACGAAATATCTATTTTGTCCATGTATACCATACTCTACAGGCATGTCATGTTCTAATGTGTTGCCCCCAAATTTGACATGGGGTTTCCTTGTGTCCAAATTTTGAGCATGCCTTTGAATATCCAATTGCTTTGGTGGTTGATCCTTAGCATTGATATGTGATTGAGCATATTTCTCTGCTTAAGACTTCCATAATGGTCTGCGAAGGTGAGTATCATATGCTTGACCATGTGTATGTGGGACCTCTGGTTTTTTAAACAAAGATGATGGTGATTCAAGCACAAGATGTGGTCTTCTATTGCCTCCACTATTAGGCCTCCTTTGATCCATGTTGGAGTGAGGTTGTTGCAAAGGTCAATTTTCTATTATTTGAGACATGTCAAAATCATGAGGTATCTTGGCTCCACTTTGTGCCATCATTTGTAAGAAGTATTGTCTATCCCTCCTCATTATTTCCTCAACCAATTGATTGAAACGGGGATCCATAATGGATTCTTCCACATCTGCTGAATGTACTGAAAAGTTGTCCATATCATCATTGTGTGTATCATTGTTGTTTGTAGTGTTCATTTTCTCAACATTTGAAATGTTTCTATAGGCATCCATGTCAAGTAATATAGTATGATCAGAATTGAAAAAGATATCATTGTCATACTCATAAGAACTCATGTTTGCGGACTCTTAAGCCTCTTTAGTTTCTCTCCTAGATTTTTGAAGACGGGTTTCAACCATTAACTAGGTATTGACCGAGATGTGTGAGACTAGATGAAAATGGAAAAGTATGGAAGACCAAGGGTTGGATGGAATGTAAATGAATCTGAAGTGTACTTGCAATGTCCAAAGTTTAAGACCAAGTATGTATGTAGTAGAGTAGGTGTGACTTCCAAAGAGAGGATAGTTTCTCTTGATGAGGTAAGTTAACCTTGACTCTAAGTAAGACCAAATGAGACCCAAAGGTGATAGACCTTGATGAGGGACCACTTAGCAAAATGTTGTTGTATGTAGTGTGTTGACAAAGTATGATGAGGACAAGCAAGTGACCTTTTGACTCAAGTTTAGACAAATGTAAATTTAATGCAAGATGTAAAGCAATGATGGACTTTGTGAGACCCAAAGACAAGTTGAATGCTAGATGAAAAGATGGAGAAACAACCTAGGAAGCTCAAGAATTCCAAAACTGATTGATCTTGTTTGTTGGACTGTAATTTTTTCCAATTTGTGAAGTTGTTTGTTGTGACCAAATCTGAATGTTTGACTGTTTTTTGTGACAAGAGGACACAATGTTGATGAGGACTCAATGTTTGCAAGTGTTTAGACTCAAAATGGCTCCAAGAAAAGTGTGTTGTTTGATGTAAAAATGTTTTGCATACACTTGAAGACACAAAAGACACAATGTTTTGCTGTTTGGTCTTGAATGTTTAAAATAAGTCAAGCACAATTCTTATGGCTAGCCAAGACAATAGTTGTTGATGCCACATGAGGTTTTACCCCCGAGGCTACGCTATTAAGAGTGGATACTTAGATGCTTGAACTCACTGGCTCCACCCCCGACACTCACTTCTCGAGTCAGCCAAGCATCAGTCCCCACGAAAACTCCCCATGGAAAACTTTGTATCTCTACTAAGAACCGTATGTGTGTGGGCCACTACCAGAGGTCCGACCTCCTGCCTCAACAACTAGAAGGATTTTGGCTTCTAAAACAAAAAGGTGCTAGTAAGGGCATCCACTTGTGTGGCCATACATGCGACACTTTTAGCTCTATAAATACAGAAGGCTCCCAACCACTAGGGGTTATGCCCTACACCTGATCAAATAAATTTGATCAAACGGGTTTATGGGGAGACATAGTATCGGTATGAACTAATCAGCACACGTTATCCATAGTTTTCACCATGAATACAGTTGTTTATAGTGGTTCAGAAGAGGTGGGTTTTCCTTGCTACCACTTGGGTTGTTCTCTTCTCACTAGTAGTCCTAATGAACACATGGGAAGACGGGCCCTCTAAAGATTAAATAAAAAGAGCCTATTGCTCAAGACACAAAAGACAATGATTCAATTTTAGTGCACCAATTGAAGTGTTTGCTAGTCTATGAAAATAAGGCACACAATAAAAATCCAAAAACCCTTGCCAAGGACCTGCAACAAAGATTTATTAGTAGTTTGGATTGTTTGAAATAATCACCCCTTCCTGCAAGCACACAAGTTAGGTAAATTTTAGATCCAAAAGACTTTGTGAAATAGGGGCCTTCAACAATGCATTTTGTTGACTAATTCAAAGATTTGATTCATCATAAAAAAAGGCCACCTATAAAATTTCAAGAGATTTCCAGAAATGTAAGAAAATCCAAAAAATTTGCTAATTTGCTCCAAAAATTATTTTTTTTATGAAAAATCATAAAAAATTCATATAAAATGAAAAATAGATTCAAAAAATATAAAATTTTTACTGGAGAGTCCTGATGGCATTCCAAACCTATATAAAAAAGTTTTTGCAACAAATCCAAGCAGTTTGTGAGATATGAGTAAAATAATGTAAAACCCTAATTTTCAAAGATCTGATTTTTGAGGAATGATTTTGCATCAAATTTAAAATCACAAAGAATAGATCCTGTGTATAATTTTGAGAGATTTCTAAAAATGTAAGAAAATCCAAAAAAATCTCTCATTTCCTCTCAAAATTAATTTGTTATGAAAAATCATAAAAAATTCATATAAATTGAACAAGTGATCCAAAAAATCCAAAATTTTTACTTAATCCTTCTGATGCTTTTCCTAACTTGCACAAAACATTTTATGCCAAAATTCAAAGCCGTTTGTGAGATCTGATCAAAATAAGGAAAAACTCTAATTTTTAAAGATCCAATTTTTAGGGAAATATTTTGCATCAAAATTAAAATCACAAAGAACAGATCCTATGTATAATTATGAGAGATTTCCAAAACTATAAGAAAATCTAAAAAATTCTCTCATTTCCTCTCAAAATTTATTTTTTATGAAAAACCATAAAAAATTCATAGAAAATGAAAATGTACTGCAAAAATTCTGAATTTTGGATTGAGAGCTCTTGATACTTTCTTCAACTTGCAAAAAAAATTTGGTTCAAAATTTCAAAACCATTTGTGAGATATGATCAAATCTCTCCAAGATCTTGATTTTGTGTCCAAAACCCTAGTTGCACAAGATTATTCTCCAAATTGTTTTACAAAACAACAATATAGGATTAGAAAAATTTGCAAAAAAACATAGATCTAACAAAAATACATGTCCCACGTAGTGTGCCAAAATGTATATGGTGAAAATGGATAACAATAATAACGAAAGACTAAATAGATTCAACGACAAAACCCTAGCCTAACAACAACAAAGATCCACCATAACATATGGAGATTACGTAAGACAATGCAAATCAAATGAAATCACAAAGATTATACCATAACATGTCCAATAGGGTTTGGATCTCCATTCTTCCTATCTCCATTGATCTTGCTTGATATATTTGCTCTCAGATTTTATGTGCACAAGAGCTCAACAAAGAACAGAATGTGGTTGCAAGTAGGATCACCTATGTTCAAAAGCGTAGTGTAGTCAAGTAGTCAACGGGGGCTTTGATAATGAAGGAAGCATCTCCTTATATAGAAGACACTATATGAAATGGAGGGATAAGATTGAGAGGTGTAAAAGGAGGTTGACTATGATTAGAGGGTAGGTAAAAGAAATAATAAAATAATGAAAGGGGTAGGTAGTGTATGAATTAAGAGATGAATGACGTGTCATGGGTAGAAAATGTTAATGAATTAATTAAATAAATAAAAATTTATTTAATTAATAGGAGTGAGATCAATTAAATAAATAAGATATTTATTTAATTTAGGAAAAAGGATAATTTAAATAAATAAATGTATTTATTTAAATAAGAAATAAGGCTAGAAGAGGATAAATGAATTAATTAAATAAATAAAGATTTATTTAATTAATAGAAGAATTAGGCTAAAGTAATTAAATAAATAAAATATTTATTTAATTTGACTGGACAATTTTAGGTGTCTACAAGTAGAACAAGGTCTCATAAAATATGGCAATAATAACAATAATGATAAATCCAAATTTTGGTCAAGAAACAAAAATGTGACCAATGATGGTGTTGTAGACGCTCATATAGTGAACAAAACGCAACCAATTTTGCCTTTACAAGGCTCAAGTCAATCATTTAGTCTACATACGAAGAATAACACTCTATCGACTAATGCAAATGCTGCACAAACTATGAACATGAAATTCCCAAGGGTAAATGCTCCAAAAAGGAATTACACACCTTTAGGGGAACCTATTGAATCAACGTTAAAAAAGTTAATACAGACAAATATGACCACTTTGCTAGAAGTGAGATTATATGAACCAAGTCCTTTCAAACCTACATGGTGGAATGATGCTAATTTATGTGACTATCATCATATAAAAGGTCACAAAATTGCAAGTTGCTATTGTATGCTTGGAATGTGGCATCAACCTAGAAGAGGATAAAATAATTCAAACACACACATGAAACATTGAATTAGAAGTTAGAAATCAATCAAAACAAGTTAAATGAATCTAAACTCTTTAAAATCATTCCATGCTCCTCTATCTCTAAGGATCTCTAAGATTCAAGGTGGCCCTCACTTGGAAGAGCACTTGATCCTCAAGATGACAACCTAGAGAATAAGATTTAAATGATTCTAGGATCAAAATGGATGCAACTAAGATCTTAGTGAATGATAAGATGAGATGATGAAAACAAAATGAAAAACTAGATGATTAAGATTTAGATGAATTCCAGATTGAAAGCTAAGATGAAGATAAAAAGCTATAAAAAGATATGCATTCAAACTAGACGATTTCCTAAAATATGATGCAAATGCTAAATGCTAGAATGCTAATGCTTGAAGATGATTTGGATGAAAAAAATGACTATAAGTTTGATGCACAAAGACTTTATATTTTGAAGAAGGAATGGGCTCTATTTATAGGAGAAATTGGGCAATGGATGGTTAAGATTGAATAATCTTAACAATGGCTTGGATTGAAAGTTATCAATCCATGTGAGGGATTCAATCCAATTCCAACTTGATAAATGTCACATTGAGAGGGCTTGAGAGGAGATGTAAGAAGCATTAAATGCTCGAGGAGTCATGAAGGTTACCTTAGGAGGTAAGGTTATGGTTAGGTTAGTGGATGAGCAATGGATAAAGCCTTTACCCAAGGGGTAAACTCTTGTGCAAGGGTTAATAGGATAACCAAGGTTAAAGCCATGAATGTTTGATGAGACCCTTGGGTTAGATGAGGGTTAAGTTAGAGAGAAAGTCTCTAACCATGCAAGAAGGTTGAGTTAACCATTAATGGTTAGGAAGACTTTGAGGGTTAACTTGTTGAAGACATAAAGCCTTTAATGCATTTCAAAGACTTTGGAGGCTTTGAGAAGTGACTTCTCTTTGCTTAGGAATGAGACAATAATTAGGAGATGAATTAGGCTAAATTGAAAGTGATTAGAAGAATCTAGAAGGGGTTTAGAAGGAAAGTGGGAGATGTAGGAAAATGCAAGTGGGTGAGGGAAAATAGGCAATTTTTTGTAAATAAAAGATTTAATTTAGCCAAATAGGGGGTGCAACTTGCATTTGTAGGATTTTGCAAGTGGGGGGATTTTAAAATAAATTTAGATTTATTTAAATGCAAAGGAGATTTTAATTAAATGTAGATTTAATGAAAATGGGAAAGGGGATAAATTGATATTTTTAATTAAATGTGAATTTAATTAAAATGGCTAGAGTGGGGGGGGGGGGGGTATTTAATTAAATGCGAATTTAATTAAATGGCTTAGATAGAAGAAGGGTATATTAATTAAATCTTAATTTAATTAATAGGCAATTAGAAGAATATGGATATTAATTAAATCTTAATTTAATTAATTAGAAATTAAGAATAATTAAATGAATAAAATTCACTTAATTCATTGTGTAACTTTTAGGTGTCTACAACTATAAATTGAAAAACGTAATCCAAAACATGATCGATCAAGGTGACATCACAATTAACACCAACAAAACTTCAGCAAACATGAATCACGCCATCTTTAAGGATCCATTTGTCAAACATGATAAAGGGAAGGCATCTACATAGAGAACACCAGACAACATAGCTAACTACACAAAAGTCTCATATGATTATACTATTCACAAGAAGCACTTGATAATGATGAGCAATGTCAAGAGACTTACAACTATGATAACCAATTTTGCATGATGTCAGAAGCACCAAAATATGATGAAGACAAGAATCTTTGTCTTATGGAATGGGGGCATGAAGAACCGTTTTACTCGAGATGGTTTGAAGATGAACTTATAGCACATATCATAGATATCAGAATTGCACATAATGAATATAGGAAGGGATATGAAATGAACCTTGATAACACAACATATGTTGTAGACAGTTCCCTCACAAGAGATAATACAGTGGCTACAATCACAATAAATCCCAGAGACAGAGACTGTGCAGTAGTTACTCACAGATCAAAAGTATCTTTACAAGGAGTACCATCAAATCCACCACCAGCAGTAGGGACCTATAATTTTATTGAGAAAATCAAGAAAACCCTAGCCCAGATATCACTCTTTGAACTATTACGTATATCACCAAATCATAAAGCTATCCTGGACAAAGCACTTCAAGATTTAGTAGTTGACAAAGATATAGATGGAAATGATTTCCAATCCATGGTGGGGATTTTGGCTAATGGTACCCATATTGCGCTCACAAAACAAGATGTTCCTAGTGATAGACTTCTCCATAATGACCCACTACATCTAGAAGCTTACATACATAAGAGAAGAATCAAAAGAGTACTTATAGATTGAGGAGTTGGTCTTAACATATGTACATTAAAGCTGGTTAAGGCATTGGGATATTCTGAGCTTCATATAGATCCTTCAAAAAGAATAGATATCAAAGTATATGATGATGAAGAGCATCCTTAAAAAGGTGTAGTTACGCTACCAGTGCAAATAGGACCTATAACAACGTAGGTTACTTTTCAAGTGTTGGACAAAGAACTAGGGCACAACATATTATTGGGCCGCCCATGGATTCATACCATGAAAACTGTACCATCAACATTTCACCAATGTTTTAAATTACCATACAATGACATTGAAATCTGTTGGTATTTTGGTATGGTTTTTTCATTGATGTCAACACCTACTGAATACACCTACTTTGAGATCCAGCAACATTCACCAGCAAATAGTAAAATGTGCAACAGTTACTGGTATAGGGTTCACCGACAGGATATATTGTTCACCGGTACCTGGAATGACATGGAAGACACTTGGTAATGTCGAAGACATCATTTGGACACTTTATTTTGAAGTAATAATCATTGGTATATCCATATTTGCATATTTGCTTTTACCAGCAAATAGGTCCAGGTTATCTAGGGTTACACCGACAGGTTTATCTTTTCCAGATCAGCATGGCATGCTATGGAGATGATTTATTATTGTTGTAAATGCATTAAGCCAACATGTTTAATTGGTTATTGCATTGGCTATTATATTATTTGTAAAATGTTTTTATTATAATATCTTGTAGAGCTGACCTACTAAAATTGGTCTTAGGGTATGGTATAAATGTAAGATCTTATTTGTAAGATCAAGTGTGAAATGTGAAAAAGAATTGAGTGAAGGTATATGCGATATCAAGCAGAGGTATACACGAAGACATCATTTGAAGGTGAAGTTAGGTTTTTGTAGAAGAATATCAGCATTACACCAGTATTGAATTCAGCATATGAATATGCTATTTTGTGCAGTACATTCTTATTGGATGTAACCATCCAACTATAGTCAGTGTGACTCCCATTTATGATTGAGCAGTGAGCTCTAGGCTATTGGCCTTTTTGCATGTGCAGACCCCTCTTGTACACTTACTCTCTGCAGTAGTATCATCTGATTGTGGGCAAGGTTTCCCACTGTGGTTTTTCCGCTTACAGGGTTTCCACGTACAAATATTGGTGTCATGTATTGTGGACGACTTTATGTTTATATTTCATGCATTAATCCTTACTGGTGTAGCAATTTACTGTTAACACTGTCTACTGGCATACTTAACTAGTTTACTGGTATTAAGCATTAAGTTGGTTAATAAGTTTTTGGTTTGAATTTTGAATTTATTAGACAACTGATTCACCCCCCCCTCTCAGTTGTCTCCGGGACCTAACAAAATCACCATAAAGAGTGATCCAAATCCATTCCAACACTGCAATAATTTAAAGGCAAGTGTAGATAACCAGGTACCCATTAATCAAGTAGCACCCCTCACTACACGAATGGAGTCATTAACGATCACATAAATACAAAACAATTCACCGACTACAACATCTTCTTTGCAGATTAAGGATGTTGGTTGTGGGGAATACTCTATTTCAAGTACCTCGAATGGAAAACAATTATCTCTTTCTCTTAGGTCTTTTGGGAAGCCTCAGAACACAATAATGAAACAAGGTAAAGGAAAATAAATAGTAAGATACTCAGATTCATACTTTTTTATTAGGTGGGGAGACTTACAAGAAGAATCTTTGAATGAAGATGTCAATCACTGGATATACAGAGAAGGAGATGACATGACAATACCCAGGTTACCTTTAGATCAGTATGGAAACGGATTTAAAATGCTACAAAAAGATGGGTATGATGGTACCATAGGCTTGGGATTACAAAAACAAGGAAGATTAGAACCTATTTTACCAAATGAAAACCCAAAGAATCAAGGGTTAGGATATAAACATGTACCAAATATAACAGATGCAAGACAATGACACTAGATATACTGAATAGACCAAGGCTACCATCAGAGTACATACCTCGAAGTCAGTTGTCAACACAAGTGTTTCCTTCTTCATATCAGAGAAGCAAGAAAGCACCAACATCTCCTAGTATGGAATCAGATGGTGAAGATATGAGACAACTTCTACAAGAACCTAGCACCGAGTCACCCAGCAATACAGTATCTTAAACATCCGCACAAGAAAATATGGTAATGGACACATGATTAGTACCAGTAAATGAGCCTAATCCTTGGTTGTTGTCAATAATTTTGTCAAGGGAAACAAATCAAGATCCACCCAATGAATTAGACAAAGAAATACTACAACAACTTATACTAGGCTGAAGAAGGGTGAACACCATACAAAGGAGGCCCACAAATCTACAACAAAATTAGATGCAAGAACAAGAGGAGATAAGTGATACAGCCTCATAGACTAAAACATACATAGAAAGTATGATAGATTCTCATGACTATGAATTCCTATCTGATCATGATGTCAACCCACAAGCAATAGACATGATAGAGGATCATCAATCACCGACCAATGATGAAAATATATGTTACTCAAATAACTAGGTATGTATGTTATCAGAATCTTTTACAATAGAAGGAAGAAATGAATTACCCCTTGTACACTCACATTTGATTGATTGGGGGTGAGAAGGAAAACCAACTCTAGATTGGTTTGAGAATGATGAAGCTATTGCAAAATTCCTTGGTGTCAGAGAAGGGTTTCCACGAGGTGATCACAAGGCAGGATTTGTTGTAGACTTGGATAAAACAACATAATTTGGAGAGGCAAGTGCCTCTATGAAAGAAGATATAGATTAAAGTGATCACAATGGCAAGAGCGAGTTAGACAACCTCCCTATTGAAAAAGAGAATTCAACGTTACTCATGGAAGAAACTGAAGAAGTCAATATAGTAGAAGGAGAAGTTGTACATAATATACACTTAGCAAAATCATTAAACCAGGAAGAAAAGGACAAAGTCATACAGTTTTTCAAACAATGTCCGATCAATTTTGCTTGGTCCTATGTGGATATGCCAAGCCTAGATCCAGAATTGGTGTTACATTATTTACCATTGCTACCAGGAATTAAACCATAAAAACAAAAGCTAAGAAAGATGCATCCACAGATTGCATTACTGGTCCAAATAGAACTCCAAAAGCTTCTGGATGTGGGCTTCATTTGACCTATTGACTATGCAGAATGGATATCCAATCTGGTACCTATGACTAAGCCCATTGGGAGCATACGAATCTGTACCAACTTTCGAGATCTAAACAAAGCATTTCCTAAGGATGATTTCCCATTACCTAACAAAGACATGACAGTTGACTTAACTGCTGGGAATGATATGCTTTCATTAATAGATGGTTTCTCAAGATATAACCAGATCAGGATTGCACCAGAAGATCAACACAAGATGACATTTACCTATCCATGGGGAACATACTGCTGGAACGTCATGCCATTTGGTCTTAAGAATGGAGGAGCAACATACCAAAGGGATATGACAACACCATTTCATGACATGATCCACAATATCATGGAAGACTGTGGACGATCTATTGGCTAAATCATAGACAAGAGAAGGTCACCTTGAAGTCCTTGCAAAGATATTTGATCGATTAAAGCAATACAATGTCAGGTTAAATCTAAAAAAGTGTGTGTTTGTTGTAACAACATGCAAACTTTTAGGCTTTATTGTGTCTAATAGAGGAATTGAGGTAGATCCAGCAAAGCTCAAAGCAATCATGGATATGCAACCTCCATCAATACTTAAGCAGTTAAGAGGGTTAGAAGGAAGACTACAATATATAAGAAGGTTCATCACACAACTAGCAGATAAATGTCATCCATTTCAGTATTTACTCAGAAAAGGAGTCACCTTCAAATGGACAAAACAGTGCCAAGAAGATTTTCAAGCTTTAAAGGATTATCTTCTAAATACTCCAGTATTAGTTCCACCTACTCAAGGAAATCCCCTATTACTATATATATCAGCAACAAACTCATCTTTAGGAGCCTTGTTGGCACAACATGATGATCAAGGAAAGGAAACAACAATCTACTATATAAGTAGAACCCTAATTGGACATGACTTTAATTACACTCCTATAGAACGAGCATGTTTAGCAGTGATCTTCGCATCTTAGAAACTTAGACATTATATGTTGTCACAAAGTCCAACTCATTGCACATTTTGATCCACTCAAATATTTATTAAGCAGAGCAACATTGACCAGAAGATTGGCTAAGTGGGTCATGATTTTAAGTGAGTTTGATATAAATTATGTGGACATAATGGCAATCAAAGGGAAAAATATAGAAGATCATTTAGCAGAGGCTCCCTTGCAAGACAATTACCTGCTACTAATAGACTTTCTTGATGAATCTATATTTACATTGATAGCATCCACCATGTGGAAATTATACTTTGATAGATCCTATACAAATCATGGAGCTAGAGCTAGGATTATTTTCATCACCCCTCAAGGCGATTCTATCCCTAAGTCATTCAGAATCAATTTTCCTTGTACGAACAATATTGCTGAATATGAAGCTCTCATCATAGGACTTTGTACCATTGTATAATGGAGGATAAAAGAATTACAAGTCTATGGTGACTCACAAGTGATTGTAAATCAAGTCAATGATGACTATAATACAAAATATGATAAAATGATGCCGTATAAAAAAATGGTAGAAGATTACAAAGGACATTTCAGTAACATCACCTTTGAACAGATTTCAAGGATACAAAACAAAGCAGTCAACGCCATGGCTACAGTAGGGTCTCTACTAAATATACCTTATAATGAAACTTTGTTCAAGTTTATTGTAGAAAAATTGATGATACCGACATATGAGATTCCCTCATCAGAATATGTATGTGTAGTTATGGGTCTTGAATCCCCATAGTATATTGAGATATACACATACTTACATACTCAGTATATGTCTCCTGATTTGTCTAAAAATTAAAAGAAAACTCTTATTCATCAAGCATCCAGACACACTATTATTGCTAACACATTGTATAGAAAGGGCTTTGATGGAACCCTTCTCCGATGTCTTGATGAAGCATAAGCAGAACTTTCCCTAAAAGAGGTACATGATGGAATTTATGGGGCACATCAAAGTGGCCCACCACTATCAATGAAATTATTGAAAAATGGATACTATTGGCCAAATATGGAAAAGGATGCTAATAAATATGTGCAAAAATGTAGACAATTTCAAATGCATGGAGACCTCATTCATGCACCGGCACAGGATCTTCAACCTATTACATCATCGTGGCCATTTTCACAATGGGGGTTGGATCTAGTTGGTAAAGTTAATCCTACTTCTATCAATGGGCATAAATTCATATTAATGACTACTGAGTATTTTAATAAATGGGTAGAGGCAATCCCCCTTACATACACCACTGGTAAGAAAATAGTGAAATTCATGCTTAATTAGATTATCTGTAGGTATGGGATTCCAATGTGCATAGTGACCAATAATGGATGTCCATTCAAAAATAAAGAAATGAGAGAATTGTGTAAAAAATTTCAAATACAACAGAGATTTGCAACACCATATTATCCGCAAAGAAATGGACAAGTAGAGGCAACAAACAAGACAATATTAAAGATTCTCAAGAAAGTTGTCACTGGTGCAGGATGAGATTGACATCTCCAGTTAAATCCCGCTCTTTGGGCTTATAGAGCAGGGGTACGTACCCCTACAGGAGCAATTCCATATTAATTTATTTATGGGATAGAAGCAATACTACCTATTTAAATAGAACTACCATATTTAAGATTGTCCTTAAAACACATCATATTAGAGGAAGACTACTGGGTGGCAAGATTACAAGAGCTTGAAATGCTTGATGAAAAGAGACAAACTGCTTTAAATCATTTGCAAGGTTACCAGAACACATTGAGAAGGAGTTACAATAAATGAGTACACCTAAGGAATTTTGAAGTGGGAGATCTAGTTCTCAAGGAGAACTAAAGGAACCTAGCAGAACATGAAAAGACAGGGAAGTTTGAACCTAACTGGCCAGGTCCTTTTATCATACAAGGGTTATAGGAAATGGAGCATATAATTTGGCTACCACGAAGGGAGATCCACTCCTCGATCCTATGAACAACATGCTACTTAAATGATATTATATATAAGGGCTGGGTTAGTTTAGGTTTTTCTTTCCATATTGCATCTCATTTTATTCAAAGCATTGCATCACATATAGTTTCTTTTTCAAATGCATCGCATTTGCAAAATTTTTGCATTGGCATATAGCAACATCAATAAAACAATGCAGCTATCCAAATTTACCATCTATTTACATTCAAGACAAACAAGGGTTGTCTCCTTTCTTACATATTCAAGCATGAAGTCTTTGAGGTCCTAAGGTCATTGATTTTCAACATTACCCTGTGACAACGCTTATGGTTGGGTAGTGATTTCACTATTTGAGACGTGTTAACCCAAAATGTATCAATTGCTATATCTCAAACACATTAACAAAATCACTAATTCATTCTAGACACCTAATTGATCATATGACTAGTGAAAAAACTAATATTCTACTTCAGCGCCGCTGTAATTGTCACACCCAAGTAGGTTTCATTACTTACAAGTCAAGGCAAGAAAATAAAAAAAAAGAAAAAGAAAAAGAAAAAGAAAAAGTGCTATGCCAAATATCCATCTCAAGGAAAAAGAGCAATGATATATAACTAAAATATCATGCATACACAGTGTGACAAAAAGCTTGACTATGAGAACATGTGATTAACTCCAGCAGGGCTATGAATGCCTACTGACAATGGAGCAATATTTGAGAATTTACAGTCTATAACCTCGCCGGAGCTCTAAAAGCTTGTTGGCAGTGAGGCTCTATTCAGGATGCTTTTGAAGTTAGAATAATCCATGTATCTATTCATATAGGATGCTATGGATATTTAGTGAACACAAGAGTGGGAATTAACTCATTTGCACACACATGGGCAAAAGAAGATCAAAGCTTCAAGAACCAATGGGGAAGTTTTCAGCATCTCCATTTGTAAATCCTAGTCTCTATGTGTGTTAATTTGGATGTTCCAAGGGACCGTAAGGATCGATTGACCGCCTATCTATGAAATGTTTTTGTACCTCCAATTCAATTGGTGTATTAAAAAATGCCAAACAAAAACAATCATCCTTGTTCGAATGAGAACTGCATCTTCATCATGCATTTTGCATGAACATAGGTCATGTCAAAAATTCATTGTCTCCACATGCATTTTGCAGATCATCATGTCCTACAGGTCTACACACTGGAGGAATAATTGAAAAAATCCTAAAAATTATAAAAAAGTCCTGAAAAAATGATAAAAATCAAATACTGTCCTGAAAAAAATTCAAAAACAGTAAAAAATAAACCAAAAACATTCAAATATCAATCCACAAAATCCAAAAACACTCAAATATCAATCTACAAAATCCAAAAAACAATCAAAAAATCAATCAGAAAAACTTGCAATAAAATGTCTCATGAGAATCAAACACCCTAGTAGATATCCAACAAACACTTTGCATGAAGTTAACAAAGGATACAGTTATCCAGTCAAACATTTGCAATCAACTGATCAAGTTGTCTTATCAATCGTATCATATCCATATCAAGTGATCATTATCTTGTCTTAAACAGAGATGGATACACTTGAAATAAGGCAAATCAGTCTTAAAGGGGGTCCACAACTTTATGAGATCAGACATTATCAACTATTACATCAAGCAACTGAGAATGAAGGCACAAGATCGGTATAGCTGCTGAATTTTGTTTGGGTCAGTCTTTATCTTTTATCATTTGGCGACAAATTGTGTTCCTACGCTACTCAAGGATATCCACAAGTGACTAGAGGAGCCATGATGGGCATTATCTTTTTCTTTGTTTTCTATTTGTGGTGTGAACCAATGAAGTTATAGGGAAATTGATCTAGTGGGTGTCTGTGATAGGAGCATTCAGCTTGTGAATGCCACACATACCTCGGCCCCTAGTGTATTTCCCAGAATGGAGGGTTTCACTCCTTGTCTGCTATGTGTTTGTTTCTTCAATGAGAAATCTTTAAATCTTGGTTCCTTATACCTTGATGTGCTAAGCTCCATTGTTCCATAATAAGGCTTAGTGATGAATATGTATTGCGCAATAAATAATGACACAAGTTTGTGAATCAATCATTCTCATTTTCATCTCATCTTCTTATCGATAGTTTGTTGATTTCTCATCTCTTTCTAAATCATTTCTGTCATCTAACATTATTCTTTCATCAATTTTTTCTTTCTTTCATCTTACTAACATTTATTCAAGGTACATTTGAGTTAAAACTATATTCTGACATTATCATACAAAAACAAAGTTGCATCCATATAGTTTTAAATTGCATCCATATAGTGTAAATTGCATTTGTATAGTGTTAATTGCATTCATTTGAGTATAATGTAGAAATCATTGCATTCATAAAAATCATTCACAAATCATGTAAAAACCAATGCATTCATAAAAATCATTTATAGATCATATAGACATGCATCACATAACACATAGCATCATACAACATACATGGAAAACAAAGCATAATAGATCACTGCCAAAAAAATGCATATCATATATATAACTTAAAAAAGGTAACGTGTCAGAATAAAATAATCATAAATAAAGGCCCAAAGGCTCAGATAACATGATCTCAATGTATCAACCCATAGTGGCTCTATCTCCAAGTGGATCCTTCTTGGTAGATCTTGCCCTAGGATGCTGAGGTGGACCCATAACACCACCACTGCTGGTCCTCCATGTAGAAGTCATACTAGAACCAAAATGAACTCTAACCTCACTAAAGCTCAGAGCTTACTGTCTCTCAGGTACAGTATCATGGTAGAGTTATCAGTAATAAAAGGCCTCCTCTGTAGCATAGTAGAGTTTGTCAGACTATCTATGTACATCAGTACCCGAAGAAAATGCTGATCATAAGCACCTTGAACCATCTGTGTTTGTCTAATTGCATCATCTCTCTCCCTCTGGAGACGATCCCTATCAATCTCTAATGCACCATAGTCTCTGCAGAATACCTCCCGCTTAGCATCTCATCGTTGCCTAAGTCTGGCAACCTCTTCCTCTAGACTCTGAATCCGCGCTCTGAGAATCTGCGGACCATCATCATCTCCATCACCACCCTGTCCTCCATCTCCTCCTCCCCCCTCTATAGCAGGAACACTCTAATTCTGGCATATCATCCTCATCCCCATCCTAACTGCTTGATAACTCTGAGGAATCATCATCATCTCCGCTGCTCATAGACTCGGTATCTCCACCAATGTCTACATCCTCCTCTTCCCCCTCATCTCCTCCTCCACCCTCTTCTCCCCCTCTGCCTTCCTCTCCTCTGTTATCTCCCATCCTCTCTCCCATGTTAATCCTCAACTGCTATCTAGGATGTCGTATCTGTTGAGCTGTGATTGGAATAGTCGGATCAGTCAGTGATATAGGCCTATGTTTGGCCCACCATGCATCATACTCAAGAGGAGTCGTTGTTGGTATTTTGAATATGTTGATATGGTTTTGTCATTGATGTCAACACCTGTCATCACTTATCAACACTTATCAGCACTTGGAGATCGTTGCTATGTTCATAGGCAAGTTAGAGACTTATGCACAGTCACTGGCATTTGGTTCACCGACATGTTATATTGTTCATCGACACTTGGAATGACTTGGAGACTACTTGGTTATGTCGAAGACATTATCTGATCACTTGGTTTTGGCGATTTGGTTATTGGTTTATTTGGGTTTGCATATTTGTTGTTACCGGCAAATAGGTCCAAGATATACACTGACAAACATATATATTCCAGATCAACACGACACGTTATGGAGATGATTTATTATTATTGTAAATGCACTGAGCCGACATAATGCATCAGATATCGATTTATTTGTAATTGATTTTATTGTAATATCTTTTAGTGAGCCGACCTATTCAATTGGTCTTAGGTTATGGTCTAAATGTAAGATCTCATTTGTGAGATCGATATGCGATTGGAAAAAAGGATAGTAATAGGGAATATGAGAAAATAAGCAAAGCTATACATGTAGACATCATTTGAAGATTGAAGGAAGGTTTTTGTGAAGGCAATCAGAACTTAACCTGTACTGAATCCAACATATGAAGATGCTATTTTGAGCAGTACATTATCATTGGATTTAACCATCCAATTGTAGTCAGTGTGCCTCTCATTTTGTGATTAGTAGTGAGCTCTAGGCAGTTGGCCTTTCTACATGTGCAGAATCCTTATTGTACACACATACTATCTGCAATAGTATCATTTGATTGTGGGTAAGCCTTCCCACCATGGTTTTTCCCCTTAGACAGTTTCCACATACAAATATTTGTGTTATGTGTTGTGGATGTTATTGTCTTTCTGCTTCATGCATTAATCTTTACGGGTACTACAATTAACTGATAAAACTGTCTACCGGCATAAAGTTTGGTTTACCGACATTAAGAATTAAGTTTTGGTTAAGTTAATTTTTGTTGAATTTATTGGACAAATGATTCACCCCCGTCTCAGTTGTCTCTAGGAGCTAACAATTGGTATTAGAGCCTAGTCCTCCTTTTTGCAGAAGTTTAATAGCTTGAGGAGATCCAATGTCTTCTAACTATTCCAGGAAGGACAGTTCAAAACTTGATGGAACTAACTATGGGATATGGAAGATCAGGATGAAGACACATTTGAATTGCATTGGAAAGGACATATGGGATTTTACAAAGAATGGCTATACTGCTCCTACTCAAGGTCAACCTAATCCACCTAACTTAGCTAAAGATGAGGAAAATGATTGCAAAGCAAGAGAAGCACTTTTGAGCGCACTATCAGATCAGAAAGTCATGGGATTGTCAGACAAATCTACTGCTAAAGCTATTTGGGACAAACTAGAAACATTGAATGAAGGAGATTCCATAGTCAAAATTGCAAAACTTGAATGCTTCTAGGTGAGGTATGAAAATCTGAAAATGGAAGAAGATGAAAGAATTTTTGCTTTTATGGAAAGAGTAAATGAAATTGTTTTGGGTATACAATGTTGTGGGGGAACCTTAAGTGAAGATGAGATTGTTTTTAAAGTTTTAAGAGCTTTGCCACCAGAATATAAAATGAAATTTACGTCTATAAATGAATTAAGAACAATGCCTAATGCAACAGTATCTAGAGACACTTTGGTTGGAAAACTTTCAGCTTTTGAACTTGAGGAATTTGGTCCTGTTGCTACTATTAAGAAAGATCTAGCTTTCAAGGCATCATCATCATCTGCAAAATCATCATCATCATTTGATAAATCTGATTGGAAAGCCTTCTATGCAAGAGAATTTGAAGAAAGCAGGAGAGAAAATGAAGAACTTGAAGAGCTTGAAGCACTATTTGCAAGGAAAATACCTAAAGGTCCAATTGGAAGTAAGTATGAAGGTAAAGCACCCTTTAAATGTTTTAACTATAATAAGATTGGTCATATGGCTTCTAGATGTCTTGATAGACATGCAAGATTAAGAGAAGAAGCGAAAATAATATATAAGCCTAACCCTGATTATCAGAAATACAAGTTTAAGAAGAATAGAGACAAATCTTGTTATTATGTTGATGAAGGAGTTACTGATGATTCTGATGAGGATTCGACATACAATGGATGGACTTTTGTTGCTATAATAGAATATCAACTGACACCTACTATTCAACCGATAGAGCAGGCCCTGGCAAATAAAGTAGAAGATAAGGATGAATGGATTATTGATTTAGGATGTTCACATCACCTGACTGGTGATAAGAGTAAATTATTAACCTTTCAAATTTACAATGGAGGTCTAGTAAAATCTGGAGATGATAAATCTTGTATGATCAAAGGAAAATGAACTATATCTTTTGATGGTAAGCACAATACTGATAATGTTTACTATGTTGAAGGTTTGAAGCACAATCTTTTGAGTGTTGGTCAATTAGTTGAGAAAGGATTTTGGTTACAATTCAAGAATGGTAAATAGAAAATCTTAAATAGAATTGGTTTGGAATTTGCCACCAATAATCAGACTAGAGGCAATATCTTTCATTTGAACGACAATGAGAAAGCATGTTTGAATGCACATATTGATGAAAGTTTGTTATGGCATAAGAGAATTTGTCATGTAAATTTTGATTGCATTGTGAAAATCAGTACAACTAAGGCAGTAAGAGATTTACCTAAGATTGTTAAACCTCACAATCTGATATGTAAGGAATGTCAATTTTGAAAGCAAGTTAGAGCAACCTTCAAGAGTGTTGGTTCCTTTTTATGCTGAACAACAAAATCAGCAACTAGTGTAATCTACAACCAAATTATTGAAATGTAGCCAATCTCAACTATGATTTCCAAGGATTAACTGGACCAACTAACAAGGATGTTTTAAATCCTTCTACTCTTTAGACTCTGCAAAACCTAAGCGGGTATACCTTTTGATGCTTAAGATTTAGACCTTTGACACACCTTAGATAACATCAATAGAAAGCAGATAAACCATTCCACAAGCTCACCAATTTAAGTAATACGTATAGATGGGCTAGACCTTGTACAAATAGTAGATGAGATAGAGCTTTGGAAGGATAGGACACTAACCCCTAAAACATGAAGGGAAATAGATTTGTCTTTTAAAATATATGCTCTGAGAACATCCCCAAAACTTGTGAGACCAGTGCCTTATCTAAGGGCAATATAGTCATATATCAAACTATAAATGATAACATGTACTGCAAATCCATCCTCATTATTAATATCCCTGCATTAATTCCTTACAAAAATGCATTACTCAGCTCATTCACAAAACCATCAGATCTGCAAAAATGTATATCCCATTATCTATGATGTATTACAAAATTTAAATTCCTCCTTGAAGAATGCTTGCAAACAATCACTACAACCTCCTTGAAATTGACAAACTTCAAATCTCCTTAAGGCCTTCAATTTGTAACAATAAGAAATACATCTAGAGATGAATTCTGTGTGAAGTTGTGCATGCCTTACATGCACAAGAATCTGTAGCAAAACACCTACAGTAAGAAAGAACTCTATTACTGAAAGAGAAGCTCTACCCTATACAATCTTGAAGAGAACTCAGAATTTGGAAGCCATGAAAACTGGAGCCACTCTCCAAATTTCTGGAACCCCTACAAATGAGAAGAATTGAGAACAAGAAGAGGAGGGAAAGATCAGATCTCATCAGAACAAGCCAAGTGTCTCCTCTATCCCTAACTGCAAAATATCTTCTTCATTCCTCTAAAAAATTCTCTCGAAATATCCCAAATTGGTTAAAATTAACTACCTAATCAGATTCCTTATCCCGAGAGCTTTTCAACGATATATAATACTTCATATTTTGAGTAAAACTGAGACCCTGAGCAAATTAATCATTTATGTGTGCACATCATTTAAATTTTTTGAATTTTTAATATAGTCTGAACTATATAATAAATCTGCATTTAACTTTGATTTTTGCTCTGATTGTGCCCTGACGCCTTGCCATGTGGCCACCTCTGATTGGTTGATGGGTTCCACTGGGCACCACCTGGGATGACACCTCATCACCGCCACGTGTCTGCTTTGTCACTGCCACTTGTCTGTCCACTTGTACGCCACGTGTGTGCCACATCACTACCACTGGGATGAGGCCCGCCTACTGGATGGCCATCTAGACCTACCACGTCATCACGACCTGGCTTTCACCATTTCGCAGATGGTATGTTTCGTGCATCTTCACCTCACGAAACCACATGCATCGTCAATCTACTTGGAACTTGCTTGACCTTTAACCTTACTCATTTTTGGAGATGCTTTTCACCATTTCATAGCCTCTAACCTTCGTGCATCTCGCCTTCACGAAGTCATGTAGACCATCGATCTACTTGGAACTTGCAGGGTCTTTAACTCGCTGAGCTTTTCGCCATTTCGCCTTTCGCCATTTCACAGCCTTTAACTAGTGAGCACCTTCACCCTGCGAAGTCACGCCGACCGTCAGATCATCTTGAACCTGCTCACTAGTTAAGCCAACCATTTCCTGCAAAACTCGCCTGCTTGCCTTGAGATCCATGCCTGCGTGGGGTCCACCTGTTGCCATCTGTCACCTCCTCTATCACCTTGGGATGCGCACCCATGCGCGTGGGGTCCGCTTGGGCGCCCAACGGGCGCCGTCTGTCAAAAGCCTTGATGGCTTTGACATATTAGATGTGTGTGCTTTTTCTTATAAATACCAAAATACATGCCCGCCCAGCCAATGTGGGACAAATACATTTGCCTGGAACTTCATTTTTGAAGCTTTCTCTTTAATGGCGTTTTCTTTGTATTTGATTGAAATTTTGATGCCCAAATACCATGTAGGGGAGGGAAAATACTGGCAATGTTGTGGACATTGGCTTTATACTTACCAAATGCATTTGCTACATATTTAATGTGGCTTCCAAACAACCACGTAGATTTTCCATAGCATTATTTTGTTTTCAGCAGTCTCTTTCTTCAATCTCCACGTGAGCATGGAAATTTGCATTTGTTTGAATGCTTTGCTGTTCCTTTCCTCCACCATCCACGTAGAGAGGTCTTTGGCTAGCACTTGTTTGCTTCTGGTAGCCTTCTTCAACTCCATGTCCAGCAAGGAAGGGAGATGGGGAGGTACATGAAGGAGTTTGGGTTTTAATTGGCATCTACTTGCTTTGCTAATTTTCTGCACTCTTTAAACTCCAACGCCTAACCTACACCACAGAAGATCATAGCCAAGGGAAGAGAAGATAGCATTCTACAACAACCACATTGCATTTGCTTGGTTTTTTGAACTGCTGTAAATACTAACAGAGGATTCACATGGGGACATTTTGCATTACCACGCCTTCTGCCATCAGCTGAAGTTTGGAGCATCTCACATGCCACGTGAGGGAGGGAAGACTATAACTAACTAATTTGCATTCCCTTGGATTTTTACTTAATGTGCTGGCTGCTACCATGTGGGAAGGGGAGGATTTGACTGGCATTCATTTGCCAATTTCATTGCTTCATGTTTCAATAAACCTCTTACCATGCCATGTGTGGGGGAAATTGATTTGTAACTGAGAATTTGCATTTGATCAATAACAGTCAACCATCCTTTTGGAATTTTCAAAAATATCTGCTTGAGGACTGTATCCTGATGCTCTTGTTGACTATTAGACCATACACATTCCATGTTCTGGACAAGAAGGGCCATATTCTCCATATCTCTATCTGAAATCTCTCCACAATTATTAGAATAACAAACAATCTAGTCTGCAACTTTCTCTAGCATCATCATTTGTCAAATGGGAGATTGCATGCCATGAAATAAGAATAGTTCGCCACAAGAATTAATGCATAAGCATGAGCCAGGTCAGGCCCCAAAGCGGGTCCGACTAAATTTTTTTTCGTTTTCAAGCAACTGACCTTTGAAAGATTCAGGAACCTCAAACACACCTCTGGAAATGATTGGCATCATTTTCGGATCATAAAATTGCATTTCACAACTTTCAGGCACTTGCGCCACATTTTCGCATTTAATCACGAAGATGTATTTTTCAAGCTGGTCAAATCACCTTTCTGGATCTCACCATCTGACAAGTGTGTACTCTGATATACAAGGATGAACTCTACCAAACATTTTCTCAAGATGAAAAGTGAGCGAAGAGATATTAATTGGCGAAAAAGACCAACTGGCTTTGTCGACACTGCGGACCTGATGAAGTCAATGTTCTGGCAACACATGATGCCTTTCTCAAAAATATCAAATGACCTCCGTAGACCCTCAAATTTGAAACACAGGTACCTTGATGTACATACTAAATCTTTGGACTCTCAGTTCGACCAAAATCCTGATTGGATGCAAATGGTGCGCTCATAAAAACAGCTGCTTTGACTGATATAGCACTGAAAGTACGGATAACTGAAAACAATGGCTAAATGAACCCTTTTGAAAACTGATCAAACAGATTGACAGAGGCTTGAAATTTGAAACGTAGCTCATCATTTATACCAACATTAGCTTGGAACAAACATTATGTCATAACACTTAATGAGGCAACTTTTACACTTATGCGAAACAAGGCTCCGACTAGGCACTGAAACAGGGACTTGTCAAACCATACAAATTGCAAACATATTGAGCTTTGAAAATTGAGCAAATGAATTCATGAAGACTTGAAATTTTGCATGGAGGCACAATTTTATTCATAGAATTCAATCCATTTTAAATTTATTTATGAAGTACAATAGGGCAAAAGATATAATCACTCAAAGTAGGCTACTCAATAAAATCTGCATTTGTGCCTAAAATGCACTTTCAGCTCACCCCTCGAAATGGGTACCTAGAAAACTTATCCAAATTGAATTTTGAAAGTTGCACATCACTGCATAGGCCAAATGAAAGGTGTGTAACAAGTTTCCCAAGCCTTAACCTCTGAAAATCAACCGGCTCCATATTACCCTCTTTCTGACTAGGCCATTCAAACTGACTCATTTTTCAAATGCAAAGCAAAAATTGAATTGGGCCTCAAAACTTGACTCAATTTTAATGAGTCCCAACAAAGAGCATTCTAGAGAAGTCTAACAATGTTCTTGATTTAATTCACACTGATTTATGTGGTTCAACAAGAACTAGAAGTATACAAGGAGATAGGTATTTTATGCTAACCATTGATGACTTTTCTAGAATGTGTTGGTTTACGTTTCTCAGGGAGAAATCTAAAGCATTTGGGAAATTCAAACTATTCAAGGTGATGGTAGAGAATGAAACCGACAAGAAAATCAAATGTTTGAGATTAGATCAAGGAGGTGAATTCACATCTAAGGAATTTAATACATTATGTGAAGTGAATGGGATCAAAAGACAATTATCAGCACCATAGACACCCCAATAGAATGGAGTTGTTGAAAGGAAAAATAGAACTATCTTGGATGCAGCCAAAAGTATGATATCAGAAGCAAATCTACCTCATATATACTAGAGAGAAGCGGTCAATACAACAGTTCACACATTTAATAGAGTTCACATCAGAGGTGAAATTGGTAAGACCCCTCATGAACTATGGTTTGGTAATAGAATATTTGGAAGTAAATACTATATTAGAAGAGATAAGTATATTGGCAAATTTTATCCTAGAAGTGATGAAGGAATATTTCTTGGTTATTCATCTAAGAGCAAGGCATATAGATGTTTTAACAAGAGATTGCAGAAAATTGTTGAGAGTGCAAATGTGAAGATAGATGAACAGTTTAGAGGAAATTCAAGGTACACAAACTCTAAAATGGCAATAGAGATAATCACAAATGAACCTACTATGAATACACTAGTACATAATGGTGATCCAATTACAACAACATCATCTGAGGATTCAACAATCACTGAAGAACAACAACAAGTAAAAACACCCCGGTATGTAAGATTGAATCATTATGAAGATCAGATAATTGGAAACAAATTTCAAGGAGTTATGACTAGAGGAAGATTGGCAAATGAAGAGGTATGTCTTATTTCTCAAATTGAACCTACATCAATTAATGAGGCATGTGAAGATAAATATTGGATTAAAGCTATGGAAGATGAATTGGAATAAATTGAAAGGAATAACACTTGGTCATTAGTTCCCCGACCTAAAGACAAAAATGTAATTGGAACTAAATGGGTTTTCAGAAATAAAATTAATGAAGATGGAAAGGTAATCAAAAAGAAAGAAAGATTAGTGTGTAAGGGATATTCTCATAAAGAAGGAATTGATTACAATGAAACCTTTGCACCGGTAGCCAGAATTGAGGTAGTCAGACTTTTATTGGCTTTTGCAACACATAAGAACTATAAAGTATACCAAATGGAAGTTAAATGTGCATTTTTGAATGGAGATCTTGAAGAAGAAGTTTATATTGAACAACCTGATGGATTTTATTTGATAGATAACAAGGATATGGTTTGTAGGTTAAGGAAAGTTTTATATGGACTAAAACAAGCTCCTAGAGCTTGGTATGCTAGATTGGACAAATATCTTTTGAAGCTTGGTTACACTAAAGGTAATGGTGACAACAATATATACTACAAAGTAACTAATGATGACATCTTGGTTATTGAAGTTTTTGTTGATAATATAATCTTTGGAGGAGAAGATGGATTGTGTAAATACTTTTCTAACAAAATGCAGCAAGAATTTGAAATGTCTATGATTGGAGAGATAAATTTTTTTTTAGGATTGCAGATTTCACAGATTGATAAAGGTATATTCCTATGTCAATCTAAGTACTTGAAGGAATTACTAAAGAAATTTGGCATGGAAAACTGTAAACTGGCAAGCACACCTATGACTACAACTAATAAATTATCTTTGAAGGATGAATCTACACCTGTTAATCCAACTAGATACAAGTCTACGATATGAGGTTTACTGTATTTGACACAAACAAGACTTGGTATTATGAATGCAAAATGTATTGTTTCAAGATTTCATAGTAATCCTAAAGAAAATCATGAATCAGCAGTGAAAAAGATTTTCCAGTACTTACAAGCCAATACCAATCTTGGTTTATGGTATCCTAGAGATGAAAATTTTGACTTATGTGCATACACAGATGCTAATTGGGCAGAAGATGTGGATGATAGAAAAAGCACCACCGACAAAGCATTTTTTCTTGGTAGCAAACTAATTTCATGGTTGAGCAAGAAACAAATTTCTACAAGTCTATCAATAGCAGAATCAGAATATGTTGCAACAACAACCAATTGTACACAGGTATTATGGATTAAATAAATGTTGAAGGCCATAAAGGTAAAATGAAAGGAACGTATAACTATTTACTGTGATACTATGGTAGAAATTGATATATCAAAGAACCTGGTATTTCACTCAAAGACTAAACATGTTTCTATCAAACTGATTTTTCTAAAAGAGAATGTTGAAGCAAAAGAAGTGAAATTGGTTTATGTGAATACTAAAGAGCAGATTGTAGATATTTTTACAAAGCCTTTACCTAAGGAAACTTTTGAATATCTCAGAGAGCAACTTGGAGTCCTACCCCCACCGCTAGAGACTCAGACAGTTGATGTTTGTCATCAACCAACATAATTAACAAAGAAATATTTTATTCCGGCTTTGATGAGGAGGGCTACTTCTTAGGGGGAGTAGTTGGTATATTGAATGAGTTGGTATTTTGTATTTAATCTAGTTTTTGTAATGCTTTGGCATTTGAGGTCAAAGAGGGAGAGATTGATATGGAAAAACACATTATCCCTTGGGGGAGAGATTGTTACTTTGGGGAGATTGGAGAGATTGATTACTCTTTGTATCTGTATTTTCATTTTTGGTTAATGATCTCTTTGGGAGACTGTTGGTTTTTGGTTTTTGGCATTTCTGTTTTGGCACTTTGATGGTTTTTCCATCTTGTGTTTGCATCAATGCAAAAGGGGGAGATTTTTGGTATTTTGGATATGTTGATATGATTTTGTCATTGATGTCAACACCTATCATCACTTGTCAACACTTATCAGCACTTGGAGATCTTTGCTATGTTCACCGACAAGTCAGAAACTTATGCACAATCACCGACATTTGGTTCACCGACAAGTTATATTGTTCACTGGCACTTGGAATGACTTGGAGACTACTTGGTTATGTCAAAGACATTATCTAATCACTTGGTTTTTGCGATTTGGTTATTGGTTTATTCAGGTTTGTATATTTGTTGTTACCGACAAATAGGTCCAGGATATACACCGACAGACATATCTATTCCAGATCAGCATGACACGTTATGGAGATGATTTATTATTATTGTAAATGCACTAAGCTGACATAATACATCGGATATCGATTTATTTGTATTTGATTTTATTGTAATATCTTTTAGTGAGACGACCTATTCAATTGGTCTTAGGTTATGGTATAAATGTAAGATCTCATTTGTGAGATCGATATGTGATTGGAAAAAAGGATAGTAATAGGGAATATGCAAAAATAAGAAGAGCTATACACATAGACATCATTTGAAGATTGAAGGAAGGTTTTTGTGAAGGCAATCAGAACTTAACCGGTACTGAATCCAGCATATGACGATACTATTTTGAGGAGTACATTATAATTGGATTTAACCATCCAATTGTAGTCCGTGTGACTCTCATTTTGTAGTTGAGTAGTGAGCTCTGGGCAACTAGCCTTTCTGCATGTGCAGAATCCTTATTGTACACACATACTATCTAAAGTACTATCATTTGATTGTGGGTAAGGCTTCCGACCGTGTTTTTTCCCCTTATAGGGTTTCCACATACAAATATTTGTTTTATTTGTTGTGGATGCTATTGTCTTTTTGTTTCATGCATTAATCTTTACTGATACTACAATTAATTGATAAAATTGTCTACTGGCATAAAGTTTGGTTTACCGGAATTAAGCATTAAGTTTTGGTTAAGTTAATTTTTGTTGAATTTATTGGACAACTGATTCACCCCCCCTCTCAGTTGTCTCTAGGACCTAACAGTCCCTGGATCTACCATACCTGCAATCCAACCTCACTGTAATGCCCGAAGAGCATCAAACTTGGCAGCCACCACATGTGGTTGTATGCACGCATCCGAATCAAAAACCTCATGAGAAACATGAGAAAAGTACACTTTAACAATAGGTGTCACCTGTACCTCTCCAAATTGTTTGAGTACCTATCCTGAAAGGTACATCTTAATGATCCTCTGCATCTTAATGGTCCTCTCAATAAGATATCTCTACTGTCTGCAGAGAGGCAATTGTTGTGCATCATCTGCCCAACCGGGGAAATCTAAATATGGTCTCCAAATAAAATGCTGCAAGATATCTAACTAATGTCTCCAATACAAGGTGTTACCCAAACCCCTGTGTCTAATACATGATGTATATCTACACGCATATGGCTCCTTAGGATGCAAGTAAACATGAATAACTAGCCTCAAGATAGAAATGTGCTCCCAAGCCCAAGTCTGGAGCAAGGCCACACCACAACTGATCGATCAGTATCCCAAGTATACAATGTTGTGCATCTGATAATACACCATGACTAATAGACTAGGACCCCAAGCATATAATGAATGATGAACAATCATATCATGGAGAACTCTTCCCCATCCAACTGGAAATCCATGGCCTTGTCTATCAATAATCAACAAACCACCTATGATACTGCACAATGCTATAGTAAGATCATCATAGTCTAATCGAGCCCAAGGGATATCATAATGATCACTGGTCTATAAATCCTACTTCTCACACTCAAAAAGGGCACACACTCTAGCGACGCCATCGTCATTATCATATACAACTCTCACACCATGGATGGGAATATGTAGTGTATGCCAAACATCCTCTAATGTAATGGATGCCTCACCAGTAGGAAGATGGAAGGTACATGTCTCAGAATGCCACCGCTCCACTAACATCATAATCAAGGCCTTGTTGGCCATAATCTTTGGCAAATATAAAACATGATATAATTCTAGATGTCGGATATGTGTAACCTCCTCATCAAGTAACTTGGATCAAAGATCAAGACCACAAAGTCTACTCTGTCGGTAGTATAACACTCCAATATTCTCCTGCACAGAGAAAACATTGAAGATATCAGATATCGGATGACATGATAAAAATTTGATCAAACGCACGAAAAAAAATTTCAATTTACAACAAATGCGTAATGTTTAACACTTATGCGTATCATTTAACAGTTTTGTGTAACAATTAAATCTTATGCTGACAATTAGAGTTTATGTGTAAAAGTTACCGCTAATGCGTAAACAAACAAAGGAATGTGTAACACTAAGCACATATGCCTAACACTTACACTCTTCTGGTACACTTAAGGCATTTACGTAACATTAAAGGCTAATGCATGAAATTCGAAAGGCATATGTGTGATGGCTAAAACCTAAATCTATGGAAACAAATTGGACAAAATTGACAAATACAAGCGAAAAATTAAGCAAAAATTTGGAAACATACCATGCCACCAGTCCCTGGAGGTCTCTGATAAGAACGTACTCGCTCGGACAAGTGCACTCGTGCCCTATAGCCAACCATAATGATCAAATACTCGCAGGAAAGTAAAAGACTCACAATGCTCTCGAAGAACTCAATGCAATGTAAATGAGAAAATGAAAGGCCAAACTCACTATTTATATCTCAAAATTAGGGTTTTTTCCACTCTGACGCCTATGGTCCTTGTGAAATTCAACGAACTTGTAGGATACTCAAACAATCTCAAAATCACATGAAATTTCCCATGATTGTTCAATATAATGATATTGAAAATATGGTCGCAATTTTCGAATTTTTTGACCACTTTTTCCGAGGGGGCATATTTACACTATACAGCGTCACTAGGGCAGGAAATTTTTGTTTTCTTTGAAACAATGTCGTTTTGACTTTGGCTCAAAGAGGGGCAAATGTAGACACCTAAAAATGTCTCATTGATCATGTACTAATTATTTGTCTAAATTAGTTAAATAATTTTTTAATTATTTAATTGAGTTAAGTAATCTTATTCTTCTAATTTCACATTTCCTCATCATCTTACTAATTATTCTATTTTAATTCTATCTTCAATTAATCATTTAACCTTTTTCTAAATATTAACTAAATATTTATCATTTAATTAATTGTGTTTTAATTCTTTAATTTAATTAATCTTTATTATTTAATTAAAGTCCATTTCTAAATAATTAAATAGTTTCTTTAAATTATTTAGTTAACTAATTAATTCTTCTAATTTCATTTAATTTCATTAATTCTTCTAATTTTATTTAATTTCATTAATTCTTCTAATTTTATTTAATTTCATTAATTCTCTAAATTCAAGTTCAAATTCATATTCTTCCAATCTCTTCTAATTTCAAATACATGTGCATAACTTCAGAAATAAAATTGAATTTAAAATAAATTTAATATTTGAATTAATTCTCATGCAAAGATTAAATTCAAAATCAAAGTCAAAGTGCAAGCACATGCTAAATTAATTAATTCAATTATCTTTTCAATTCCTATTTCTATCTTTTAGTTAGCTTCTTTTTAAATAAAGCTCTCAATCAGCTTTCAATCAGTTAACTATTTTAGTTTCTTTAATTCTCTCCAATCATTCTTTTTCTATCTTCTAGTTAGTTTTTTCTAAATAAAGCTTTCTTTGTCATCAATCAATTATCCTCCAATCATTCTTTTTCATCTTTCAATCAACTTTTTTCTCAATCAGTTAACTCGTTTATCTATTCAATCTATTATGTTCTATTAGAGTATTCGGGTATTTACTTGATTAATTAAACAATATTTGTTTAATTATTTAAGTTCCCTTTATCTCTTTTACACTTAAGCTAACTTTAGGTGCATAATAATTAATTCTTTTATTAATTATTATGTGCAAGCCTAGGTTTTCATTTTTAGGGTTTCTTGACCTATTAGAGGTTCATTCTTTTTATTGTATTGTAAGGATTATCACATTACATATTTTTGTGAATATTGAGCTCTCATCTTTTTAAGCATATTTTCTGTGTATTTGTTTTATCTGTTATTTGCTTCCTTGCTTCTCCTTATAACAGGTTATTAAGCTTGCAGAGATCATTTGGGCTCCTGTGGTGTTGTATTTCTTAACTCTCACATGGTATCAGAGCTTCAAATCTGCAGCTATCTGTTCTTGTTTTGAGAATTTTTGCATTGGAAGTAGATCTAGGGTTTCGCGAAGTTTTTTTTATGCACTTAGGGATAGACCTTTTTTTTCTAAGCACTTTGGGCCTAAATGAACCTCACCATTGTGCTCAGAAGGCCCAAAACCCCTTATAGTCATATAAAACTTGATCATTTTTGGCTCCTAAGCCTCTGGGATTATTTTTTCTCCAGTATCAGGCCGTACGACCCTAACACGTAGTTCGAGAAAAAAAAATTAAATTTTTTTTTTTGCCTTTTTACGGCATGCAAGCCATTTTTTGAAAAAAAAAGAAAGAAGAAGAAGAAGTTATTGTTAAAAAGGCGAAAAGAAAAAGAAAATTTTGCAAAAATAAAAAAAATTGTTGTTTTTGGGGGGTTTCCCCACGGTACGCTGTAGGTCCCTGTCGCTGCTGTCAGAGCGAGCCCCATCGACGCTCTCCGGCCTCACTGCTACAACTCCTCCCCCGACCTCCGCTTGTGGCCCCTTCTCCCCGTCGCAGCACCTCGTGGCCCCCGTCGCTGCAGCAACCCCAGCCACTACAGCACCCCAGCTGCTGGCCCGCCTGCTGACCGCTGCCTCTCTACATCGCCGCAGAGCCCTCCGGGCCCCACTAGTTGTGCCTCCTTGCGCTACTGGAAACTGTCCGCATTGCCGAAAATAGCCCCGGCTATCGCTCCGCCACCCTGGCCACCATTGCGCCAATCGCTAGCTACCAGAGCGCCCCCCACTGGCCACCTCTGCTAGGCTCCTGCCACCGGACCTCCTCCCTCTTGTCTTTTTAAGGTGGGGTTCATTTTTTGGCCATATCATGAGCATACAGAGTCATTTTTTGAAAAATGAATAGGCGTCCGAAAGATGGTTCCGAGCCAGACCTTGTGATGTTAGAATTATTTTCCAATTTTTCTGTTTGACTTTATTTGTTTCTAGTCAAAGTGGGGTCTCTTTTTTGCACTCCGGGAGCCATAAAATGAGCATCTGAAGTCCGTTTTTTGAAAACTTTATATCGTTGGAAATATTGTCTAGTGTAATTTCTAGCCATATGAGCTTTCTTTCTAGATTCTGCTCCAGGAATTTTTTTTTTCAGTTTTTTTCTTTTTCAGCACTCTATGGATATCTTGGTTGTTTCAGGTCCTGGGATCTCTTCTCTGAGTAGGATGTCTCTATTTTGGTTCTCCTTTCTATTTCCAGTCTTCTTATCATTGTAGCTTATTTTATGTAAACGCACTGAGATAAAGTTCCATCATGCATTGTTTACTTGGGATCTTGCACATCTTGTGCCTTATTGTACATGCACTACTTTTAAAGTGCCATGATGGGGTTGATGTTTGTCTTGTTTGCCATCCACCTTTTTCAAGTGAGTGTTTCTTCCATGACATTTGCCTCATGTTGTGTGTCAAGTGAGTGTTCCTTCCATGACACTATGTACTATCTTTCCACCTTCAATGTTCCTAGTTCTTCGTCATGCAATTCTTGTTGGCCATTCTTTTCAGTGTACCTGTCCCTCTCCCCTTTCAACATTATGGGGAGGTTTGTCCTGTTGGTTCTAATGCTTCCTTGGTTCGATTGATCAACTCTTCAAGCTTTGGTTTCTCATTCCATCTGTATTTTCGAGTTCAATTATTTGCCTTCTAATTCAAGTAGTGTCATTTGAGGGCACTCATACAGATTATAGTCTTCTCTACCTAGTCATGTTCTATTTTAGTGTAGGTTCTTCATATCATTAGTTATTCTTCGACAATGTTTGCAGGTTCTTCATGCTTCAGTGATTCTTCTGATCTTCTCTTGTTCCCATATTTTTGGGACATTCTTGTTTGGAGGCTTTTTCAATCCTTCTTCTTTCTTTTGCCATCTCCGTTTGGAGTAGAGTTTTGTTCCCACGTGGTTTTCTCTATTTCTCTGGTTCATAGAGATTTGGTTGTATTTGGGTACCTAATCAGGCCTTGTCGTCGGGACCCATATTTCCTGCTGTCAATAGTTGTTCTAGGTTTTAGCTTCTCCCTAAGTCTAGCTTAAGGGGGGGTGTTAGAGTATTCGGTATTTACTTGATTAATTAAACAATATTTATTTATTTATTTAAGTTCCCTTTATCTCTTTTACACTTAAGCTAACTTTAGGTGCATAATAATTAATTCTTTTATTAATTATTATGTGCAAGCCTAGGTTTTCCTTTTTAGGGTTTCTTGACCTATTAGAGGTCCTTTCTTTTCATTGTATTGTAAGGATGATCATATTACATATTTTTGTGAATATTGAGCTCTCATATTTTTGAGCATATTTTTTGTGTATTTGTTTTATCTGTTATTTGCTTCCTTGCTTCTCCTTGTAACGGGTTATTCAACTTGCAAAGATCATTTGGGCTCCTGTGGTATTGTATTTCTCAACTCTCACATGTTCCACCTCCAAATCAATAGTTCAACTATCAATTAGCATGTGAGCTCACCTGAGTTCCACCTCTTGATCAATTTGTTCCACCTCTCATTCAATCCTCTCCAATAATCTATAAATTGAGCATTCAATCTCCATTTTCAACAATCACAAGCTTCGTATCTGTGTGTCAATTGTAGGTTGCCAACGCGATATTTGAGAGCCACCATACCACAAATAGAAGAAGAGAAATGGAAGCAATATGCAGTCATGGAATAGGGAGTTTTAATTGATTATTTTACATTCCTATTTGCTTGATTACATTATACTTTTGATGCTAATATTTGTCCACCACATAGGGTTACTGAGATATAGAGATCATATATTTTTCAATTGGTTATTTGTAAAGAAGGTCTGGTCCATCTTTTTGTCTAAATGCTTGGTCCCCTAAAAAATGTTAGTGTATTTTTAAAATTTTAATTGGTTGCGTTAAATATCTTGGTAAAACCTATACTATGTTTTGGCTTTTTCTTTCTATTCAAATCCTTTGGATTTTATGGAAGTCTAGGAATGAGGACTGGTGTTAAGATACAATAAGAAAACTTGCTGAGTCTTCTAGAAGAATCATATTCAACTTTGTTGATATGCATGTGAATACTACTCTTGAAACCTTCAGAGAAATATTTGTTGAGATAAAGAACCTTGGACACATAGTGGTAAGCTGGTATGAGATAAAACATCTAATTTATTGGTCTTAACCAAGAAAAGACAATGAAGGATTATGAATGCAATGTCGTAAGTTCCAAAATATTATACCAAGAAGTTTTGGGACACTTTCTCTAAGGACATGAGCTTCAGTGTTGATAGTGGATTATTTATACCTATTGATAATAATTCCATGCTAGGAGAGGTGAGGTCAAATGAGGAATTACCCACCTTAGAGACACCCATCAAGTGGAATATTGATTTGGATTGTTTGTACTAAAATTTTTATTTGAGTTTTTTGTTGAGGATTTTGTTGGCAATTGACACTCATTTGATTGGTTTCAATATGTTGTCATTGATGGCAACATATTCCAACTTTCATATTTTGGTTTGGTTGTTTACAGGCAGAAACTTCACCGACACCGATGGGTATCTTCAATGGTAGGAGGTATTCTTTGGGTATTGGCATTGCAGGCCGACATGACTTCATCAGGTTATCGGTAGTGGAGGCCGACATCATTTTGGGAGATCCAGAAATCAACAATTGGTTTTGATATTTATGTATATATGTAATTGAGCCAACATGTATATTCACTTTGTAATTATCTATGTAAGTCAACATAAGGCATGGAGGATTGTAAGGGTATATAGGTCAGTTGATTAGATCATTTTGTGATATATGTTTGGATGTGAAAAAATGATATGCGAGATATGTGAGAGAGATCATGTATGTAAGGACATTTATGCAAGGGATTATTCCGCTAAGGATTTAGGGTTTCAGACCAAAATAGACAAAGCTTAACTGAAACTGTATTCAGGCATAGAAGATACTATCTTTTCAGTTCACTCATTTCTCCGAATTGTAGTTTGGATTTGTATGTAGTTAGTGAGACTCTTTTTGTGATGAGTAGTGTTCTCTAGGCTGTAAGCCTTCCTACAAGTGCAGGCCCCTATATTTTACAATATCTCTTCATATGACCACTGGATTGTGACAATATGATGAAACAATAAGGATTTGGTCAACTATTGAGAGGGGTGGTGAATCAGTAGATATAAAACAAACTAAACTTTTACCAAAATTAATCTCAACTTAGAAACAAATTGCTAAACTAATCAGTTTAGTCACTATATCAAAAACTGCAACTACTATCAAACTTCACCGGTTGACCAAAACATCAAAGATAGAATGTAACAGATCTGAAACTCACATAAAATTTAACCAAAACATTAAACCACTTTACTAACATCAGTAATAGCTCATTTCAGATCACTTCTGATCATCTAAACATATCTAAGTAGCTTTACCAGTTAATCTCATCAACCATATCAAAACATATCCACAAAATCATTCACCACTTGACACAATGATTTTTCACGTGGAAACCCAAATGGAAAAAACCACGGTGGGGATGAATACCAACAAGTATTTTGAACTCTTCTGAAGTTTTCCCTATTAGGAGCCAAGCCTTGTTAAAAGCTTATACAATAATTTTCTATTAAGAACATATCGGGTTAGGGACCACCCGGTTAAGGGATTGACTACAATACTTTGTTAAAGGTAATACCATGTTAGGAGTAACCTCAGTAGAGGATTTCAAATCCAAGCTAATGGATCACCTGGCTAGAGGATTTAAACAACACTAGGCCTGTTAAAGCTTACCCAGTTAAGGGATTTAACTGTTGTAATGGTTAGAGAATAATAGGTTCTTTGCTAATCTGGTAATAGCACTATCTTGCTTAATTAGATCCTTTTCTGCTCCTATCTGCCTTCACAACATTCTGCAGACACTCCTAGTTCGACAAAAATCACATTACCACACTTAACCAAATTACCAACACAATTACAAACAACTCATCGACCTTAAATATAAATACAATAGGTCAGTAACACAACACACAACCTACAAATATCATAGAGATTACAAAAATATCAGTTCAATCATAACCATTGGATTACATAGCAATCAACTATACATTGTTCTAGACAACATCAACCACTCCTGGATCACCGCACATAGGATCTGTTGGCAATTGACACTCATTGGATTCATTTTGTTGTCATTGATGGCAACAAGATATGATGGAAGTTATAAACTGACACTAGGAGGTATATACCGGTAGATACTAGTTTTGGAGCATTAAGGGCTACACCGACATCGACATCAATACTTCTTTGGAAGCTGACATCAAGGAGGATTTACTTAAATCATTATGTAATTAATATTGTCAAGACCAACATTGAATATCTTTTATAAATGTATTGTAAGCTGACATAAGGCATATCATTTGTAATAGATATATAGGTCAGTCTACTAGGTTATTTCAAAAGAAAAAAGGACATATGATATGTGTGGATATAAGAGATTATATCAAAACTGTATGATGCAAAATATATGTATGAAGATCATTTTGTATGCGAATGATATATCATGCAATGATATGTAGATAGTTTGGAAAGCATTCTTGGAGGAGAAGAGATACCAGTAGCAGTTTAGAGTTTATGAATTGGTATAGAGCAGAATTAGAACCGAAACTCTATTTGGCATAACAGATGCATTCTTAAGTTCATTTTCAGTAATTTACTTTGGCAGAAAGCTTGTAGTTAGTGAGGCTCTTTAGTGATGAGTAGTATGCTCTAGGCAGTGTGCCTTCTTGCAAGTGCAGACCCCTATTATATGTAATATCTTTTCATATGGCCAGTGAACTGATATTGTGGGTCATAAATCCCACCATGGTTTTTCCTTATTGAGGTTTTCCATGTATAAATTCTGTGTGTCATGGTCTTAATTAATGTGGATGGTTTATTTGCTTCTTGTTATATGTTTATTTGTTTACCAGTATATATATGCATGGTCTAGAAAGGTAAAAATTGTTTATTCTAGCAGAACACTGATTCACACCCCCTCTCAGTGTTCTTGGATCCCAACAATTGGTATCAAAGCTTGGTACCTTGGAAGAAGTTTAATAGCCTGAGGAATATCCTAAAACCGGAATCTTTAAACATGGCTATGGAGAAACAACTTGAGATGGCTCTTGAGGATTATGATGCTGAAAGGATGAAGAACTTGAAATTGTAAGAATAATTAAATTCTGCAAATGAATTCATTCTTATCTTGCAAAACAGATTATCATCTTCTCAAGCCAAGAGAAAATAACTTTTGCAACAACTGGATGATGAGGAGAATAATGCTCTTAAGGAACAATGTTAGAAACTAAGCCAAGCAAACATGGTCATGAAGAATGAAATGCAAGATCTGACTATGATGTTATCAAAAGATATTGAGGATAGCAAGAAGGAAGATAATCTTGTTATATCTCTAAAGAACAAATTTGATGAATGTGGCAGATTGACTCATGAGAATAATTTGTTGAGAACTGATTTGGCACACTCCCAGAATAATGAACAAGAACTTGAGAGACAAGTAACCACTCTGAGAGATGATCTGACTACTACAAGTGAGTATAAAGAAAATTTTAGGATCAGTGCTGCATAGTTGGATGACTTACTAAAAAGACAAAGATAGATTTATGATTCGAGAGGACTTGGATTTGTACAAGGTGAATGCTCAGGTATTGCAAATGAAGATCAAACAACTGGTATGCAGAACTCATCAGAACAGAGGAAACGAGTAAGGCAATCTAATGCTTATAAATTCAATGGTAGATGTTTTGTTTGCAATAAATTTGGGCATATGGCTAAATAATGTAGAAATAAGGCAAATAAAAACTACAATTCTGTTCCCCGTCAATGCATAAATTGCAAGAAATATGATCATAGATCAGAAGATTGCAAAATGAATGTTAAATGTCATGCATGTGGAAAGTTTAGACATTTTGCTAATCATTGTAGGTCAAGAAATGATACTGGATATGTCAAAGCAATTCAAAAGAACAATGTTACATGTTATGGATGAAAAAAAAAAGGTTATATTGCTAAGTAATGCAGAATCAAGACTCAATCGATTAATAATGATAAAGATAATGAGAAAGGAAAGAAGAAGGTAGATGAAATACAACAAGATTGTTGGCATATGATGAAGCAGTGACAAAGTATGTTGTCATTGATGTCAATATGTGCTCAAGAAGGTACACTAGTATGCACCAGTATGAATATTGGAAGCGGTTTTGGTCAACCGGGATGAAATGGACTGGTGTTGGGGTTCACTAAGTGTTACTACCAGTTGGCAGTCTCTGTTTAGTTTTAGGGTTTCTGGTATGATCTGTATAGTGCAACCGATGGTGTTTTATGAACGTTGAGAATAAGGATCAGGATGCCATGTCAGCTGTGTGCACGTGAAGGATTTCCATAAGGATTTTGTGTGTGGAGATCGAATCTATTGAATGCCTACCTCAAGAATGTGCGATTATCTGAGTGGCGTATGAAGAGCGCGTGATGGGTTACCATTTTCCAGATGTGGTGAAGATCGGACGATACAGAGTGACTTGAGACCTTTTTAGATCATTTCATTCTATGTAAAGTGTTTGGATGGTCAGGATTGGACCACTTGAAATTGTAAACCTAAAATACTTAGGGTTTAGGGTTTATGTTAGCGATCTAATTCTTGTCTATAAGGTCGATGAGTTTTGATATTATTATTGTTGGAAAATATTGTTTTTGTGTCTGCATGTTGAGATTCTTGCCAAACCAAAGTGTGAAACCTACATAGTGTGATTGTAGAGGAGAGGATCAGCCTTAGCAAGTAGTACTATTATCAGATTAAAGCTTTACTTGTTGACTTCTAATCATTTCAATAGAACAAAAATCCCTTGACCAGGTAGCTTTAATAGGCTTTTTGTAGATCCTCTAACCAGGTGGCTCAAGCTCAGTGAGCTATTTAAATCCTCTGGCGAGGTAACCTTTAACATGGTTTCAACATTTAACAGGGTATATAGCCATCCCTTAACCGGGTGATCTTTAACAGGATCGGTTCCTAGTAGAACCTTATAGTACAGTCTTTAACCAGACTAGGCTCCTCACATAGCGGACTTCAAAAGAGTTCAAAACAAGCTTTTGGGTATTCATCCCCACCGTGGATGGGTTATGAGTTGTGTATTTTTCATGTGATGATTCAGTATTATTGTTTAAGTGATTATGCATGAAAAGCTAATGGTTATGGTATTACTGATACAACACATGCATATGTATATGGGTGAAGTAGTTATCAACTGTTGAATGATATTTGAAGTATTCAGTTTTACCAATTTAAGCTGTCTGAAGTCTTACTATGTTTAACTGGTATTGCCATGGTTAAGTTCAGTGACAAAGACAACCGATTAGCATTGTTTTAACTTGATAAGTTGTAGAACAGAGTATTCCTCCACCGACAAGAAATTCCACTGGTAACTTGGGCATAAGCCTTAGGGGTTGGCAAAGTCATTGCTAAATTTTATATATTACCGCTGAAGAGATCTAACGAGATTTGGAAAGAGATCTGGAGAATTGTGTTCATCATTGATGAAGGTTCACCTAACACATAACTGTAAAACCGACATCCGTAGGTTTGTTGGTGAAGCATTTATTACAAAAAATTATGGTTTTATTTTCTAATAAAAGAGGGTAAGTGAATTCATTTTCACTCATTGAGCATTCAAACATTCAGAGTGAACTAAAGGCGAGTCAAGAGTGAGCAGAAGCATTGCGAAAAGATTTTGAGCAATTATCAATCTTCCACCAGCACTCACTTTTAGGTATTTTTTTGACATGGCATCTAGATCTTCAGCTCCTACTTTTATTGCAAATCCCACCATTGTTGAAATTAAGGATAGGTTAAGGCTAGTATTTAAGGAGGTTCCCAAAATTGCTAAAAAGGAAGACTCCACGGGAGCATTTTCTAGGGTTCCTGACAGTGTAATGTATGTCAAAAATGTGATGACATACATTCACTACACCCTTGAGGATTTGGGCACTGAAGACATCAAAATAATGTATCAATCCATGATACTGGGAGACTCCAAAACCATCAAACAAGAATTCAAAGCAATTGAGGATCTAGGGTTAACCAGTATTCTGTACATGCCAAAATTCAAAGATGAGGTGATCAGATATGTTTTGAGCAGGGTTCATAAAAAAATTATTTGGCTAGATAGGCCTTACATGATCACGAAGGAGGCAATTCAAGTTGTCACTGACCTACCTAGGGTCAGACAAGAACTTGGCAAGAAAATTTCCAAAATAGAGGTAAAAAAACTCACCGGTGTTACACCTGATAGCAAATCAATGAGGATAAGCATTATCACCAACACAGATATAAAGTTTGCAAGCATGATCATAGGCTACAAGGTAACTCAATCCAAATGATTGAATTATGTTGCTAGTTCATGTATTCATGTTGCATATCAAATGACGAGGAATAATGTGAAATATGATTTATGTGAGTGGATGAGGAGTGAGTTGATATTAAACCTTGGAAAGATCAAAGGAATCAAGAAAAGAACCTTTAGATATGGAAACCTGATTGTTTTTTTAATTCTCTACTTCCTAAATAAGCTACCCGGTATAGGGAAGAAGCATTGGGCTCATGACATACAGATAGGTATGTAGATCAAGGAAGCTATCACCGGTCTAGGTAGTGACAAAGATGAGAAACTTTGGGGGTATTTTAAGACTTTTCAAGAAAACATGAGGCAAAGGGAGAGAATTTCAAAGAACATTGTGGAGAAGTATTCCACTGATATCTGTTTCATGGTAAAAACTGATAACACTTATGGAAGCAGTTGAACCTAGGCAATTCTGGATCACTGAGCTTGGATATGAGGTAGATGATAGCATTTTTGAACTCTATGCAAAGATATTGTTTGATGCCCCATTAGATGATAAGACAAAACATTTTGGTACAATAGGAGAGAAGGCTCTTGAAGTGAAAACTAGTTTTAATAGGAAGAGAAGAGAGAAGAAAATAGAAAAGATGTCTGCATATGTACAAGATGTGATGTATAAGATAGACACTCAGTTGGGCTCTAAATATAAATAGACAACTAAATTGACAGAGGTTCGTATTGCAGAAGTGAAGAAGCCACAAGTTCACATTTCCCCTATCACTTCTGACTCCGATCCTAAGGATAATGAACCTCTGGCTTTTAGAAGGGTACAAAGGAAGAATGTGGTAAAACCACCGATAGAGCAGAAGATGGCAGAGCCTAGGTGGAGACTTGTTAGAAAGGAAACTAAGCCTACTGCACCTCCATCACTGGCAAGGAAGCCTATGCAAAAGAGGAAACCAGTCACACCAGAAACCACAAGCAAAAAGTAGAAGGGTGATGATACTAGAACTGGTAAGACCACAATGACCTATGCTGAGCTTATTGATGAAATTACAAAAGATGGAATATTGAAAAATATATCTAAGTATTATGAAGATTTAGAAGAGAATGAGCAAAGTGAATTAGAAGAGGCTATTTTGTTATATATGGACATCTATAAGAAAGCCTTAATTGAAAATTTGAAGGAGATAGATTTATCCTTGTATGATAAACTTGGGGCTAGGAGATTTTATGTTGTCAAGAGGGATATGGAGATTAACAAAATAGCACTTTTGGAATTGTGTGGTACTGTAAATAATAAGGAAATGAAAAGATGTATAGACACTGCAAATAGGACAGTCTTCAGTAGTAACTCCCGATAGATAAGCCTTATGATGGGGAGAGTAAATGAGACAAGTAAGGGATGGACCAAATTCTTTTAGAAAAACCTAGACTTTCTCACATCTCAAGAAGAATTTGCAAGGGCAACATCTTCCACCATTCCTAAAAAATCAAAGGGGAAAGGTATTTTAGGCAGTTCAACTCTAGTTTTGACACAACTGATAGTAACTATAGTTACTCAAACACAACCATCAGCTAAGGAGAGTGTACAGTCTATACCGACACAAACCATTTTTGAGCAAGGCAATGTACATGACACTGAAAATTCTGTGGATAATACTCCACCGATAGTAACTGACACTTCACCAAGTGGCGAAGCCACTGATGCAATAGAGGTTGAGATGGAAAAGGTAAAAGGCATTGAGTCCATACCAACAGGTAAAACAGATTCCCCAGCAAAGGTTTTGGCAATTGACACTGCTCAGGTTGAGAAGAAATCAGTCTCTGAGTTGAGTCCAGCTGAATTAATGATGATGGATACTTAGAAATTACTGAAGGAAGGTATTGTAGATAAATGATTAATTGATAATTCATTCTTTGTGTTGCACAAATTATTATTTGACTGTTAGATTAAAGCTGGAGCAAGCCCTTCCAGCAAGCTCAAGACTCTAACATAGCACATATCCAACAATTTTCAATCTTTGAGGCAGATAGAAGAGCAACGGGCTTTGGACAATTTTATAGCAACAAAAAGAACAAATTTTGATCAGCTTATATAAATAGAGAAGAAGAAAATTGAGGACAAACTTATCCCTATTGAGGTTTGTTTAAAACAATGTACAAATATATACAGAGTGTGTTGTAACATAGAAAGTCTTACAGCTAATGTAGATAACAGATTGAAGGAGTTATATGATAAGATGGCTAAAATTGCTCTCTTTTGATGGATTGACTACACTAACCAAATCTATTGATGGACAAATTTTGTCCTTGGAGAGCCAAATTTTTGCTTTTGAGAAAGAGAGATAAAATCATGAGAAGAGCAAGAAATCTAAGAGGATTGGTAAGTCCTAGACTAGATTCATTGGGTGTTCACAAGAAAGAGTGCATGGATATGATAGCTAAACCCACACCGACAAATATCCAAGAGAAAGAAACATTTTCCCACTTACTAAGTGGACTTGCATCTATTTATGATACTTTCAAATCCTGCTGGGATACATATCTTCAGTTATTGCAAAAGGCAATACCCGAAAATCCTGAAGATGACTAGGCTCCAGTGAAACTAATAGTATTTTTTTATTCTTTCAATTATTTCACCGATCTTTGGCATTAATGTCAAAGAGGGAGTATGTTCATATGTGAAAAATATCAGGGAAACACATTTCAGATGGAGTGTATTGCTCAAGGGGAGCATATCGGCATGGAATCCATTTTTCACATGAGTGTTGCCATCAATGCCAAAGGGGAAGATTGTTGGCAATTGACACTCATTGGATTAATTTTGTTGTCATTGATGGAAACAAGATATGATGGAAGTCATAAACCGACACTAGGAGGCATATACCGGTAAATACCAGCTTTGGAGCATTCAAGGCTACACCAACATCGACACCGACACTGACATCAATACTTCTTTGGAAGCCGACATCAAAGAGGATTTACTTAAATCATTTTGTAATTTATATTGTCAAGATTGACATTGAATATATTTTTTAAATGTATTGTAAGCTAACATAAGGCATATCATTTGTAATAGGTATATAGGTCAGTTTGCTAGGTTATTTCAAAAGAAAAAAAGACATATGATATGTGTGGATATAGGAGATTATAGCAGAACTGTATGATGCGAAATATATGTATGAAGATAATTTTGTATGCGAATGTTATATCATGCAATGATCTATAGATAGATTGGAAAACATTCTTGGAGGAGAAGAGATACGGTAGTAGTTCAAAGTTTATGAACCGACATAGAGCAGAACTAGAACCAAAACTCTATTTGGCATAGTAGATACATTGTTGAGTTCATTTTTAGTAATTCACTTTGGCAGAAAGCTTGTAGTCAATGAAGCTCTTTAGTGATGAGTAGTATGCTCTAGGTAGTGTGCCTTCCTGCAAGTGCAAGCCCCTATTATATATGATATCTTTTCATATGGCCAGTGAACTGATATTGTAGGTCACAAGTCCCACCGTGGTTTTTCCTTATTGACGTTTTTCAAGTATAAATTCTGTATGTTATGGTGCTCATTTATGTGGATGGTTTATTTGCTTCTTGTTATATGTTTATTTATTTACCAGTATATATATGTATGGTCTAGAAAGGTAAAAAATGTTCATTCTGACAGAACACTGATTCACCCCCCTTCTCAGTGTTCTTGGATCCCAATAGGATCCCGTAGCTCATCACTTATTTTTCACTTTAGGCTATGCATTTGATCATTCCCATGATAAATGGTTATCTTCACGTGCCAAAACCACTTTGAAACTCATCACGTGCATCATGCTTATGTGGCATCTTCACCTTCGATCATCATTCAATCATAGATCATCACAACCGATTCACCAAGCTCCATCAGTTAGGGTTCTGCATATCAACTGGTTAGGGTTACCAATTGATCACTCTTCTTCAATAATAATACCAATACTAGTTGCCTGCACTGCTTTACTATCAGTTGCAATACAACTCCATTCCTGATTGCTATTGAAATCAATGATAACACTATACTTTATCAATGCAATCTTCATGCAATGCCAACAATCTCCCCCTTTGGCATTAATGTCAATACAAATATCAATACCCTTTGATTGTGATGATTGAGAGTAATGCACATACACAGGTATAGGAATCATGGTTTACATTTTTCCATATACTCTCTTTCAATTGTGTCTTCATGTCTTCAACTGGTAACTGGCTATTCAATCATATACAATTCTTCTCCCCCTTTGACAACAATGCCAAAGTGAAGGTTGACCATTCCATGTTTCACCGATTTGCAACTAGTTGCTCCCCTTTTGGAGTAGCTCCACTCTATAACAATCCTACTTCAATATCTTCAATAAGCTCTAGGACTGATGTCTTCCACATCTACTTAATTGACTTCATGTAGGGGTACAACCCCTAAGTTACCTATTAGATACTCAAATGTAGCCTTAGGTGGAGGTTTAGTAAAGATATCCGCTAGTTGTTCCTTAGTAGACACATGCTCCAGTGACACATCTTTACTTTGCACTTTCTCTGTCAACAAATGATACTTCAACTCAATATGCTTTGTCCTAGCATGCAACACCGGGTTCTTAGAAATATTTATTGCACTGGTGTTATCATTGAAAATCCTTACCAGTTCTGAAATCTTCAACTTGAAACCTTCCAAAATGTGTTTCATCCAGATTGCTTGGGTACAATTCACATAAGCTACAACATATTCAACTTCTGCAATTGATTGAGAGATACAACTCTGTTTCTTGTTGCTCCAAGACACTAGTCTTCATCCAAGAAAGAATACTCCTCCGATTGTACTCTTCCTATCATCAACATTGCTTGCCTAGTCTGCATCTGTATAGACTTTTAAATCAAAGTATCCTACATATGGATACCATAATCCATAACCAATTGTGCCTTTTAGATATCTGAAAATTCTTTTGGCTACAACCATGTGGGTCTCCTTCGAGCTCTTCTGAAATTTGGCAACCAATCCTACTGCATGAGCAATGCCCGGTCTGCCGTGGACAACATAATGTAGTTTACCTATCATTAACCTGAACTCTTTTTCATCCATTGATGCAGAATCATCCTCCTTAGACAGTTTACAACCTGTAACCATTGGTGTTCCAACTGGTTTACAATCTCCCATTCCAAATGTCTTCAAAATGTCTTTCACATATTTGGACTGTGTGATGAAAATACTTTCCTTCACTACTGGATTTGCAGACCCATGAAATTTTTTATTTCACCTACCTGTGACATCTCAAACTCATTCTTCATTTCACCAACAAAGTCATGACACATATTATCATTTCCTCCAAAAATGATATCATCCACAAATACCTCACTTACCAATATCTTATCTCCTTCTGACTTGAGATATATGTCACCGTCTTCACTGGTTCTCTGAAATCTATCTTCACCAAGTGAGAGTGCAATATTTCATACCATGCTCTTGGTGCTTGCTTAAGTTCATATAATGCCTTATGTAATTTTCACACCATCTCCCTTTCTACAGTTTAAGAATAACCATATGGCTATTCAATGTATAGTTCCTCTTCCAATATTCCATTTAGGAATGCTGACTTAACATCCATCTGATATACTTTGAATCCTCTAAATGCTGCAAATGCAAGTAGAGTCCTTACTCCTTCCAATCTTGCAATTGGTGCAAATGTCTCACCATAGTCTTCACCTTCTTCTTATGCATATCCTTTGCACACCAGTCTGGCTTTATTTCTGACCACTACTCCATCTTCATTCAGTTTATTTCTGAATACCCATTTTGTACCTATTACATTATTGATCTTTGGTCTAGGTACCAATGACCAAGCATTGTTCTTCTCTATCTGGTCGAGTTCTTCTTCCATTGTCATGATCCAGTCTTCATCTGCAAATGCTTCTTTTGCAGTTCTAGGCTAAATGGTTGAAATCATACAATAGTTCTCTCTAAGCCTTGTTCTTGTTAGTACACCTGCATTCATGTCTCCAATAATCTAATCGGGGATATGATCGAGTCTAACATATCTTGGAATAATATGATCTTGATTTCTAGGTTCTTATTCTTCTTCACTTTCTTCTTCTTCTGCTGGACCTCCCTATTCTAGTTGAACTGGGGATTCTCTGTTATGTTCTCCAACTTCTGGCTTCACCAGTTCTGGTTCCAAAAATAGTGTGTAAGGTTCTTCTTCTTCCTTCTCCTCACAGGTTTGTCCTAGTTTCTTAGGAAACTCATCAACTCAAACATTAACACTTTCAATGATGTTTTTGGTTAGGTTGTTGTAATACTTGTAAGCTTTGCTCTTGGTGGAGTAACCAAGAAATATGCCTTCATCACTCTTGGCATCAAACTTACGAACATAATAACCTCTCTTGATAAAACATCTGCTACCAAATATTTTAAAGTAAGTGACATTAGGTGATCTACCATACCATGACTCATTGGGAGTTTTATGCTTACCTCTTTTAACCAGTATCCTGTTCATTATGTAAACATCTATGTTGACAAGTTATCTCTAGAATGTCTTAGCTACACCTCCTTGAGTTAGCATAGTCCTAGAAGCTTCAACAACTAACTAGTTTTTCCTTTCTACAATACCATTCTATTGTGGTGTCCTAGGTCCAGAAAGCTGCCTCTTAATTCCATTGTCTTCACAGCATCTAGTGAATTCCTTTGAATTAAATTCACCACCTTGATCGGTTCTTAAGCACTTTACCTTCTTTCCACTTTCATTTTCAACTAAGACTCTAAATTCCTTAAACTTGCTAAAATTGTTTGTCTTATCTTTCAATAATGTGACTGACATCATCCTTGAGCAATCATCAATAAATATCATGAAATAGAGATCACCTTGAATACTCCTAGTCCTCATTGGTCCACAAAGGTCAGTATGAACCAAATCTAGCAAATGTTCTACTGAGAAAGATTTTCTCTTGAAATTTGAGGATGTTATTTTCTCTAACTGACATTCCTTGCACATAGGATTCACCGGTTTGTCCAACTATGGAAAACCTCTTACTGATTTGGACTTACTGACTTTTACAATGTTATCAAAATTTACATGACAAAATCTCCGATGCCAAAGCCAAATATCTTCTACTTTTGCAATTAAACAATTGCTGACTTTAGAACTTAAATGAAACAAGTTACCTCTGATCTGTTTGCGACTAGCAATCAATTCACCTTTGCTTCCATAAATATTATAGACTCCATTCTTGAATTCCAATGGGTAACCTTTGTCATTGAGTTGAGCAACACTCAAAAGATTATGTTTTAGTCCTTCAACCCAGTAGCCATCATCTGCACTACTTTTTCCATTCAAATAAATGGCTCCTTTTCCTTTCACCATGTAGGGTGAGTCATTTCCAAATCTCACAACACCTCCATTAAACTCTCTCAAAGTAAGAAATTTACTCTGGTCACCAATCATGTGGTGTGAACAACCACTATCTATAATCCAATTATCAGAACTATCCATGTGAGATACTAATGCCTTCTGATTAGATGTCTGTTCTGTAATAGCAACAAATACAATGTCCTCATTTGAATCTTCCTTAGATTCCTCATCTGTAATTCCTCCATCCACTACCATGAGACAATCTCTTTTACCTTTGCCTTTATACTTCTTATACTTCTCACGTTTTTTCTCATTATCTCCATTCAGACAGTTAGAAGCAATATGTCCAATCTGGCTATATGAAAAACACTTCAAATATAATTTACCTCTGTACTTACCAGTACCTCTGGACAACCACTTGGCCAACAATGCTTCAAGCTCAATCAGACTATCTTCATCATCTACCACTCTGATGGATCTAGACTCATGACTGTAGCTCACTTCTTTGCTTTTCCTTATAGGTGGGGTTGAAAATGAGGCTCTAAATGCAGATTCCGATCTCTGAACACTTCCATCAAAAACATTTAATTCAAATGTAGTTAATTTACCAATGATGGAGTCAAGAGTTACCTTTGTTTTATCAATAGATTTGAGTTCCTAAATGGCCGCAACTTAGATAGCGTAGACTAGTAGAAGGGTTCTCAACACCTTGCTAACCACTATGGTATCCTCCACTATACCTCCAACTTTTTTGATCTCTCCAACTATTTCGTTGATCCTTTGACCATACTATTGAACATTTTCTCCTTCAGACATCCACATATTATCAAACTTACCTCTCAGACTCATCTTCCAGTTTCTTCCACACTTCATAAGTAGTCTCCAATATATGAACATCAACATACTCTGAATCAGACAAGGAACTAATAATAGCCTCCAATGCTTGATTGTTCTCCTATTGCTCTTTCTTTTGATCATTTGACAAAATCCCACTAGGCAAGTTATATTTAGTAACAACATGTTCCCAATATTGACTTCCTAAGATCTTGATATAGATCTTCATCCTATCACTCCAGATTGTGTAGTTTTCCCTATTGAACTTTGAACCTTCTTTCTTCATCATTTTCTTCTAGATCTTTTCCTCAAGTTGTTAGGCTTAAACACAAGAGGACCTAAAATGCTCTGATACCAATTGGTAATATGATGAAACAATAAGGATCCGATCAACTACTGAGAGGGGGGGGGGGGTGAATTAGTAGATAGAAAAAAAACTAAACTTTCACCAAACTTAATTCTGACTCAAAAACAACTTGCTAAACTAACCGGTTTAGTCATTATATCAAAAACGACAACTGCACTGACAAACTTTACTAGTTGACCAAAATATCAAAGATATAATGTAACAGATCTGAAACTCACATACCATTTAACCAGAACATTAAACCACTTTACTAACATCAGTAATAGCTCATTTCAAATCACTTTCGTTCATCTAAACATATCTAAGTGACTTTACCAGTTAATGAAATCAACCATATCAAAACATATCCACAAAATCATTCACCACTTGACACACTGATTTTTCACGTGGAAACCCAAATGGGAAAAACCATGGTGGGGATGAATACCCACAAATATTTTGAACTCTTTTGAAGTTCTCCCTGTTAGGAGCCAAGCCTTGTTAGAAGCCTATACAATAATGTCCTGTTAAGAACAGATCCGGTTAGTGACCACCCGGTTAAGGGATTGACTACAAAACCCTGTTAAAGGTAATACCCTATTAAGAGTAACCTCGGTAGAGGATTTCAAATCCAGGCTAATGGATCACTTGGTTAGAGGATTTAAACAACACCAATCCTATTAAAGCTTACCCAGTTAAGGGATTTAACTATTGTAATGGTTAGAGAACAACAGGTTCTTTGCTAATCTGGTAATAGCACTATCTTTCTTAATCAGATCCTTTTCTACTCCTATCTGTCTTCACAAGATTATGTAGACACTCCTTCTAGTTCAAAAACAGTCACACTACCACACTTAACCATATTGCCAACACAATTACAAACAACTCATCGACCTTAAATACAAATATAATAGGCTGGTAACACAACACAAAACCTACAAATCTCATAGAGATTACAAACATATCGATTCAATCATAACCATTGGATTACATAGAAATCAACTACACATTATTCTAGACAACATCAACTGCTCTTGGATCACTGCACATAGGATCCTATAGCTCATCACATATTTTCCACTTTATGCTATGCATTTGATCATTCCCAAGATAAACAATTATCTTCACATACCAAAACCAATTTGAAACTCATCACGTGCATCATGCTTATGTGACATCTTCATCTCCAATCATCATTTGATTATAGATCATCACAACCGATTCACCAAGCTCCATCGGTTAGGTTTCTACATATCAACTGGTTAGGGTTACCGGTTGATCACTCATTTTCAATAACAATACCAATACTGGTTGCCTCCATTGCTTTACTACCGGTTGCAATACAACTCCATTAACAATTTATATTGACATCAATGACAACACTATATTTCATCAATCCAATCTTCATGCAATGCCAATAGATTGATATTGTGGGTCACAAATCCCACTGTGGTTTTTCCTCTTTGAGGTTTTCCGCGTATAATTCTCTATGTTATAGTATTCATTGGTGTGATTGGCTTATTGATTTCTTTACTTCTTTCATTCTTATATGTAACAATTTATTGGTTGGTGAATGCATGTTATAATAAGCTTAAAATTGATAGTTCCAGTAGAACACTGATTCACCTCCTCCTCTTAGTGTTCTTGGATTCCAACAATTGGTATTAGAGCCTTATTCCTCAGAGGAAGTTTAACAACTTGAGGAAGATCCTGAATTTGAAATCCATGGATATGAGTTTGGAGAAGCATCTTGAGGTAGCACTTGAAGATTATGATGTTGAAAGGATGAATAACTTGAAGCTACAAGATGAATTGAATTCTGCTCAGGAATTCATTCTTATCCCACAGGAGAGGCTATCATCTATTCAAGCTAGGAGGAAGGAACTTTTGCAAAATTAGCATAATAAAGAGAAGGATACCCTTAATCAAAGATGTCATAAGTTGATTTAGGAGAACATGGTCATGAGGAATGAAATGCAAGCCTTAACTATGAGGATGTCAAAGGAGATTGAAGACCAAAAGAAGAAGGAAGAAAATATTGCTATATCTCTGAAAGACAAGTTTGAAGAATGCATGTAGTTGGTTGATGAAAATGATATGTTGAGAACTAATTTAGTGCAATCCTAGAGTAATAAACAAGAACTTGAGAGACAAATGATAATTCTGAGAGATGATCTAACTACTGCAAGTGAGTACAAGGACAAATTCAAGGTTAGTTCAACACAACTTGATGAATTGTTGAGAAGTCAAAGACAAAATGGAGATTCTAGTGGACTTGGATTTGAACAAGGTCAGAGATCTAGTATTGCAAATGAAGATCAAAATCAGAAGGCATCGGTAAGGAAGCTTAATACTTACAAATTTAATGGTAGATGCTTTATTTGTAATAAATTTGGTCACATGGCTAGGCAATATAGAAATAGAGCAAATCAGAACTATAATTATACTCCTGATCAATGTTCTAAATGCAATAAGTATGGTCATAAGACAAAAGATTGCAGGATGAATGTTAAATGTTATGCATGTGGAAAATTTGGACATATGGCTAATCAGTGCAAGCCAAGCAATTATACCGGTTTTAGCAAAGCAATTCAAAAGAAAAATGTTACATGTTATGCATGCAACATGGTTGGACACATAGCTAAGTTTTGTAGAAGTAGAAATCCACTGGTTAACAATGATGGATCAAATGATAAAGGAATAGACAAGGTCAATGAAATCCGACAAGATCATATTAAGAAATGGGTCAGGAAGTTAGATGATCAATCAACAAATGGAAATACTTCAATTACTCAACTGATAGAGGAGGTTTCTCCTGCATCAATAGGAAGCTCATCTGGTAATTGAGGCAGATGCCTTAGGGGTAGGCAAAATTCATGAACATACTGCTTATGCCTCGGGAAGAGGTTCTGGAAGATGTTCCAGACATTGGAAATGCTTATCCAGCATGGAGATGTTCGACTGAGATCTAGTATCTTTCACCAGAAGTCATTCATATCAATGATAGATTAGGGTTTCTTGGAGGTTAAAAGGTTGATTCCATTTCATTTTTGATCACTGTGCATTTAGAGTGATTCAGAGTAATTCAGAGCGAGTCTAAGGCAATTCAGTGCGATAGATATCTTCTTGAGTAATTTCACTAGCGATTAGAAGAGTTCTTTAGGGTTTCATCGACAACTATTTCACAAGTACTTATCTTTCATCATGGAAGAGGGATCATCCTTTGCACCAAATTTTATTGCAAATCCTACTATTGTTGACGTCAAGGATCGTCCTAGGCCAATTTTCAAATGATGTCCGCATATTGCCACCTTTTATGATTCGGTTGGCGCTTTTTCCCGTGTCCTAGAAGGAGTTGCATATGTTAGAGCTTACATTCACTATCACATTGAGGATTTGGGAACCAGTGATATTAAGAGCATGTATATGAGTGAGTTAATGGGAGATTCTAGAAAGATCAAGCCTAAGTACAAGCATATTGAGGATCTAGGGTTTACCGACATTCTGGATATTCCCAAATTTGAAGATGAGATTGTTAGATATGTTCTGAGCAGTGTGCATGGAGAATTCATGTGGTTGGATAGACCGTATAAGATCTCAAAGGAGGCCATTATGGCCATCACTGGTTTGTTGCAGATTGGACAACATCTAAAGAAGAAGGTTTCTAATGACCATGTCAACAAAATCACTGGTGCAACATCAGACAAGCAATCAATGAGGGTTAGCACTATCACTGATAGAGACATCGGATTCAAAACCATGATTATTGGTTACAAGGTAACTCAATCAAACTATTTGAATTTTGTTTCTATCTCCTGCATTTATGCAACACATAATGTGATGAGGAAAAATGAGAAGTTAGATCTATGTGGATGGATGTTAGATGAATTGTTAATTAACCTAGGAAAGATCAAAGGAGAGAATAAGGGAGCATTCCGGTATGGAAATTTTATTGTCTGTTTGATGATGTTTTTCATTAATGAAACTCCCAATTTTGGGAAGAGACAATGGACATTTGATATCTCAGTAGCAAGGGAACTGAAACAATCTATTGCTAGTTTGGGTAGTCAGCATGATGATAAAGTGTGGGGTTACTTCAAGGCATTCTAGAAGGCTATGAATTCTAGAGAGAGGGTTCCAAAGCAAATTATTGAGAGACACTCAATCAAGATGCACTTCATGGTTAAAAAGGATGAAACTTTGATGGAAGGTGTCAAGCCTTGGAAGATATGGATTGAAGAGATGGGTTATGAAGTTGATGCAAAGATTCTAGATCCTTTGGTACTGTAAACCCTAAAAAGAAAGAGGTTGAAACTGAGTTTAACTAGAAGAAGAGGGACAAACAACAGGGCAAGGCAAGTAAATTTGTTGAACATGTATCTCAAGATATCAAGGCATTTATTGATGCTGTTCCAGAAAAAGGAAGAAAGAGGAAAGAGCTTGAAATATTTATTGAGCCTATTCCTTCAGACTCTGGATTTGATGATAACACACCCTTAGCATTAAAGAGGGTATTTATGAAGAAAGGTGTAGAGACTAAGGAGGAAACTAGGAGGCAACCGGTTATGAAGGTTACAATCAGGGTGATGACACAAAAATGAGCTCCAAAGAAAACACCTTCTTCCCCATCCGGTACTGGAAGAAGAAAGAAGATGGATGACACTGATCTGACACTTGTCATTGGTAATGTAACTATTATTCCACCCAAGACTTGTGCAAAATTGGTTGATGAAATCACTAAGGATGGTATGTTGAAAAATGTGTAATTTTATTATAAGCATTTAGATAATTATGAACAAAGAGAAGTTGAGGAAGCAGTTTTATTATATTTGGATATATATAATAAAGCCTTTTTAGAAATTGAAAATCAAATACTGACACGGTTATATGACAATTTAGATGCTAGAAGATTATCAATAATGGAGGAGGACAAGCATATGAAGATTCAAGAGTTGTTAACTACTTGTGTATCTATTACTCCAGAGGAGTTGGACAAGACTCTTGAGGTTTTAGACAAAAAGATCTTTCGCAACAAGCATAGGATAGTTAGTCTTATGTTAGGAAGGGTTAATGAGATTGTCAGGGAGACCCACAAGGCATGGGTTGAATTCTTTGCTACAAACCCTAGTTTTTATACTTTATCAAAAGCTAAAATTGACACTACAGATATCCCGGTTGAAGGGAAAGGTAAAGGTATAATGGGTACCTCATCTACAATTTTGAAGGATATTAAGATATCGAATATAGGGCCCTTGGTAGAATCTATGTAAATATTGAGATACCAAAAGATTCAGATAGTGTAAAGGTTGCAAGTGTACAAATTACTAATGTTGAGGACATTAGTCATCCAGATCCAAAAGTACAAGTTGAGGTGATAGTTCATAAGGAGGAACGAACAGTAACTATTACTGCACCAAGTGGTGAAGCTATCGGTGCAAGAGAGGAAGCTATAAAAGTTATTAAACAATTAGAGGAGAAGGAAGATGAATCCCACAAGGAACTGGTAGTGAGCCCATCATTGTTATCAATCGACACCTCACAGGTTGAACATAAAATCTTAACCGAGACGAGTTCTATTGAGCTCATGATGATGGTTGCACAAAAGATGATGAAGGAAGGATATATGGACAAAAGAGTTATTGATCAGTCTATCACTATTTTGCATAGACTTGTCCTGGAGTGCAAATTTGACAAAGAAGCAAGCCCATATGACAAGCTTAAAATAATCACAGAGCACATTTCTAAGGACTTTCAATCTTTACAATAGATATCAAATCGACAAACATTGGAGAGGTTTACATGGGCTAAGAGAGCAACATTTGATCAAATGATTGAGTCAGAGAAGAAGGAGATTACTGATAAGTTGAAGTTGAGTGATAATGCTTTGAGGCAATGTACTAATATTTATAGAGTATGTTGTAACACAGGTTTACTTACAACACATTTTGATAAAATGATTAAGGATACTCAGGAGAAGATTGTAGGCATAGTCAATTCTTTTGATGGTTCAAATTCTTTGACTACATCTATTGATGGTCAGATTTTGGTTTTGGAAGCTCAAGTTTCAGATCTTGAGAGAGATAAAGATAAAATTATAAGGAGAGATATAGGTCTTAGAGGATTGGTGAGTCCCCTATTGGACTCATTAAGTGTACATAAGGAGTGTATTGACATGGTTGGTAAGCCCACACCGACAGAACTTAAGGATAAAGAGTCATATGCCCATATGCTTAACAGACCTGTATCTCTTTCTGACACACTCACATTAGGTTGGGATACCTATGTAGAGCTTTTGGAGAAAGCCTATCTGGAAATTTTCAAATATATTCAACTCCGGTAAGGTGTTTTGGGACATTCTTTGTACAGTCTTTCATTATTCATCCCAAATTTTGGTATTTTTTTTGGCATTGATGTCAAAGGGGGAGGTATAGGTGAAAAATATATTCTTGACATTGGGAGATGTGGAGGTATGGAGTATTTTTTCTTGATCATGATCTTAGATGGATACTCAACTCAGGGGGAGCAGTCTTAGGATGAAACCGGTAGATGGAAACCATTATCATTTTTCATGAGTGTTGCCATCAATGCCAAAGGATGAGATTGTTGGAAATTGACACTCATTTGATTGGTTTCAATATATTATCATTGATGGTAACATGTTCCGGCTTTCATATTTTGTTTTTGTTGACTACCGACAGACAACTCACTGACACCGATAGGGATCTTCACTAGTAGGAGGAATTCTTTGGGTATTGACATTGTAGACCAACATGACTTCATCAGGTTATCGATATTGGAGGCCGACATCATTTTGGGAGATCCAGAAATCAGAAATTTATTTTGATATTTATGTATATATGTAATTGAGCTGACATGTATATTCACTTTATAATTATCTATGTAAGACAACATAAGGCATGAAGGATTGTAAGGGTATATGGGTTAGTTGATTAGTTCATTTTGTGATATATGTTAGGATGTTAAAAAAGGATATGCTAGATATGTGAGAGAGATCATGTATGTAAGGATATTTATGTAAGAGGTTATTCTAGTAAGGGTTTAGGGTTTCATACTGGAACTGATAGAGCTTAACCGGAACTGTATTCAGGCATAGAAGATGCTATCTTTGTAATTCACTCATTTCTCTGGATTGTAGTCTGGATTTGTATGTAGTCAATGAGACTCTTTTTGTGATAAGCAGTGTTCTCTAGGCTGTAAGCCTTCCTTCAAGTGCAGGCCCCTATATTTTGTAATATCTCTTCATATGGCTAGTGGATTGATATTGTGGGTCACAAATCCCATTGTGGTTTTTCCTCTTTAAATTTTTCCACGTATAATTCTCTGTGTTATGGTCTTCATTTGTGTGATTGGCTTATTTATTTCTTTACTTCTTTCATTCTTATATGTACCGATTTACCGGTTGGTGAATGCATGTTATAATAAGGTTAAAATTGATAGTTTTGATAGAACACCGATTCACCCCCCCTCTCAGTGTTCTTGGATTCCAAAAGATTCCATATGTTGACACTATTTTTATAATCAATACAATACCAGGTTCCTATAGATCTTCTTCAACTTTGACATTTTTCGTGACCACCTAATTTTAATTCTATAGGTAGCAACTTCCATGAGATGCAGATCATCTTTTATTCAAAACAAATGCAAATCTAGTGCATTCAAATTTGGTTTTTTAATTCTATGATGGTACTCATGGTTCTTGGTGTTGAATTTATAATAGTATCTTTAATGCTTGGTATAGGAATGTAATATGCTTCAGTTGTTGTGTTTCCATATCCTACTCATGATACTAGACTGTAGTATGATATCGGCTTTCAAGTGTCATTGCTAGAGCTTATTTGATAGTAGTTTGTTCTACCAATTATACCACTTTGTAATCATGATTTGTGACATCATTATTATTTATATGATGCGATTGATTGTACTCTATGATATATTTTTGGTAATATATTATCAATTCAAAAAACATCAAATTCTCACAAGTTTTGCATATGAAGTCCCCTTTTCATGATTTTTTATTCACCTCAAAATAGTTGAGACATTAAAGGAGTGATGACTAATATTTGTACTTATAAGAAAAGTAATAAATTTATATAAACTATCATGCATCTCTATCCCTTTCTCCACCTCTCTCTAATTTACTCTCTCTCTCTCTCTCTCACTCTCTCTCTCTCTCTCTCTCTCTCTCTCAAGCTCTAGACCCATACCCATCTCTCTACCTCTCCCTCCTTCCATCCCTCTCTCCATGTCCCTCTTTAAACATATATAGTTCAAGATATCTCTATACCTCCTGTAATACCTTCTTCTTTCTCTCTCTCAATATGTAGACTTATATTTCTATCTCTTTATCCCTCCCCTCCTCTATAATTCTCTCTCTCTCTCTCTCTCTCTCTCTCTCTCTCACACACACACACACACACACACACACACACACACACACACACACACCCACCCTCATATATATATATATATATATATATATACCTCTCTCGTCCTCCCTCACTCCCTACTCTGTCTACCTATCCCTCCCACCCTCCTTTCCTCTCTTTTTGTCCCTCTTTAAACCTATTTGTATTTTAATTAAAATAATCAATCCTATACAACCTAGTCTACCTCTAGGGTTTCTTAGATCTATACTTGAAAAAATTTACACATCAATTTTATATTTTAAACTATTTGCATGACCAATTATTCATTGATTTTATATTGTTGCATCCTTTTCTATTATCTTTATTGTGAAATACCTTTTACTTACCCTAACATCCTTAGCAACCATATTAAGGTGATTATTGATATTTCTTTTTCAATATGAGAGCACTATCTTTTGATTTATTTTTCTGCTCTCTCTCTCTCTCTAGATATTTAGTCATCACTCCTTCCTCCTTTCTCCCCCCCTCTCCCTCTCTTGTAATGCCTACCTATCCCTATCTTGAGTGATATGATGTGCTAGCACTAAATGTATGATTGGGATGCTAGATATATGTTGTGATAATAGATGATTGAATTTTGACACTATTGCAAGATGCAATTCATTATGGATATATTTCATGAAATATGCATATGTGTTAAATGGACTATTATAATATTACAGTTCATGATCAAGTGCATAAATATTGATGTTGTAATCTAGAGCTATCATGATAGTATCATTTAAATGTAATGAGATGATGGATATGATGTTAGGACCCATTGGGTGATTATTTGATGCTTCATCTATTGAAATGTTTATTAAGGAGGTATGCTCAACATGTGTGTTAAGTGGTTATAGGTTTAGGGTATTGACTTCACCTAGCCCCATAGGTTTAAGCATACCTTGATGGTGGTTATATGGAGGTGTCACATTGGCCACAATTAGTTGTCTTGTCTGGCATACTTGAGACGAGTTTGATATCCTATTTGTTAATAACTGAAGACTTGGATATCACCATTGGTATGATTCTAGGAGAGTCGACCCTATGCGAATTCCAATATATGTGCATGTTGTAGTACTTGATTCAATTAATACTATATATTTAAAAAAATAAAAATAACTTAAAATACTTAAAATGAATTTATGTGAAAAGTGTGTTTTTGGTCATATTTAGAACGAAAGAGCAATTTTAGAAAATTGACATTCAAATTTTAAATTTTGAAGCTTTCTTTAATGGTAAGTTTGGGAATTTTATGTTTTTCATTTGAGAAGAAATGTTAAGAAAATTTGAATTCTAAAAGTGAAATAGGCTGAATTTTAATGTGGTGAAAGAATTCTCCTCAATTATTTTTGAATTAGAACCAAAGGGTACTCTTATAATTTTGAAATTTGAATTTTTAGTTTTTACGCTCTTTGAATATAATTTTTGGAAAAAGGTATGGTTCTCTCATTGAAATATTTTAGGAAATTAAAAATTGTGAAAGATCCATGAGTAATTTTAATGTGAGATCAAATGTCTCCTTCATGAAATGATGAAATGAACCAGATTGTGCATTATTTTCTATGCCACATTCTAGTTGGAAAATAAGATGCTTTCCTATTTTGGTCTTTTGTCCTCAAGCTACTCCTTGGGATTTTGTTGGTGTCACCTTTCATGGTAATTGAGTGTACTAGTAAGATAGTGTGAGGTTGGTGAAATAGGATTCACAAGTCTATACATGCAAACAAGGAATTGATTTCATGTCAATTGATCACATTGGAAGGAGAATGATCCACTAGGCTCAAGATGATTTAAACACAAAGTGGATGCAATGGTCCTTCACTGTGGATGGAATATGAATATACAAATTGTAATTGAAGAATGGAAGAAGTAGGTCCAAATAGGTTAAAATGATAGTTTTCAGCATGCACAAGAAGATAGAGAACAAACATACCAATTTAAAAAAAAAGGAATGGTAGAGCATATTGAGACTAACTTGCAGTTTGAATTTTAGGCAGAACTAGAGGGAGCATGGTGATCTGCTCGCCCTGCTCTTGACATTTTCAACTCCAATTAATGGTAGACTATATCCCTCCTCCTTCTTGTCCTACACCTATTTTTGTAGGCCCTTCACTTGTTCCTACATAGAAAAGAGAGAAAATGTTGGGTATAAATGGGTTTGCCTAAGTCAAACCCTGGTTCTATGAAATTATCCTTGAAATTGAATTGAATTGAAAGTGTGATGTTAGGTAGCAGAGGCTAGAACAGAAAATGGTATTTTTATACCCTTATAAACCTTCTTGATGTTGGAATGCTTATGAAGATGTTAATATTGACTTGAATATAGTTGAATTTACGTATGGAATATCATGGATGCCATCATAAATACATAGATTTGCAAATTACTCCTAATCTTCATTGCCTTGATGCTTGATTTCTTTCTCTTGAAATTGAATTGTCTCTTGTCATCTCCTCTTGTATCTATATCATTAAGCTACCCAAAATGAGGGAGGATACCTTTCTTATATAGCTCTCTAGAGCATTCCGGGGTGTAATACTCAGAGAAAGTCAACACGGAAAAAGATTTTCTGCTTAACCATGTTGACCATTAAGTGGTTCAAGTTTGGGGCCAAACATGGGGGATCATGGTGCCTTGATCAACCCACTCAAAGGAGTAGGGGAGCAGGTCAGCCTAGGCACCTTTCTCCCTCCAATGTGGCTCCAAATTTAGACCTAAGGTCCAAAATAGGATGGAGAATCTAGAATGAAATGGTAAATTGGGTCAAATCAAGCATGTTAGGCATGAAAGGCTCAACACACTAAAATAGGTTCTAGATAAGCAAGAAACTACATAGGGATGCAATGTATGAGGCTACATTTAGTCCCCACTTTAACAGGAGTATGAATATTCATTCATACTCATGGTAAAGTAGATCAAAGCATAAGAAACTTTCATCAAGGTAAAAGAGATAAGGATCACCAAGTCCTCAAGTGACTTAGGACCTCATCAATCTAAAACCAAGAAATAAGGAGCAAAACATGAAGAGAGAGAGAAAGCATGACTATACTACCCTAGTAAGGTTAAACTTACTATGAGTCATATAAACAATGTAAAGGAGAATCAAAATAATCTAGCAAGTTGTGTTATGCTAGTCAATTCACCCCAAAGATAACCAAGTGAAGAACTATACACTTAGAAATCTACCAAAGGAATGGTGCAAAGGATAACCAAGGAAAGCATTGTATGCAAGAAAATTTGCCAAAAGGGAAGACTACAAAGAAAAGGCACAGTTGTTAAGAAATTTGTAAAAATGACTATAAAAAGACAAGCACATTTTCACTATGTTATGCCCCAAAGAAAAGACAAAATCAAGGGAATAGATCACATGACAAAAAAGAGCACATATGTTATCCACTAACTCTGGGGCCAATATACATGAGTAATGATAACTCGTGTATATCGAGTATAATTGTATTGATTTGACCTCATCCTCTAAAGGTAGTGGAACTACAAGCGCAATGGAAGAAGATCACATAAGATAACAAAGAAATATCTTTTTGAGTCAACATAGAAGAGACCAAAAAGAGATCTCAATGCCTTACATTGTTCCCAAGTAGACAACACAAAGGCACATATACAAACAATAGAACATGTACTACATAACATGTTAGCATTATGTTATATGTTATCATTTCTATTAAATCCCAAGGTCTGGTTGGGTCTGGATGTGGTATATTGAGAAACAGTGGAAGATTGCTAGGTATGTGATGACGATGATCATTTGGTGATTTCCCAAAAGATTTGGCTTCTCGGAAGATGTGTTGCTGATATTACTCAGTACTTATTTTGGGTCTGGCTTGATCTGAAAGTCAAGGGTGTGTAACGACATTTTTTTTTAGGTTTGATATTGGTAGTATATGTAATATGTTTATTTGTTCAATGAGGAACATTGTGATGTGGTCTACTTCTCATTCCTCCCCACCACTAGAATGTTTAGTATTGACCTATTTTAGATCTCTGTCTTGGCTGGCTTGGAAGATTATATTTTGTCGGATACAATATATATATGTGTATGTGTATGATCTGGATGAGTTTGTGTGGCATTTTTGTGAATGGCTAATTATATTAAAGATAAGCAAGATTGAAATAATCTAGTTGTTATTGTGAAGTGTGTTATGAATAGTTATCGAAAATAGTTCTGACAGTGTAGACTGTGTTTCAGTGGTTGATTTTCTTTTCTATCTTTCTTCCTTCGATAATGAGTCTTTCTAGGAAGTAAGCCCTCTAACAGTGAGCCCTCTTGCATTGAGCATTCTTGGCAGTGAGCCATCCTTTGTACAAATCACCTTAAATGGTGTTTTTATACTGAGAATTAGCATTCCCCATGGTTTTTCCCTTCTTGGGTTTTCCACATAAGTTTTGGTGTTCTTTGTGTCTGATTTATGATTTCATGTTTGATTTGTCTTGATTAATTCTACTAGTTAATCTGGATCTATGAATAAATTTTTAAAGAATATTTTAATCATCAACTGATTCAGCCCCCCTCTTAGTTTCCCAAAATTTCAACAATTGGTATCCGATATTTGGTTCCTTGATATAGAGCTTAACTGCCTGAGGTAGATTCTGATTCAATAACACACAAATTATCTATTCCTATCTTTAATGGATCTAATTATAGTTTCTAGAAAGTAAAGATGAGAGGTTATCTAGTTTTTTGGGGTTTCAACATTTGGAAGGTGGTGGAGAGTAAGTATGTACAACCAACAAATGGTCTTACTACTTCGGATGAGATTCAAGCCTATGAAGAAAATGAAAAGGCCAGGTATACTATCTTTAGTGCATTATCAAAAACTAAATTGACAAAAGTTATTTCCTTGAATACTGCTTATGAGGTTTGGCAGAAGCTAAAAGATATATATGAAGGAAATGAGAGAGTTAAGGTGACAAAGAGGCCAATAGCTAAGCGAATGTATGAAAACTCAAAGATGGAAGAAGGAGAAGATATAGTAAGCTATTTTGAGAAAGTTGATAGTGTAGTGAATGAAATTAGAGAACTTAGAGGTACTTTGAATGATGAAGATGTAATTGACAAAATCTTGATGACTCTACCAGTGAGTTACAATGATAAAATCTTAGCTATTGAAGAAACCTATGATCCGAATAAGTTCACTAGAGACAAACTATCTGGTACTCTGGTTGGATTTGAAGTAAGAAAGTTTGGAGAGGACAAAGAAAAATAAAGACAATATTCAAAGTGCCTGAAGATGGTTGGGATGATGACGACAACCCATATGATCTATGGAAGCAAATTTTTTGAGGAAATTGAAGAAGGCATCGACAAGTACAAAGGTATGTTACCCTTTAAATGTTTTAGATGTGGAAAGATTGGTCATATAGCTAATAGATGTCTAGAAAAGAGAACAAGACAAAAGTTTACGAAAAGCAAAGGAAAGTTCAATAAGGAAGCCTATTATGTTAAGGATGATGCTAGCATTTAAGATGATTAATCAGATTATGAAGAAGGTGATTGTTTGTTTCAGTAGAAAATGATGCAACTAGGTTTGATATTTCTAAGATTGATGCTATGACATTTCATGCTAGAAGAGATAAGAATGAATGGCTGATTTATAGTGGATGCTCAAATCATATGATTGGTGATAAGAGTAAGTTCATAAAACTTGAAAAATATGATGGAGGTTCTATTAGGTTCGAAGATGATCATACAACACAAATTGTTGGGATTGGTTCAATTACTTTTTATGGAAAACATAACACTGATAATGTCTACTATTTGAAGGGTTTACATCATAATCTTTTGAGTGTTGGACAAATGTGTAAAAATGGATATAATGTTGTTTTTCAAGATAATGAATGTGAGATCTGGAAGAAGTCTAGAATGGTTATTGAGGTTGGAAGAAGGACAAATGGAAATATGTATCAGCTGGAAGGAGCTACAAGGAACTGTTTGTTATCTCAATTTGATGATAACTGACTATGGTATTGGAGGATGTGTCATATCAACTTTGATAACCTTGTATGGATTAGCTCAAGGAGTGTAGTGAGAGATATACCGAGATTGACCAAACTAGATAACAACGTTTGCAAGGAATGTCAAGTAGGAAAGAAAACAAAGAGTACATTAAGAGAAAAAGAGTATTCATCCACCAGATTACTGAATTTGGTACACATAAATCTATGTGGTTCAACTTGAACAAGGAGCTCATAGGGTGAGAGGTATTTCATGTTATTGATTGATGATTATTCTAGAATGACTTGAGTCAAATTTTTAAGAGAGAATTATGAGGCATTATATAAATTCAAGATATTCAAGGAAAAAGTTGAGAATGAAGTTGATAAGAAAATCAAGTGTTTAAGGTTTGATAGAGGAGTATTTATTTTTGATGAGCTTAACGATTTCTGTGAGAAACATGGCATAGAAGACAATTATCTGCCCCCTAGACTTCATTGCAAAATGGTGTACTAGAAAGAATGAACCGAACTATACAAGAGGCAACTAGAAATATGATGAAAGGAGCAAAATTACTAGAATTCTACTGTAGAGAGGCAATTCACACAACAATGTACACTCTTAAAAAAATTCTACACTGAAATAAATATGGGAAGACATCCTATGAACTTTGGCATGGTAGAACTCTGACAGTGAAATATTTTAAAGTATTTGGAAGAAAGTGCTATGTTTAGAGAGATGAGGATAATCTTTGAAATCTCAACAATAGAGCAGATGAAGGTATATTCTTAGACTATTCAACAAAGAGAAATTCATACTGATGTTACAACAAGAAGCTAAATAAGATTATTGAAAGTACAAATGTGAAAGCTGATAAAAATACTTCAAAAGACTCAAAGATATTGATATGATATGAATCTGATAAGTTTGTTGGTATTTTGAATATGTTGATATGGTTTTGTCATTGATGTCAACACTTGTAAACCTCTGTCAACACTTATCAACACTTGGAGATCTTTGGTTATGTTCACCGACATGTCAGTGACTTATGCACAGTCACCATTATTTGGTTCATCGATAGGATATATTGTTCACTGACACTTGGAATGACTTGAAGATTACTTGGTTATGTCAAAGACATCATTTGGACACTTGGTTTTGGTGATTTGTTTATTGGTTTGATCGGGTTTTCATATTTGCTGTTACCGACAAATAGGTCCAGGTTATGCACCGACAAGCATATCTATTCCAGATCAGCATGACACATCATGATGATGATTTGTTTTTATTGTAAATGCATTGAGTTGACATGATGCATTGGATATTGATTCATTTTTAATTTATTTTATTGTAATATCTCTTAGTGAGCCAACCTACTCATTTGGTCTTAGGTTATGGTATAAATGTAAGATCTCATTTATGAGATTGTGTGGAAGTGTGAAAAAGGATTGAAATAAGGTATATGCGAATATAAGTAGATCTATACACGCAAACATCATTCAAGATTGAAGGAAGGTTTTGAAGAAGGCATATCAGAGCTTAACTGGTACTGAATCCAACATACGAAGATGCTATTCTGAGTAGTACATAATCACTGGATTTAACCATCCAATTGTAGTCAGTCTGACTCCCATTTTGTGATTGAGCAGTGAGCTCTAGGCAACTGGCCTTTCTGCATGTGCAGACTCCATATTGTATACACATACTATCTGTAGTAGTATCATCTAATTGTGGGTAAGGTTTCCCACTATGGTTTTTCCCCTTACAGGGTTTCCACGTACAGATATTGGTGTTATGTGTTGTGGATGTTATTGTCTTTCTGTTTCATGCATTAATATTTATCGCTACTGCAATTAATTGATAAAACTATCTACTGGCATAAAGTTTGGTTTACCGATATTAAGCATTAAGTTTGGTTAAGTTTGTTTTGGTTTATAATTATTGGACAAGTGATTCACCCCCCCTCTCAGTTGTCTCTGGGACCTAACAAAGTTTAGAGAAAGGAAAAAGGAAGAGGAAATCAAAAGTGAAGAAAAGAACAATCAAGATTCTTTGAGATCTACATCCAAGGCCCCAAGATGTGTTCAGAAGAATCATTCAAAAGTTTAGATTATTGGAGATAAGAGTAAAGGTATCATCACAAGAAGCAAAGCATATCAAGAACAAGTCTTGCTGTGTTTTCTATTTGGATTTGAGCTAAAGACTATAGAAGAAGCTTGTAATGATCAGAATTGGATGAAGGCAATGAAAGAAGAGCTAGATTGGTTTGATAAAAATCAGACATGGGAATTAGTTAACAAATTGGAAGACAAGAATGTAATTGGAACTAAGTGGGTATTCCAAAACAAACTAGATGAAGATGGAAAGGTTGTAAGAAACAAAGCAAGGTTGGTTTACAAAAGTTATATGTCACGAACCCTATTTTTCCATAATTATTTAATTAGGAAAATAATGTTTATTTTTCGCAAATGAATTGGAAATGAAATGAAAATAGAATAGTTAATGAAATAAAATAGGATATTGAATGTACTGAAATGATTTATATATAATTGAATGATCAGTAATAATTTTTATTATAAATTGGGATCGTCATTGCTAATGAGTGAGTGAGTGCAAGTGAATGCAGGAACAGGTGAACAATGATGAAGATGAGAACATGGTTCAGGTAGAGTTGTCTTCGCTCTTGTATTTTGTTAGGATAGATGGAATCTCTCACACACCACATTAGGATTTATATTTGCATCTTGAAAGATGGATGATTTAAATGACCTTATTTGAGTGTTTGTTAAAATTGAAATGATGAATTTTGAATGAGTAGTAGACTAATTTAAATATTTATACATACGCATTGATTGCACTATTTGAGTGGTGTTTGAATTAAATATAAGTTACATGAGTGACTGTGAAATAATATGCTTTATTGTTAAAAGAGATGAAATGTGTAAAGGATTCAAAAACAAATATTGACCCTAGGTTTTTATGTTCTTGTTGTTCAGATATGTATAATGTATGGAAAAGCGTACTAATAAGTTTAGTTTTGTAAATTGGTCAATCGTATAAAATTTATATGTATATGAGAAATCAATTTAATCATATACATGTATATCTATATAGTTATAAATATCCACTTATCATGAAATATGATTACTTCATGAATTTTGTTATATATGCGTAATCATTTGAGATTAAAATAAATATATATACGTATTATATATGTATATGGATCGACCATATACTTATATGAATCGACCATATACTTGTATGAATCGACCATATACTTGTATATACATATGTAATTATGATATATAAAAACATATTTTTAAAATTATGAATATTGTTTTAATGAAAAACCAAAATATATATTTACATATATATTTAATTTGTTAAACAAAGATTAATGTTTAAATATATATATATATTAATGAAAAAAAATAAAAAAATAACATAAATTAAATAGTGGTAATGGCGGGGTTAGTTTAAAGAAAAAAATATTAAAACTTAAAGAAGGTTGTCGATGGTAACATCGACCACCCCCCTTAATTAAAGGGAGAGGTCGGTATTACCACTGACCACCCCTTCCTCCCTTTTAAATATGCTGCAAACCACGACCACTCCTATTAAAGGATACTCCACGTGCAGATAGAATATGGTAGTAGGCGTAGTTTAGGGGTTTATTTCAATCATAGTCAACTTTGGTTTCACATTGACCACGTTGCAAGCATAAACCATGATGGCTATTACATGTGAGGTGGCATGAATTAATAAAAGGCATGGGTTATCATCCCACATAAACACCTTGATCAACATGTATAAGTTAGTTTATTTTAACTTTGCATATTTTAAGGAAATTGTTTTTAGTAAAGTCGACTTATTAAGAGATAATTATGAATTTAACAACTTTAGTGGTGTGGTGTCATGAAATAGATAATGAATAACTTTAAATGGTGAACACATAGGTGTTCAAATATGATTAGGACTGTTATGATCATGAGTGGTGTCACTTAGAATCAATCCACCTCTAGTAGAGACAGCCCGATAGTAGGAAAGAGGGTAGACGACTACACTATATATAGACCATTAAGTTGGAAGAGAAGAGGGGAGATGCAACTAAGGATTAGAGAATGGAATGAAGAAGAGAAAAGTAGTGGATATTTAGATGTGTTTTATGATCAAGTCATAATCATTTCAAATTTAGAGTTGAATTTCAGAGTAAAGTTTAAAGATAGAAGAGATAGAAAAGAAGGATATGGAGGATGGAGTTAGTAGAAGAATTGACAGATGGAAAGCGACAAAGAGTTTGTGAACCATCTTGAAAGAGAGTAGGCAAATGTGAAGAGGGAAGCAAGTTCATCACCTCAAGCCAATAACACGAGCATAAGGAGGTAGGATCTACCTTAATTCTTTGGTCACTATGCAAGGATAGTGAGTGAGTCATGAAGTTATATAATGTTTATTAGAATGAAGTTTGATTGAGTCAAGCCATGATTAGAACAAAATTGTTTGAACTCGCTTTTGAATAGTCTTATAGAGAAATGTATTATAAGGTACATATGATAAAATAACTATGAACATGCATGGAAAATGCTAAAGAATGATAGGAATTGTATCATAGGTTGCTTTAGATATTCTCTAAAGGGTGATCTAGTTTTAGAGTAATGTAATATTCTAATGGAAGAGATAGAATCATGAAAGGAATCATTGTTAATTGTTCAAAAATTACGTTCATGTAAATATAGATACAATAGTGAAATATTTTCTTAAGTTTGTTGATAAACGTAGTGAAACTCTCATAAATTAGATCACTCAATCCTCTAAGAATAAAGTAAGAGGATAGAGAGAGAAACTTTGAGATTGAACCATGAAGAAGATGAAATAATAGGATAACAACTTATTAAATAATGAAGTTTTTTTGATATCACAAGGAAAGACTTACTGTAGACACCTAAAAATGGTCAACGCTTGCGGAGTCATACTTTAACATTTGCGCATTGCCTCATTTTGGGTTTTTGCGTCGCATTAACATTTCTCCTATGATTCGTACTTGGTTTTTATCATTTGCGAGCATCGAGTCATTCTTCTGCATTCTTCATTCGTCTCGCTCTCAAATTTGGTCTTGTCGACAACACTATCCAGTCATGATTTTGATCGATCTTATCTTATTGCATCAATGTGCATGCTTATTTGTCATCATTTTGGACATCGTCAATCCTAATTAGGGTTTTGTCCTCTTATCAATCTTGTCATTTTCTCATCAATCCTTGGCATTTTGCGATCGATTTGTCATCGGTCGTTGTCATGTTCGATCTTGTCATTTTGCGATCGATTTGTCATCGATCGTGGTCATTTTCAATATTGTCGTTTTGCAATCTATTTTATCATCAATCCTTATCATTTTCAATCTTGTCGTTTTAACGATCGATTTGTCATCGATCATTGTCATGTTCGATCTTGTCATTTTGCAATCGATTTGTCATCGATCGTGGTCATTTTGAATCCTGTCGTCTTGCAATCTATTTTGTCATCAATCGTCATTCTTTTCAATCATGTCAATTTGGATCAATTAGTAATTGTTCTTCGTCAATTGGCACCTATCAATTTGGTCTCTTTATCAATCTTGGTTAGTTTGTCAATCAATCAAATCATTTATCACATTGATCAATTTGCCATCAAAATCATGATCGAGTCAATTATCTTCAATCAAGACCTAATTGTCATTCTCGCATTGCTAATTCATCTTCTAGGGTTTCATGATTTAATCATTTAACCTTGTGTGTCATTTCTTCCTCTAGGATTAATAAATTATTTATTTATCCTAAGTCTTCTCATCGCAATTAAATGTTCATTTAATTGGCTAATTATTCCTCTTTTTGTGAATTAATTAATAAATGACAAGTTATTAATTAATTAACCTAATTCTTAATTCCTAATTTTCCTCTTTTTCTAATTTTCTAATTTCTAATTCATCTAATTTCTATTCCCTCCTATTTCATCTCCTAATTCCATGGGAATGACATTTCAATTTGTCATAATTTGTCATAATTGACAATCAATCAATTTTGACATAGAAGTTTGTCATAATTTGTCATAAATTATCAATCAACAAATTTTGCATAGAAAGTGCATAATTTGTCATAATTGACATAATTGATTTGCAATTTCCATTTGAATTGAATCATGCTAATCTTGTCTTTTCTCCAATTTTTCTATAAATTGGATGAATTTCTTCAATCAAAACCCCTAATCAGATTATCGAATTTCTAATCAATCACGCTTCGAGTACTTTTGAGCAATTTTCTTACCTACTTGCTTTCAATCATGTATGTGCACTTGTAGGTGAGATCCACAATCAAACTATTTGAAGAGGAAAGAAGAACAATGGAGCCGCATGAAGGAAGCATTTGGATTTACCTCTGGTTTGCATAATCTTTTTGAATGTTTTTTCTTTATGTCTCTATTGGATGTGTTTAGGATAGATCATTGCAATTGTGCTTTCGTGATTGAGCTAGTGATTAGTATGTTTATAATGTTTGTGATGATTTCCTATTTCCTATGCATACACTTACACTTTGGAATTTTGCATGAAAAGTAAAGATGGTTATCAAGTGTCTCATTTAAAAAAGCCTATAGATAGGCATTTTATGAATTTATATGATATTCGATTGTTGCTATGGTAAATTATTGAAGTCGGTGTGTTAAGTTTTAAATCAGGAAAAGTGACATATTAGTATTAAACTAAATATGATGTTTTGAGAAAAGAGGTAAATAAACCATGACACTTGGAAAGATAGAGAGAGTTTAGATGAGATAAACTTAGAATTCTAAACCATAAGAAATGGAATGCATGTTAATGATTATGCTATTTAAATGTTTTGATAATTGAATAAAAGAATGTGTACTCATTTTATTCAATTTATATGTAAGATACATACATGTGTTACACCTTCTTAATATTTTAATCTTATTTTTAAATTGCTTGAAAGATAGAAGCAAAATATTATTTTCTTTCAGATGTATATTTGTTTATCTATGAATGATTGCTTCTTGTCTGATAGGATTGATTGTAATAAAAGATTTACTCTATCAATTTCTATTCAAATGAAAGATTGTCTTCTTAGCATAGTATTTTATCTTGCAAGAAATAGGAAGCTAGAATTGAAAGGTGAAAGATTGTCTTCTGTACAAATTTATTCTAGATTATGTGAACAAAGCTAGATAGGCTTGTGTTTGTGGAAAGCTACCTTCCAGGATGGGTGCCGAATGTGGATTATAGAGAGAATAGTTGCTTTTCCAACTATCTATTTTTGCTGTGCATGGCATTATACTTGGCCGAGTAATTATTGGAATTATCCATAGAAATAGACGGAATTCTTTTATTTTATCCTCTCTACCACATCCTTGAATGATAATGAATGCTTGTTTCTTAATAGAAGTAGAAAATTGAAAATGCATGTATCATCTAGGCACGCACCAGATTCCATCTTGCCTTTCAAATTCTTTTGCTAAGCAATTCAAGCAGGGTCAGGTATTCTTGATGGACCAAGAATTTTGGGGAAGCATAAGCTTCAAGGTTGGGTGGAAAAAGTGCCTAGATCTTGTTCTCGTCTTCATGCTAAAGATTGCATTGGCGATAGCTTGGGTTGCAGATCAACGGATGCATCTCACCCTTTACTTTGTATTATTTTGTTATTGAACTTACAACAACTTGAAATGTGTAAGTATTGTATGATCGAAATACTACTTTTATCAATTTATTGAATAAAGAATATTTATCTTTTATAAAAATTTCGTGTTTATTACGATATAAATGGAATGATCAAATGAAGCTATGGATGGAAAAATGAAATGAAATAGATTTATTAACTGATTTATGAGTTTATTTAAGAATAAAGAGTATTTCGGCTATTATTTAAAGTTAGCTCGATTTACGTCTTTACATTATACTCAAATTGAAGACATTGATTTTGATAAAACTTATGCCTCAATTGCTTGGATGTAGGCAATTTGGATGTTCTTGGCATTTGTAGCATTTAAGGACTTCAAGGTTTATCAGATGGATGTGAAATTAGAATTCTTGAATGAAGAATTGAAAGAAGATGTCCATATCAAACAACCAGAAGATTTCAGGTTGAAAGATGATCCAAACATTGTTTGTAGATTGAAAAAGGCTCTGTATGGACTGAAACAAGCCCCTAGAGCTTGGTATGTAAGGCTAGACAAGTACCTAATTGATCAAGGATTTCAGAAAGGTTTGGCTGACAACAATTTATATTTCAAGATCGATTTAGGAAAAATCCTAATTCTTGTAGTGTATATTGATGATATAATATTTGGAGGAAATGAAGGTATGTGCAAAATATTTTCTAATGAGATGCAAAAGGAGTTTGAGATGTCCATGATTGGTGAGTTAAATTTCTTCCTTGGTTTGCAAGTTAATTAGAATGATAAAGGAATTTTCATTTCTCAGTCTAAGTACATCAAAGAGTTGTTAAAGAAGTTTGGGTTGGAGAGCTCCAAATTGGTGTGTACACCTATGACCACTTGTTGCAAGTTAGCCAAAGATGATAAATCTCCTAAGGTAGATGCAAGTCAGTACATGTCAATGATTGAAGGAATGCTATATCTAACTGACACTAGACACGATATCATGTATGCAGTTTGCTTTGCAACCAGATTTCAACAAGAACCAAAAGAATCACATGTTGTGGCAGTAAAAGGAATCTTTAGATATCTAAAAGGCACATAAGAGTTTGGTTTTTGGTATCCAAGAACTTAGATTTTACCTTGACATCTTATTTAGATGTAGACTAGGCCAAAATTGTTGATGTTAGGAAAAGTACAAGTGGAGGAGAATTCTTTCTTGACTCCCGGTTAGTTGCTTGGTTGAGTAAGAAGAAAGACTCCATGTCTCTATCTACAACTAAAGTAGAATACATTGCAACATCTTCATGTCACACACAAATTTTATGGATGAAGAAGACTTTGAAGGACATTGGTGTAAAGTTTGATGGCCCTATCTCAATTATGTGTGACAATACAAGTGTAATAAATATTTGAAAGAACTTGATACAACATTATAGAACATAACATAGATACATACATGCCCTATCTCAATTATGTACCACTTCTTGAGGGAAAATGTGTTGGATAATGAAGTAAGACTTGAATATGTACCTACAAAGGAACAAATTATAGAATGCTTCACTAAGACATTGTGTAAAGATACTTTTGAGTATCTCCAACTGAAGTTAGGGGTATTACCCCTTTCTAGTTTGAACTAATGTGCATTGGTCTATTGAGCAACTTGCATATTCTTTTCTGGACTGATGCTTGAGTGTTTCCTCTTAGGGGGAGCCAGAGTGAGTTTCATAGGGGGAGTTTTTCCCACCTTTGTCATTGTTGTCAAAGGGGGAGAGAGAAAATATGATGTGTGTTGATATTCTTATCATCTTGATGGATGTTTCCATTAATGACAAAGGGGGAGATTATTAGCATTACATTATATGTTGTCATTGATGTCAAATCCTAAGTTTCAGTTAGGTCTGGAATATGGTATATTGAGCAGTAGTGGAAGATTGGTATGTATGTGATTACGATGTTTGTTTGGTGATTTCCTTGAAGATTTGGCTTCTTGGAAGATGTGTTGCTGATATTACTCAGTGCTATTTTTGGGTCTAGCTTGATCCGAAAGTTGAGGGTGTGTAACGATGTTTTTGTTTTAGGTCTGACATTGGTAATATATGTAATGTGTTGATATTTTTGATGAGGAAGGTTGTGATGTGGTCTACTTCTTATTCCTTCCCACCATCAGAATGTTTAGTATTGACCTAGTTTAGATCTCTATCTTGGCCAAATTGGAAGATTATGTTTTTTCGAAGACAGTATATGTATGTGTATGATTTGGATAAGTTCTTGTGGTATTTTTGTGAATGGCTAATTATGTTGAAGATATGCGAGATTGAAATTATCCAATTGTTGTTGTGAAGTGTGTTGCAAATAGTTGTCAGAAGAAATTCCAACAGTACAAATTATGTTTTAGTGGTAGATTTTCTTTTCTATCTTTCTTCCTTTGGTAGTGAGCCTTTTTGGGCAGTGAGCCTTTTTGGGTAGTGAGCATTCTTTGTAAAAATCACTTTAACCTTTCTAGGTAGTGTGCCCTCCTATAGTGAGCATTCTTGGCAATGAGCCATCCTTTGTAAAAATCACCTTAACTGGTGTTTTTATATTGAGAATTACCATTCTCCGTGGTTTTTCCCTTCTTGGGTTTACTATTTAAATTGGTGTTTGTTGTGTTTGATTTATGCTTTCATGTTTTATTTGTCTTGATTAATTCTACTAGTTGTTTTGGATCTGTGAATAAAGTTTTGAAGAATATTTTAATTGTTGAATGATTCACGCCCCCTCTCAGCTGCCTAGATATTCAACATAACATAGATACATTTAGAAGAATTGAGATACAAATAGAGGAATGTCACAATAGATTGATCCCTCTATTTCCTTACACCAACGAAGGAAAAAGGGTCATCAAAAGCTATCCTAACATAACACAAAGACATATCAACCAACACAACACATGGGAAGCACATTACAAATATGCAAACATACAAAAGAGAATGCATGACATGAATGAAGCTATTCAAGAAAATCATCTACCTCCTAATCTTGCTTAACATCATTTAGGGATGATGGACAAGATGGAAGAGAAGAAACATCGAGGATAGTAGATGGAGCCACTACAAGTTCCAAACAAGGACCATGCTCTAATGATGGATCACTTTGTTCGTCACTAGAAGATAGGGGTAACACTTTAGAAAATATTGAAGATAAGTCATGATTTATTTCAATAACCTCATACTATGGTGTGTGAAAAGTGGACCTGTATCTATATCTCGAATACACAACACTTCAATTAAGTCATTAGATGCATGGTTAGTAAATCAATAATCAATGAATAATAAAACCATTATAAAGAAACCCATTGCCTTCTAGTAGATGTGAGTTTAGATTGCTTTCAAATTGGTAAGCTATCCAGTGACTAGACAACACCTAAACGAAGGTTTTTTCTATATGAGCATGATATGAGCTAAATGGATGCAAGATTTAAGCTAGATATGCAAGATTAATCTAACATGATTTAGGCAATATATGAGCTAAATGATCTATATATGTATGCAATAACTTATATGTGAATATCTAAATGCAAGTTCTCAATTAACCTAGAGAAAAAACAACATAATAACAATATATTCTCTAGGATCTTTGAATGAGAGATGAGAGCTTGAATTTATAGAAAATTCAGAAAGAAACCAACGGTTGAGATCAAATGATGACGAGCAATCAAGATTTTCCAAGAGGAAGCACAATCCAGGTGAATTGATGTGATTGGATGCTTTTCGCAGTTTTAAAGGAAATTGAACTAAAATTAAGATAAAATCAGGAAAAAACTAATTTATTCTCTATTTCATTCAATTTTAATAATTAATTGTTTTAATTGCTTTCTTTGAGATTATTTATCAAATTTTAATTTGTTTTTTCAAGATTATCTCCACTTGATTTATTTTTTCAAATTTTTAATTCTTTTTTATCAATTAATTCCTTTTTTGAAGATTTGTGCTCATAATTTCCAATTCCTTTTTCTTGATTTGTTTCCTTTTTTTGAAGATTTACACCAATTTTTATTTATTTTTCAAATTAATTCCTCTTTTGATGATTTAATGGCAAATTGATTTATTTAATTAAATATGCTAGGATATTTAATAAAATAAATAAGATAATTGTTTAAAATGATTTACTTGGAATGATTTAATTAATTAAATAAATCTTTAAGTAATATTGAGTAATTAATTTTGCCATGTGACATTGATGATTTTAGAAATTAATTGTGTGCTCAAGATTTATTTAATTTCCTTTGGTTAGGACCTTGGTGACGTTGTCGAGATTAGGGGCCCATGGTTTAGATGACCATTTTTAGGGTATTACATTTGCCCCTTTTTGAATTAATGTGCGAGTAGCGTGTTGGTTCAAAGAAAATTTGATGTCTAGGAGATACTAGTTCCGAACTTGATTGATCATGAACTAGACGAAAAACGAGGTGTTTAGCTTGATTTGAAGCGACAAAGCTGAATGAAGTCTAATTAAAGTGATACTGATCCCAAACTTGATTGTACTTAGGAACGATAGAGAACAAAAGATACCGAACTCGAACTTGATTGATCAAGAAGTGGATCTTACTGATCTAGAACTTGATTGATCTAGACACAGTGAGTGATGATAAAAATTGATCTTGAACTTGATTGATCAAGACACAATGAGTGAAGATAAAGTGTCTAGCTTGATTTGATGTGATGAAACTGAACACCTGCTTAGATTGAACATGATCAAAGAAAATCTTTAAACCCATGATTGAGTTTAAATGAATAATCAGCTTGATGAAAAGCGATGGAACCAATTAACGTTAAGAGATTGATTCAGATGAAGACAAATATCATCTTGATTTGAAGCGATGAAATTGATATGCCCCTAGAAATTGATTTGATTCATATGATCGAGAGATCTCAACTTGATATAAAGCGATGAAGTTGAGCTACCCCTAGCGATAAGAATTTGGTTGATTTTTTTTAGGTGAAAAATATTTTTGCTCGAGTTTTGATGAAGATTTGAAAAATTTCTCGACATTGAAGATGTGAGGTCATAAGGTCATGAGTATGCCCCCTCGGGAGAAAAATCGAAAGATGGCGAGAGTTGTGTAGTGAATGTAGGCAATGTTGTTTCAGTGATAAGTTATTTGAGCACAAAGGTTAATGTTGAAGATTAAAATCAGAGTTAATGTGAGAATTAAATTGAGATTTAGCGTTGATTAACGAGAAATTGAGCACAAATTGAAGAAGAGAATGAGCAATTGATGAAAGCGCTAAGTGGTCAATGTCGTGAAATTTCGATTAGAGAATTGACATCAGATTTTGATTTTGATCCCAAAAATGGACTCAGGACATCTGATTTACGAGATCATGATTTGATTTCATCATACTTGTGTTGATTGATTATGAGATGTTGTTATATATGCTTTATTCTATATGTATGCATATCTTTTCAGTATAGATGAATGAATGCAAATGGAATATGGATGTTTATTTTTGTTTCTTTTTATGCAAATAAATAATGATGCAAATAAATGAGGAGAATGAGTAACTAGTAATGCAAATGTTTATTTTTCTTCATGCAATAATATGAATGCAAATAAGTATAAAATGAAATGTATGGATCTATATAAGATGCTCATGTATGCAACTAACATCTCAATACACAAGTACTCAATCGGAGAAACGATGATGAAAAAGAGACCACTTAGCTAAGAAATGATGAAGCTTCCAACTCTCATTCAGAAGATAAAGAGAGCATTGTTATTATATCAAAATCACTCAAAATTCATGAGATGCAGAATGAAATGCAAGATAAGATACAACCAAAACCTAGTCACTGGATTTGAAAAGCTTAATTTTCATCATTGATGTTTTACAAACATAGCAGGCAGAGTAGAGTTCCTTTCTTTGCATGTGCAATATTAATTATCTTCTCCGCAATGACCCTTTTTTTTTGTTCATATCCTTGGACAGATTACGTATGGACCCGAATTGCACAATAAAGAAATTCCCTCAAAACAAACAAAGAAATGATGGGAAGCTCCCTGTAGCATTCAAATAAGTGGAGTCGAGGCATGTGTGGTGATTTCACCTTAATGTGAAGGCTCTTATCACAAACACCCAACTAATTTAAATATTTCCAAATCATTGCGATCATTCCTACAAGTAGAAAACAAAGAAAATATTATGCCCCCAATCCTTGCTCCTCTTAGTCACAATAGACTTCCTCGAGTTACTCAAAGGGATAATAATCAAAAACCAATATAAAAGACAACACATAAAGAAAATTTCCATGCATATCTCAAACAGTTTAGTGATTGTTTTCAGTAATGTTTTGCTTGTGTACTCAGTGATAAAACTCTTTAGTAGTCAGGAGACAGGTGACTGACTCGGAGTGGATGACCAGGTTTCATTGATAGAAAGATGACTTGTTTGACACTACTTAGGATATGTAATGTGCTATGTTGAATAACCTAAGACTAGGACAATGATCGGTTTCAAGCCATGAGGGTTCCAATGAACCAGGATGTCACAAAAGTGACTAAAATATGTACAAGCGAAAGCAAAGATACATGAAAGTGGGAATGCCAGTGTTGCGTTGATAGATGGAGTGCTTGAGTACAAGAGGCGCCTGTTTACTAGGTTTTCACCTACTTGGCAAAGATTCTTTGTTATTTTTTTTTACTAAGGTGCCTGTTTATCAGGTTTTCACCAAGGCATTTTCTATCTTTTTCCTTTTTTTTTTTTTGGATTTCTTGAGGACATTTTATAATTTTTAGGAGTTCTTCAGGACATTTTATGATTTTTAGGATTTCTTCAGGACTTTTTTTTAATGATTTTTTATGAATTTTTTATGTTTGCCCCTAGTGTCTAGCAAGGCAAAAGGGATTTTGAGTACATGAATGTATAAGCAAATGATGGTGGACGCTTTCAAGGACTATCTCACAATGTTAATCTAGGCACAGGGTCCAGATATAGCAATGTAAATCAAGGATTTAGCGATGTAAAGCAGGGATTTTAGCGATGTAAAGAAAGGATATAGTGTAATGAAGCCATATGGTCCAAAGAAGTAGCCATTTCAAGAGGTTTGTGGAAAGCATGATTTTGCATTTTGTCCATAGTATTGATCAAGATCAAGGAATAGATCTGGCTAGGGGACAAATAGGATAAGCAAGATCAAAGGTGGTAATGAAGGATGTAAGCGACCAATGGAGAGGAGCTAAAGGTCTAGATCAAGTGTAATAGATAGGACAAAAGAAGCCTACAAGGATCCTTAACCTTGTCAAGATCAAAGGTGGAAAAGGGATATGAACGTAGATAGAGTGAATGAGGGATAATGGAGGATGAAGGATAATGGAGGAAGAAAGATAATAGATGGATGTACATGGATGGAACTTGCCCCTAGTGTAAAGTGAAAAAGGATAATGGATTACGCATGACACCTTTTTGCTAGGTTTTCATCATGGTACTTGCCCAAGGTGCCACAAGAAGTGGTTTTCACTCGTGGACGAAATTATCTCTTTACTTTTTTCCTTTGATTTTTTTTTTCATCATTTTTTTTTCTTCTTTTTGGAGGATAATGGAGGCATGTTATGGGATGGAAGAAGGAATCCAACGTCTCACTTCCTTGGATGGCACCCTTAGAATATGAGTTGCAATAGACCATGGCTATGAAGGTATGCTAAAAGATGTTGGCAGGATAATGAAATGAAACTAGGGCAAGGATTTATGCAAAGGATTGGATAAGAGGGATGGAAGGGTGGAAAAGAGGTATTGGATAATGGATGGGATGTTGGAAGAATTGTGTATGGATAGATAGAAATGCTAGAAAGATCAACCTTGGCACACGTCTTGAGGGATGGTGTACATATGGAGGAGAAGTGAATCTCAGATTTTGAGATTTGGATGGAGGAAAGGTTATAGATTTTGGGGCATAAGAACCCAAAATGGATGAATTAGGTGATGGAGGAATAGATTCGGAAGGTTTGGATGGAGGAACAACAATTTTGTATGCCAATTTTGATTTTTCTTTAGACTTTTGTGCTTCAAGTAGCCGCTTAGGGATCCACATGGCTTTTGACTTTTGATTCTTTTGTAGTTCCTTAGAGTGCATTGCTTGTACAAGTGCCTTAGGAACCCATATAACTTTTTACTTTTCTTCTTTCTTTGTGGGCCTTTGTGGCGTATTGTAATTTTCTGTTTCTTTTTGGATCATATTTTTCTTTGTTTTGACATGTCGATTAGATGGGACATGTTGATCCTTGAATACACGTGGATTACTTGACTTATGACTTTTATGCTTAACATCCAAATTGCTTGGAGGGAGATACGTGGATAGATAGGAATGATATGGAGGTATTTTGGATGGATGGAAGGTACTCAAAGATGTGTGCCTTTGTTGATCCTGCATAAGGGATGGAGGGATATAGGGACCTAGAATGGATTGAAGAGGTGAAGGGGAAGGCATGTATTTGGATTTAACTAGAGAAATGTAGGATTTATGAGGGATACCAACATCTTGAGAAATGTCCTTGAGGCCATGACCTTTAACATTTTATTTAATATGGAGGGGTTCTTGCTTTTGGAGATTTACCCCTTTTCCTTTATAAATATTTTGACTTGTAGGATACACTTTTCTTTGGAAAGAAGGCACGAGTCCATTATGAGATGGAGGTGGAATGTAGGGAATGATAGGATCATGAGAGGGATTTGTAGGCATGATGGATCCTTGAGGTGAATATGGAGGAGTATGACAAGGAGATGAAGGGATACTTTGATCTTGACATGGAAGAGGACCATTGGATAGAGTAGGAAGGGTGTTTGACTCATCATTTTGAATAGGACCATTTGAAAAGGTAGAAGAGGCATCATGATCTTGCTTAGAAAGGATGCATTTTCTCTTGAGATGGAAGGGGATCATCTTGGAAGAAATGGAAAGGTATAATGGGATCATCATGGGATTCTAGTGAAATAGGATCTTTTTCAATCATTAGATGGGATTGAGGAGTTTTGGTGTCTTGATCTTGATTTATGATAGGACTTGTTTCTTCATTTTTCAGATTATCCACTTGACATGGAGTCACTTCTAAGGAAGGGATAGGATTTTGCATAGGCATAGGGGGTTCTTGGAAGGTCTCCATATTTTGGCATGATGGGGAAGAATTTTGAGTGGGACTCTCTAGAGTGGGTATGTTTGGAATTGAAGTGTATGATGGCATAGGATCTAGGATTTTTAAATCTTTAGAGGAACTTGTATCAATATTGCCATTAACTTGGATTTCCATAGGAGATAGCCCTTGAAGGTAAACATGAGAAGTTTCATTGTTTGAAGGAGATGGTATGGATTGTTGCTGAGAAGTTTTAGGAGATGAAGGCATCATGGAAGGGATGGAGGCTACATATGGAGCCTTGCTAGACATAGGTTCATGATTTTGATCATGATTAGAAGTAGTTCCTTCTTTTTCTTTCAGTGAGTCATTAGGATCTTCAATTTCAATGACACTATTATCAATGAGATCTTGAATCTTATGTTTTAATTCCATACACATTGAAGTCTTATGTTTATTATGCCTATGATATGCATAGTAACTACTCAAAACTGCACATCCCCATGTGGTCTTTTTAGGCAATATGATAAGATTGTTCTTAAGAACCTCATCCAAAGCTGACTCAATAGATTGCTCCAAAGGTGTAAACTATCTAGATAGAGAATATATGTCTTTTTTTCTTGGTGAAGGTGTTTTGTGATCTTGTAAGAGATTTGGTCTTTGATTGTCAATTATTGCTTGCTCCAACTTACATAATTGTTTTAGTATTTCTTGAAGTCTAGTGTTCTTGATATCATGAAGTTTTATCTCAAGAGGGGTCATTGAATCTTTTCATTGAGCTTGAATAGCATATATTTCTCTTTTGAGATCTTGAATTCGTTGAGCTAAGGCAACCATGGGATTCTTACTTTTGTTAGAATTTTTAGAAGAGCTTCTGGTTTGAATAGATATTTACAATCGACAGGACTGAGAGCTAGATGTGTTGTAGAATCAATATCAAATTCAGAGCTAGTTGTTCATTTAACATAGTGATTGAGTGAAGTAACTAAGATCTGGTCTGGTTTAAGGAATGATCAGAGGCCTATTTATTATAGTGAGTTGGAATGCTTAGGTCCAACTGTACTCACTTGGGTCATTCTCACAGGGTGATTACTTTTTCCCACTATGACAGGCCCGCTAAAGGTACACAAATCTCAAAACTTAGAAAAAAGCTTCAAGGGTCTAGATTTCTGATTGTCTGTAAAAGATAAGAGCATACTCTCCTACATCTCAGATTTTTCTAAAAACACAAAAGACAGATTTGTTCATTAACCAGATAGCAAGTTAGGTGCCTGAAAAAAATGAATTTAAAGAATACATGATGTTTGGTTGATTCTGTTTAGGCAACCTACTAAAATGACGCATCAGTAGTCATGTTGTTGTTTTATTCTTTGACAGGCGTATGTTTGATTGATAAATTATTTGTCAAGTGGACCTGCAAACATTAAAATCCCAAAATTAGTTTCCAAAATAAAATAAAAAAAAATCATCAAAAGAAACTTCTATCATGCAAATTGTAAATTAAACTAATCTAACAAGAATATCCATTTTTTATGACTATCCTAGTTATGATGGTTTTGATAGTACTGCTCTCTATCATTTATAACTTTTGAACCAGAGCTAATTTGGAAACTCTCTTTGGTGGAAATGTGGAAAACTTTATTTTACAGAACATATTAAAATTTGGGTTAGATCCAACGGTTCAATAAAAGTTATGCCCTCTGAACAGAGACCATTTTTGACTATCATAGAAGAATAAGTAAAATGATAGTACTGCACTCTGTCATTCCTAACTTTCAAACCAAAATGTTTTAGGAAAATATCTTTAGGGAAATAGAAAACGTGGTTTCCAACAACATATCAAAAATTTGTTGAGATCCAATAGTTGAATAAAAAGTTATGCCCTCCACAAAGAGACCATTTTTTACTATCACAGAAGAACAAGCAAAAAGAATGATTTTTATTTCCAAATTTAGCACATGTTTATTAGTTATAAAAACCAAACATTAAATTTGTTCAATAAATATTAAAAATCTTGTAGTCATAGGTTCGAGCCCCACGGTGGGCGCTAAAAATGTGTGGTGTGAAAAGTGGACCTGTATCTGTATCTGGAATACACAACACTTCAATTAAGTCATTAGATGCATGGTTAGTAAATCAATAATAAATGAATAATAAAACCATTACAAAGCAACCCATTTCCTTCTAGTAGATGCGAGTTTAGATTTCTCTTAGATTGCTAAGCTATCTATTGACTAGACAACACCTAAATGAAGGATTTTTCTATATGAGCATGATATGAGCTAAATGGACACAAGATTTAAGCTAGATATGCAAGATTAATCTAACATGATTTAAGAAATATATGAGCTAAATGATCTATATATGTATGCAATAACTAATATGTGAATATCTAAATGTAAATTCTCAATTAACCTAGAGCAAAAATTGTAGACGTCTAAAAATGGTCAACGCTTGTGGAGTCATACTTTAACATTTGTGCATTGCCTTATTTTAGGGTTCTTGCGTCGCATTAACATTTCTTCTATGTTGCGCACTTGGTTTTTATTATTTGCGAGCATCGAGTCCTTCTTCTGCATTCCTCATTTTTCTCACTTTTGAATTAGGTCTTGTCAATAGCAATCTTCGGTCATGATTTTGGTCGATCTTATCCTGTCGCATCATGGTGTGTGCTCATTTATCATCATTTTGGACATCGTCAATCCTAATCGATGATAGAAGTAGGGTTTTGTCCTCTTGTCAATCTTTCAATCATCTTTAGCTTGTTAGTAATCATTTGTGATTATCAACTTGTCGATCTCATCATTTTGTGATCGATTCATCATCAATCCTTGTCCTTATCAGCCTTGTCATTTTGCGATCGATTCGTCATTGATCCTTGTCCTTGTCAATCTTGTCATTTTGCGATCGATTCGTCATCAATCCTTGTCCTTTTCAATCATGTCAATTTGGATTGATTAGTCATTGTTCCTCATCAATTGGCGCCTATCAATTTGACCTCCTTGTCAATCTTGTTCAATTTGTCATTAATTTTTGTTAACCAATCTCAATCATTTATCAACATTGGTCCTTTGTCAATTAGAATCATGATCGAACCTACATTAATTTCTTGTTGTCTTGACCTAATTCCTTGTCCTATTATTTCTAGGATTTTATGATTTGTTCATTTAATCCTTTTCTTCTTCTTTGTGGGTTAAATAAATCTATTTATTTAGTCCTAGGTCTTTTTCATGAATTAATTAATGGATGAAAACCTATTAATTAATTCACCTAATTTCTATTTCTCCTATTTTCTCTAATTTTTCTAATTTTTCCCCTAATTTCATTCCCTTATTTTCTCCTATGTTTATGCTTCCATTTGTTGCAATCATGGAGGCTATTTTCTCTCTTCCCTTTTGTCATGGGAATGGCATTTCAATCTTGTCATAATTTGTCATAAATTTTGTATAGAAATTGTCATACATTTGTCGTAATTTTGCCACTCTTGATTTGAATTTCCTTTCAAATCTCTTCATGCTAATCTAATCCTCTCTCCAATTTGTCTATAAATTGGATGATTTTCTTCAATAAAGGAGATCAATCACATTTTCAAGTAACCTTATGCTGCAAATTTCATCAACAACTTGCTTTCCACTTGCATTTTGCACTTGTAGGTGAGATCCACATCAAATTTGAAGGTGAAAGAAGAACAATGGAGCCACATGAAGTAGATATCTGCATCGGTTTGCTTTGATTTTATTTGATTTGAATATCTTGTCTTTATGTCTTCATTGATTGGATTGGCATTACTTTCATAGCAACTTTAGGTTTTGTGGTCATCCTAATTGCTATTGCTTTGATGATTTTCAATTTCCTGATCTACATTTTGGTGAACCTGACGTGAACTAACCCCTTAACCATATTTTGAGTGCTTTTGAGCTGTTTGCAGGTGAAAAAAAAACTCAAGAAATAGGGTGACTCAGAGCTTTCTGGACACTCCTGCGCCTGTGTTGTGGCATTCTGCGCCTGTGTTGATGGGTTTTGTGCCTGAGTTGATGGGTTTTGCGCCTGTATTGAGGCATTCTGTGCCTGTGCAAGGCCAGAAATAGAGGTGAAATCAATTGTTTTTACTTGCAAATTTGTTTGTCTTCATTCTGTTTCTTGCATTCTGGTTTTTCTTTGGTACTAATTCTCTGTGCAACATTTTGGCGCTATGTGTGACGAAGACTAAAAATGCAACTACTAACAAATCTTATGCAGGACGCGGTCAAAGACTCTCATTAAAACATCTTGCTTGCGATTTTTAAAGTAGTTGCACATTTCATTTCTTAAAGGTTAATGAACACCATGCATGCTTTGTTTGTTTTTAATTTGATTGCATGTTTTAACCCTTAGAACTGGGCCTGCTTCCTGATTTGCTTGGCACTTCACACATGCATTGGTGAGAGGGAATGACCCAAAGTGGTGACGGGCTAAAGCCAAGCTCTTCCAAACCACTCTAAATAACTATGGATGCAATAAAAGTTGTAGACAATGGGTGCTGGAATGGTATTGCGACGATTTATTCACCAGATCAATACCCACCTGAACGGATGCCCTTACTAGAATATCTTCTTTTTAGATGCCAAAATCCTTCTATTTGTTGGCTTAGGAATTGTGATACATGCATGTTGAAGACACCTCTCATGTACTCCTTAGTTAGAGATAGAAATTTCTTGGGAAGTGATGTCCCTTGAACTCGAAGCTTGGTATGCCCGAGAAGTGAGTGCACTGTAAGGGGGAGCCAGTGCTACCAAGCATCTAACTATCCAACTGAGTGTTGTATTTTATGGTTAGAGGATTCAACAGATATTTCCCTTGCCAGCCATAGGATTTGTTGTGAATGAGCTTGATTATCTTGAGTCAGAGTCAAACAAACATTTTGTCTTGCGTGATTGTCAAAGGTTAAATCAAAAACAATCTTTCAAAAGTGCTCATAATCAACTTGGGTTTTCAAAATCAACAACCTTCAATTCAAAACAAAATCCAAACAAAAGTCCAAATTTGTCCAAGTATTCATCCAACATTTGAACATGGCTTGTCAAAACATTGAATATCTTTGTTTCAAAATTCATGTCACTTTAGGCTAGGTTTTGCATAGTCCAGCTTAGGTCCTAGGGCATATTGTCATCTCCCTTCATTTTAGGCCTTTTCATTGCAAGCATCCTCATTTTGCACTTAGGTTCAAAATCATTTCCGTAAGTTTGCATTTCATTGTCATATCCAAGCTAGATTTCCATTTAGGTGACATTCGTGCATTATCCTTGTCATGCTAAAATTAGGTCTTGCCTAGGTTGCATTTTGCATATTCCAAGTCATTGGTCTTCGCGTATCATTATCATTGTATTGTCATCTTGTCTTGGCTTCATCTTGAAATATCATATCCTTAGATCATTTTCATGTCATATCCTAAGTCATTGTCATAATCATTTGCCTTCTTGCATTTAGTCTCAAAAATTTGGTTTGTCAAACTTAAAAAATCAAAACTTTAGATGATACCCTAAGTTGTTGTTAGGGAGTCTTGACCTTGTCTAAAATTTGTCCTTTCATTAATATAATTTTTGTCAAACCTAGCTTAGTATCCAAGCATATAGGTGAGACATTGTCAATTTGTCCTATTGTCATTTGGTCCTTTGTCCTTTAAGGTCTTGGCTTCATTTCAACTTCCCAAGGTTGAGTCTTTAGGTTTCCATTCTAAAAAGTTTGTCCGAATCTTGAAAAACAACAAAAACATAGGTTGCATTCTTGCCATAGATTGCATTTTCATCTATTTAGGTTGCATTTAGTTTCATATCATACATCATCCTTTTAAAATTAAAAAATATCCCAAAAATATTGCATTTGCATAGTGACATGTTTGTTGAAATGAGGTCTCAATCTTCTTACGAATCCATGTCATCAAAATTGAGAAATCAATCATGTCAATCCAATCTCTACATGTCTCAAAACTTGGATCAAACTTATCATGATGATGTAAATATCCAAATACAAAAACTAGAGGAGAAACTAGCTCAAGAAAAGGAGATTTTGGAACAAAAAGTGAAAAACATTGAGAAGAATAGATCACAAATGTCCAAAATGTTTAAAAAATTTCCAGGTTGAAATCCAAATATTGAGCCAATTGATGTAAGATCTCTTATCGAACAATCAAACATACTAGATCTCCTCTCACAAATACAGATGATCAAACAATTTCAAGAAAAGAGACAACAACATTATGTGCCTTCACAACAAGAACAAGAAGGTGTTTACTATCAATCAAATTTTCAACCATCACAACCAATTGTTCAACATTTCCAACAGACACAACCAATGGTCCAACATATACAACCAACACAACCAATGGTCCAATTTCAACAATATGTCCAACCAACTATACAATGTCCATAGATAGTTCAACCAATGGTGGAATATCAATGTCAACAACTACAACCAAACATTAAAAAACAAAGGTTGCAACACACACCAACCCAAGTTTCAAACATGTCAGAACAATTGAACCAAGTCCAATATCAAAACATGACATCAAACCAAGACCAAATTCTTGCCAAACAAGTTCAAATTCCAGATACAACTAGGTCAAAACCTCGAAAGAAAGGTGGCCTTATTGCAAGGATCTTAAGGAAATTACCAAGTGAGTTCTTTGAGGAAGATCAAGATAATACACTTATGTCTAACAATGCCTCATTTCCCCACAAACAAATTTACTCTCCAATGGCATCTATCCATACACCTTTAGAAGTTTCACAAGAACCTTCCATATTGTCCTCATCAAATAATACACCCAAGGATGAAATTATCTAAGGGCTATCCATAATTGATTGCCAAGATAATCCAATTCATGATGCACATCCTTGTCATGTTTCAAAAATACAAGACCCAATGCCACCATGCACTTTATTGCCATTACCTATTTCATATATGAGCTAAATGATCTATATATGTATGCAATAACTAATATGTGAATATCTAAATGTAAATTATCAATTAACCTAGAGAAAAAACAACATAATAACAATATATTCTCTAGGATCTTTGAATGAGAGACAAGAGCTTGAATTTATAGAAAATTCAAAAAGAAACCAACAACTCAGATCAAATGATGATGAGCGGTCAAGATTTTCTAAGAGGAAGCACAATCTAGGTGAATTGATGTGATTGGATGCTTTTCTCAGTTTTAAAGGAAATTGAACTAAAATTAAGATAAAAGTAGGAAAAAACTAATTTATTCTCTATTTCATTCAATTTTAATATTTAATTGTTTTAATTGCTTTCTTTGAGATTATTTATCAATTTATAATTTGTTTTTTCAAGATTATCTCCAATTGATTTCTTTTCTCAAATTTTTAATTCTTTTTTGTCAATTAATTCCTTTTTTGAAGATTTGTGCTCATAATTTCCAATTCCTCTTTCTTGATTTGTTTCCTTTTTTTAAAGATTTATGGCAATTTTTATTTATTTTTCAAATTAATTCCTCTTTTGATGATTTAATGGCAAATTGATTTATTTAATTAAATATGCTAGGATATTTAAAAAAATAAATAAGATAATTGTTTAAAATGATTTACTTGGAATGATTTAATTAATTAAATAAATATTTAATTAATATTGAGTGATTAATTTTGCCATGTGACATTGATGATTTTAGAAATTAATTGTGTGCTCAAGATTTATTTAATTGCCTTTGGTTAGGACCTTGGTGACGTTGTCGAGATTAGGGGCCCATGGTTTAGATGACCATTTTTAGGGTATTACACATACATATCATTAGAATCATTAGAATCAACATTATTATTTGCATCAAAATTGTCAACATAATGAACATTATCGTCCATATCATCATCTAAATAAATCACAATACAATATTTAATGTATTTAAAGAATAATTATCATGCTTAGACATTTTAACTTTCTTAATATTTTGCTCCTTTGGACTAGTCATAGTTTGGTCAAATGAGATAAAAAACTTAGTGGGTGTTTTAGGGGATGAAATGGTATAAGAAGCAAGCTCATGGGTCTTATCACAATGTCATCATCATTAGCTTCAAGAACTTCAGTTTCTTTTAGCTTGAATTAAAATTTGAGAAGGCTTGGGATCTATCAAAATCAATTCCTTTTCTTCCTTTGTAGAAGGAGGAACATATGGAACCTCACTAGATTGAGAGATAGAGGATGCTGGATGTTTGTATGATGTAGGAGGTGGAACTGAAGCATAAATAGGAGGACTTGAAGGTGCACGAAGGAGTTCAGGTCCAAAATGAGGAGGAGGGACATCCTTAGGTTTTCTCAACTTGGAAATCATTTCATGTTTATATTTTTTGTAGGATAAGAAGAAAATGTATTGATGAGGTTATAAAGGTTGAGGTGTTTGAGGCAAAAAGGAGTCAAGGGAAAGTATCAATGACCTACTAAAGGCTTACAGAGACTATGATTGGTTGTTATAATATCTCCATTATGAGGGAACTTCAACCTCTTATGGATAGGAGAAGAAATAGCTTTCATGAAAGTAAGCCAAGGAAGTCCTAGTCTTACTTGGAATTGGCCAAAAGTTGGGATAAAAAGAAAGGTGACATCTAAGCACTTATTACCAACTTCAATAGGAAGTGTAATAGAACCATGAGTAGGACAAGAAAAACCATTATAAGTCTTAATAATCACAACATATTTATCATAAGTTTCTTGATGAAATCATCTTGTAAAGAGATGTTCTTTAGTTATAGAATTCACCATACACACTGTGTCAACAAGAATTCCCTAAGAGGACTTACCATGAATCTTCACCAAAATGTATAAGGGCCCATTAGGTACATTAATAATCTCCTTAGGATTAAAGATAATGCAAAGTAATAAGTTATTAGGCTCAATAGAGCTGGTAGAATGAGAAGGAAAACTATTGGTATAGATTTAAAAAAATTGGATGGGGGGTGCAACTGATTTGTTTCCTTTGTCATTAACATCTACCATAGTTATGATATTGAAATCAATGAGGTCTTAGACAAGATGTTTTGACCTATAACACTTCTCAATATCATGTCTAGGTTGACAGTGTTGGTATTATGGATATGTTGTATTAGTTTTGTCATTGATGTCAACACTTATCAACACTTATCCTTCTTGAGATCTTCGGTTATGTTCACTGGCAAGACTCAGTGACTTATGCACAATCATCATTATCTAGTTCATTGACAGGTTATATTGTTCATCGGCATTGAGGATGACTTGTTATCATCTAGAGATCACTTGCTTATGTTGAAGACATGGTTTGGAAACTTGGTTTTGGAGATTTGGTTATTGGTCTAATCGGTTTAACATATTTGTTGTTACCAGTAAATGGGTCTAGGTTATGGACCAAGAAGCATTATCTATTCCAGATCAACACAACATGTTATGGATATGGTTTAATCAATTAATATTGTTGTTGAGCCGACACGATGCATCACATCTTGACTTGTAATAGATTTTATTATATTATTCTCAGTAAGCCGACCTACACATTTGGTCTTAGGTTTTGGTATATATGTAAGATCTCAGTTGTGAGATTAAAAAATAGGAGATTAGATAAGGTATTATAAGATTGTGATATTCGGCATATGCGAATATAAGTAGAGCTACTCATGCAGACATCATTTGAAGATTCAAGGAAGGTTTGAAGAAGAAAATTAGAGCTTAACCGGTACTGAATCTAGCATTGGAGATGCTACTTTGAGCAGTACATTATCATTGGATTTAATCATCCAATTGTAGTCAGTGTGACTTATTTTGTGATTGAGCAATGATCACTAGGTAGCTGGCCTATCTACATGTGCAGACCCCATTTGTATACACATACTATCTATAGTAGTATCATTTGATTGTTGGTAAGGTTTTCCACCGTGGTTTTTTTTCTTATAGAGTTTCCACGTACAAATCTTTGTGTTATGTGTTGTGGATATTGTTTCTCTTTCTGTTTCATGCATTAAGTTTCACTGGTACTATTATTAACTATTAATCTGTTTACTGGTATTAAGTTTGGTTTACCAATATTAAGTACCAAGTTTGGTTAAAGTATATATGGGTTGAAATCAATAGACAATTGGTTCACCCCCCCTCTTAGTTGCCTCTAGGTCCTAACAATTGGTATCAGAGCTTCATCCTCTTTTTGCAGAATTTTAACAACTTGAGGAGATTCTATGGCAACTAACTATTTTAGGAAGGATAGTCTGAAACTTGATGGAACTAACTATGGTATATGGAAGATCAGAATGGAGACTCATCTAAAGTATATTGGAAGAGACATATGGGATGTTACATAGAATGGCTATGTTGGTCCTACAATGAATCAACCTAATCCACCTACATTGGTTAAGGATCAAGAGAATGATTGCAAAGCAAGAGAAGCACTTTTGAGCGCCTTGTCAAATCATCAAATCATGGGATTATCATACCAATCTATTGCTAAAGCTGTTTGGGATAAATTGGAGACATTGAATGAAGGAGATAGCACTATCAAAATTGCAAAACTGGAATGCTTCCGGGTCAGGTATGAAAATTTGAAAATGGAAGAAGATGAAAGAATTTTTTCTTTTATGGAAAGAGTTAATGAAATTGTTTTGGGAATACAATTCTGTGGAGGTTCCTTGAGCGAAGATGAAATTATTTCTAAAGTTTTAAGAGCATTTCCACCGGCATACAAAATGAAAGTAACTGCTATTAATGAGTTGATAACCATGCTTAATACATCAGTATCTAGAGATACCTTGGTTGGAAAACTTTCAACATTTGAGGTTGAGGAATTTGGTCTTGTTGCTACAACTAAGACAAATTTAGCTTTCAAGGCATCATCATTTGCAACATCTTCATCATCAGCTAATAAATCTGATTGGAAAGAACTTTATGCAAGAGAACTTGAAGACATCAGGAAGGAAAATGAAGAACTTGAAAAGCTTGAAGCACTATTTGCAAGGAAAATGCCTAAGGGTCCTATTGGAAGTAAGTATAAAGGTAAAACACCTTTTAAATGTTTTAACTATAATAAAATTAGTCATATGGCATCTAGATGTCCGGATAGACATGCAAGATTAAGAGAAGAAGGTAAAAGAACATATAAGCCAAACTGTGAATATCAGAGATACCGATTCAAGAAAAAAAGAGACAAATCTTGCTACTATGCTGATGAAGGAGTTACTGATGATTATGATGACGAGCCAAGAGACAATGGATGGGCTTTTGTTGCAATAACAAAAGATCATCCAACACCTATTGTTCCACTGGTAGAGTAGGCCCTGGTAGTTAAAGTTGAAGAAAAGGATGAATGGATTATAGATTTTGGATGTTCACATCATATGATTGGTGATAAAAGTAAATTCTTATCTTTTCAGGAATATTATGGAGGTTTAGTAAGATTTGAAGATGATAAAGCTTGTTTGACTAGAGGAAAAGGCACTATATCTTTTGATGGTAAGAACAATACTAAAAATGTTTATTATGTTGAAGGTTTGAAGCACAATCTTTTGAGTGTTGGTCAATTATTTGAAAAAGGATTTCAGTTACAATTCAAGAATGGTAAATGCAAAATCATGAATAGAACTGGTTTGGAAATTGCAACCGGTAATCAGACTATAGGTAATATCTTTCATTTGAATAACATTGAAAAGACATGGTTGATTACACACATTGATGAAAGTTGGTTATGGCACAAAAGATTCTATCATGTAAATTTTGATTGCAATGTGAAGATTAGTTCATCTAAGGCAGTAAGGGATTTGCCTAAGATTGTAAAACCTCATAATCCGGTATGTAAGGAATGTCAAATGGGAAAGCAAGTTAGAACAAATTTTAAGAGTATTTATGAGAAAACCAATGGTGTTCTTGATTTAATTCATACTAACTTATGTGGTCCGGAAAGACAAGAAGTCTACAGAGAGATAGATACTTTATGCTAATCATTGATGATTATTCTAGAATGTGTTGGGTTAATTTTATCAGAGAGAAATCATAAGCTTTTGGGAAATTCAAATTATTCAAGGCACTTGTAGAGAATGAAACTGGCAAGAAAATCAAATGTTTAAGATCAGATCAAGGAGATGAATTTACATCTAAGGAGTTCAATACATTTTGTGAAGTGAATGGAATAAGAAGACAACTATCAACACCTCAACAAAATGAAGTTGTGGAAAGGAAGAATAAAACTATTCTGGATACAGGTAGAAGCATGACATCATAAGAAAATCTACCTCATGTGTATTGGAGAGAAGCAGTGAATACATTAGTTTACACTTTCAACAGAGTTCACATCAAAGGTGAAATTGGTAATATTCCTACTCTTAAGTACTTTAGAATATTTGGAAGCAAATGTTACATTAGGAGAGATGAATATATTGGTAAATTTGATCCTAGAAGTGATGAAGGAATATTTCTTGGGTATTCATCTAAAAGTAAAGCATATAGATGTTTTAATAAGAGATTGCAGAAAATCATTGAGAGTGCAAATGTGAAGATTGATGAACATTTTAGAAGAAATTCAAGGTCTATGGTATCTGAACCGGCAGTTGACCTAATCACAAATGAACCTATACTGAATGCACTGGTATAAAATGTTGATCCAGTCACACCGACATCATCAAATAATTCCACAGTGACTAAAGAACAACAACAAGTGAACAGACCCATGTATGTAAGATTGAATCACTCTAAAAGTCAGATAATTGGGAATAAGTATCAAGGAGTTATGACAAGAGGAAGACTAGAAAATGAAGAGGTATGTTTAATTTCTCAAATTGAACAAACATCTATCATTGAGGCATGTGAAGATAAACATTTGATTAAGGCTATGGAAGATGAATTGGAACAAATTGAAAAGAACAACACATGGACATTGATTCCCCAACCTAAAAATAAAAATGTAATTGGAACTAAATGGGTATTCAGAAATAAAATTAATGATGATGGTAAGGTAATCAGAAAAAAAGCAAGACTAGTGTGTAAGGGATATTCACAGAAAGAGGGAACTGATTACAATGAAACCTTTGCACCGGTAGCTAGAATTGAGGCAGTCAAATTATTTCTTGCATTTGCAGCACACAAAAACTATAAAGCATATCAAATGGATGTTAAATGTGCATTTCTAAATGGTGATATTGAAGAGGAAGTTTACATTGAACAACCTGATGGATTTTCATTAACAAATGATAAAGATATGGTTTGCAGTTTAAGGAAAGCTTTATAGGGATTGAAGCAAGCTCCTAGAGCCTGGTATGCTAGATTGGACAAATATCTTATGAAACTTGGTTAGACTAAAGGTAATGCTGACTACAACTTATACTTCAAAGTGACTAATGAAGACATTTTGGATATTGAAGTTTTTGTTGATGACATCATTTTTGGAGGAGACGATAGATTGTGTAAAGATTTTTCTAACAAGATGCAGGAAGAATTTGAAATGTCTATGATTGGGGAGATAAAATTCTTTTTAGGATTGCAGATTTCTCAGACTGATAAAGCTATATTTCTATGTCAATCAACATATTTGAAGGAATGACTGAAGAAATTTGGTATGGAAAACTCTAAACCGGTAAGTACTCCTATGACTACAACTGATATACTATCATTGAAACATGATTCAACTCCCATTAATCCGACAAGATACAAACCTATGATTGGAGGTTTACTGTATTTGACACAAACAAGACTTGATATAATGAATGCAATGTGTATTGTTTCAAGATTTCAGAGTAATCCTAGAGAAAGTCATGAATCAATAGTAAAAAGGATTTTCCGGTATTTACAAGGCACAACAAATCTTGGTATATGGTATCCTAAAGATGAAAATTTTGATTTATATGCATACATTGATGCTAATGTAGATGACAAAAAGAGCACCACCAACGAGGCATTATTTCTGGGTAGTAGATTGATTTCATGTTTGAGCAAGAAACAAAGTTGTACATCATTATCAACAGCAGAATCAAAATATGTTGCAGCAACAACCAATTGTACTCATGTATTATGGATTAAACAAATGTTGAAGGACATTAAGGTAAAATGAAAAGAACCTATAATCATCTATTGTGATAACTCAGCAGCAATTGATATATCTAAGAATCTGGTATTTCACTCTAAAACTAAACATGTTTCTATCAAATTCAATTTTTTGAAAGAGAATTTAGAAGAGAAAGAAGTAAGATTGCATTATGTGAATACTAAAGAGCAGATTGCAAACATCTTTAATAAGCCTTTGCCTAAGGAAACATTTGAATATCTTAGAGAGAAGCTTGGGGTCATACCCTCACCGGTAGAGACTTAGATAGTTGATGCTTGGCATCAAACTGGTAGAATTTATAGAGAAACCTTTTTCCGGCTTTGATGGAGGAGAGCTACTTCTCAAGGGGAGTAGTTGGAAAAGTTGATATTTGTAATTGGTTCTATGAACTGGTTAGATCTGGTATTTGTATTGATTTGGCATTTGATTTCAAAGGGGGAGAGATATCTATAGAAAAAGACATTTTTTGCGGAGAGATTATTCATTGGGGGAGGGATTATTACTCTCTGCATTTGTATTTTGATTTTTGGTATTGATTTCTAGAGATTGTTGGTTTTTATTTTTTGGCATTTTTGCTTTGGCACTTAGATGGTTTTTCCATCTTGTGTTACCATCAATGCCAAAGGGGGAGATTGTTGGTATTATGGATATGTTCCATTAGTTTTGTCATTGATGTCAACACTTATCAACACTTATTCTTCTAGAGATCTTTGGTTACGTTCACTGACAAGACTCAGTGACTTATGCACATTAACTGATATCTGGTTCACCGACAGGTTATATTGTTCAACAACACTGAGGATGACTTGTTATCATTTGGAGATCACTTGGTTATGTCAAAGACATATTTTGGACACTTGGTTTTGGAGATTTGGTTATGTGTCTAATCGGTTTAACATATTTGTTGTTACCGGCAAATTGGTCTAGGTTATGGACTGACAAGCGTTATCTATTCCAGATCAGCATGACATGTTATGGAGATGGTTTAATCAATTAATATTGTAGTTGAGATGACATGATGCATCACATCTTGACTTACTTGTAATTGATTTTATTATATTATTCTTAGTAAGCCAACCTACACATTTGGTCTTAGGTTTTGGTATATATGTAAGATCTCAATTGTGAGATTAAAAAATAGGAGATGAGATAAGGTATTATAAGATTGTGATATTCGGTATATGCGAATATAAGAAGAGCTACTCATGCAGACATCATTTGAAGATTCAAGGAAGGTTTGAAGAAGACAATTAGAGCTTAACCAGTATTGAATCCAACATTGGAGATGCTACTTTGAGTAGTACATTATCATTGGATTTAATCATCCACTTGTAGTCAGCGTGACTCTTATTTTGTGATTGAGCAGTGAGCTCTAGGCAGCTGGCCTATCTGCATGTGCAAACCCCATTTGTATACACATACTATCTGCATTAGTATCATTTGATTGTGGGTAAGGTTTCCCACCATTGTTTTTTTCCTTACAGGGTTTCCATGTACAAATCTGTATGTTATGTGTTGTTGATATTGTTTCTCTTTCTGTTTCATGCATTAAGTTTCACCAGTACCATTATTAACTGTTAATTTGTTTACCGACATTAAGTTTGGTTTACCGTTATTAAGTATCAAGTTTGGTTAAAGTATATTTGGGTTGAAATTAATAAACAATTGATTCACCCCCCCTCTCAATTGCCTCTGGGTCCTAACAAACGGTGGGATTGGAAAAAAAAATTTGGGATCATGTGAAGTTGGAAATGGCTTGGGTCATGTGGTTTGATAGGAGGAAGTTTCAAAACATTAGCATTAATCAAATCCAACATAACATTATGCAAAGATTCAGGAAGAGGTGTAAAATTACTAGCTGGTTTAGAAATTGACGACAAAGGAGCCACACTTGGTACTGCAAATACCACTTGCATACCAACATTGTTTTAGGAATTATTGATCTTAATGAATCTTTTGTTTGGTTTTTGAAATTTATGGAAATTTTGTTGAGTGATATCATTCTTATCAACCAGAGCCATTGGAGTGGATGACTCAAATTGGCTCACTTGAAGATAATAATTGTCAATGTCATGAACATTATCATCCATATCATGATCTAAATTAATCATAACAGGATATTTAATGCGAAAAGAACAATTATCATGCCTGGACATTTTATTTTTTAAAAGATTTTCTTCCTCCTTTGGAGTGGTCATAGTTGGTAAAATGGGATCAACACATTTCAAGGGAGGAAATGGTCTGGGAAGAAAAGTCATGGGCCCTAGAATAAAGTTATCTTGTTTCAGTTTTGCAAACAAAATTCTTGTATCTTCAAAGTACATAACTAATTTTCTGTTTTGAATACTCAGTTTCCTTTTTGATTTGAAAATTGAAAAAGGGTATGTTCTTTTGGTTACTGTTGTATTAGTTAAGGGAAGATGTATTTATTTGTAGTCTTTTGCTTTTTTAGATGATAGTCAAGAAAAAGATTAAAGAATTTATCAGTTACCTTTGAACAATAAATAAAAAGAAATCTTACTGTTGAATGGGTGAATATAGTTTATTTTTGAAACCCTAACTCGAGGGTTTACTTCTTGACTCGAGTTTGCAGTTTGTTTAAGGGTTTTATATGTAACTTTGCTCAATAAATTAAGGGATTTACACCATTGAAAAAAATAATGATAGAAAATAGAGCAGAGTATCATTGAGGGTTATTATTGAGTTGAACAAGACTATTCATCTCTGGTTTTCATAATAGAGAACTTTATTTTGCAATCAAAGACAATTTATTGTAACACTGTTTGATATAGTGGATATTAAAATTGATATTATTGAAAATCTTAGCTAATTTTGTATTCAATTGTGGTTTTAGGATTGCAAGAAAAATGATGTTGTAAGACCATTCTTGAGTAAAAACTCAGACTTTGAATTTTTTAAGAGGATTGGTTTGAGGTGTTGAGTTTAACTCCACTATTGTAATCAGTTGATGATTGATTTGGAATAAAGAAGATAGGTTTGAGTGGTTTTTAATACTCCGTGAGGGTTTTTACACTCAGGAAACATATGTGCCATGTGATGTTTTTGTCCTTCATTCCATTCATACAAATGTGAAGCTCTGATACTTTGAGTCTGTTTTATAATTTTCATAGTCAATGTGCTGCTATGTTTATTCATGCAAAGTTGAACAGTTGGTTTTGTACAAAAGCTCAAACTAGATTGTTCACAATCCAATGGAACAATGCTATAATACTTTTAACATGTGATGTCAATGACCTTAAATGGCAAATCTTACATAATTGTCTTATATGCACTTCCATTATATATCTCTCAATTTAATTAAAGACAAGGTTCTTTTGTGCACTCTTGTAAATCTTGTTAAAAATCTCGCTTTGATTCACCCCCATCTTTTAGTGAATCCACTTCCAACAAGTGGCATCAGAGCATAGGGTCCTACTTTAGGTCTATCCTAGGATATATCCTGCTCTTGGATGTCATTCATTATGCCACATGTTCAAGAGGGGTCTTCTGTTACTAGAGTTCCATTATTTGGTGGAATTGATTATGTATTTTGGAAAATCAGAATGGAAACATATTTGATATCAATAGATCTTGATGTCTGGAATATTGTTTGTAGTAAGTACACAGTACCTGCTCCTATACCTACATATCCTAATGTGAAAAAGAAATATAAAATGAATGCTAGAGCCAAACATGCAATATTGTATGGTCTGACTAAAGATGTCTTTGTCAAGATCATGCATTGTAAATCTTCTCATGAAATATTGGAAAAACTTGAAAATATTTATCAAGGAAATGAAAAAGTTAAATAAATCCAAAATACTTACCCTCAAAACTCAGTTCGAGGAAATGAAAATGAAAGATGATGAAAAAGTAGCTGAATACGTTTTGAGAATTGACGAAGTTGTTAATGGCATGAGAGGATTAGGAGAAGAAGTAGATGAATTCATAGTGGTTAAGAAGGTATTCAGAACCTTGAAGAGGGGGAAAACATGCAAGGTGAGATTAGATGGTTAGTATACAAATAAAGCATTTCACTCACAAAAACATGAAAACATCAAACAAACTATATAAAAACATAAAACAAACTATTTATATCTTGCAAATCTATACCTTCTCCTTCATATTGTGCCTTTCAGGAAGCCAAGGATACGCCCCTCCTTGAGTTGAATGTGGATGGCTCTCCAAGATGAGGCACAAGATGATTAGATGGAATGGATGAGGGATTTTGACTAAGTGGTGGATAAATGGAAATTTGAGTAGAGCTTGGATACTATGGATGATTTATTAGACTCAATTGGACAACATAAACTTAGCTAACTTGGAGATGTGAAATAAGGGGATAGAATCCTCAATTTATAGGAAAAGAGGAGAAGAAATGGAGGGCTAGGATTGATCCAAGATGAAGGGTCAGGATTCCATGTGAGCCCACACATGGCCTAAGAGGAGGTGACAAGACAAGTGTCGAGATCAAGATATATGCCTTAAAGGCATTTCTTGTCTCCACACTCCTCAAGGCTCATTGGGAAGGCTTCCCAATGCTCCTCGGGAAGAGAAAGGAATAAAATATTCCTTCAGAGATGGGGATGAGGAATTAAAAATTCTTCAAAAAGGATGATCATAGGGATTGGAGGAATAGAGAGGAATTGAAAACTCCTTGGAGGAGGAGATGCCTAGAGGAATGTGAGATTTTGAAAATCTCACATTCACGTAGGAAAATTGCGTTTAAGGAAGGTGGTTGGATGGAAGAGACAAGGAGTGGAATTTGTGGCTAATCATGAGGATTAGCCACTAGCAACTCATTAGGAGAGGGATTAGAAGAATGATTGGGTGGGATTATGACAAATGGGATTTGTAGGAGGATTTGACTAGGAGAGAGAATGAGTGGAGGGAATTAAAAATTAAAGAATAATGATAAGTGAGGTTAGGGGGCTTCTAGAATAATTTATTAGGTTAATGATGGATTAGGAAAAAGGTGATTTGTAGGAATCACCTAAATTAATTAATTAGAGGGATATGGAGAGAATTAATTTTAGGGATTTCATAAGAATAAAGGTAGATTTATTTATTAAATAAATCAATCAATAGACTATAGTGACAACATTAATTATATTTAATTAATATTGGGAAGGAATAAGAATTGGCACAAATAATAAATTAATTATGCGAGGAATTTAAATAAATAAATTCAAATAATTAATTTAAGTGTCTACATTTTGCCCCTTTTTTATGCAACGACAAATTTTGCGATGGGTAAAAGATAGAAGAAAAAAGATGCCCCAACAAAAAATGCGAGTGGTATATGCCCCATCGAGATTTGTTTCAGAATTTTTTAGAAAATTGATGGAAAATTCTTGAAAAGAAGAAGAAAGAAAGAAGGGGTGAAAAATTAAAGAGAAAGAAAGATAGAGGGGATTGAGAAAATAGAAGAGGAGATAGAAGGATGGAGAACACAAAGGGAATGGGCCCACAAGGGGTTCCATATAAGCCACACAGGGCCCAATGAAGGGTCATTGTTACACACAAGCATTGGAGCAACCTAGAGCCTAGAAGAAGAGAAGAAGAGATGGATCACATTCCCACACATGAGCATCACACCGAGAGGATCCGATGGTATGAGAGACTCGAGTGCTATTGACCACTGGTATGTATGACTATCCTCCTCTATGATTTTTTAGATTTAGGCTAGAATTAGGGCTTGGATTAGGGTAAATAGTCTAGCGAGGCAAACACGCTGATCGCCATTTAAGTGCACATGCATCTAGGATAGCGCGAGTGCTCATGACTCAAAGGGGAAAGAAGGGGATTCTAGCATGAGCACTCGCATTTGGCATGGGTGCTCACATCAAGGATAGTTAGGGTTAGGTTGGGGAGAGAAAAGAGGCATCGCAAAGCGGGCACTTGCACTAGGGTAGATTAGGATTAGGTTGAGGAGGGAAAAAAAGGTAGCGTGGTGCGTGTGCTCACACTAGTTTGGTCTAGGGTCCCATCTGGGGGTCTGTCAATGCGTACACTTGTAGAATGGTGTGAGTGCAAGGGGTTTGGCACAAGCACTGAGTAAATTAGCGCATGCTCTAGGGGAGAAAGGGATGGAAAAATATTCTTAGAATTTTTGCTTGGGGTAAGGTATAGGTGCATCAGGGGCTAGGATAGGGCTTAAGGATATGAGATGATGAATTGGATTGTTGGATGTAGGCGGATTTGGGACCATTAGCATCGAGGGAGCACTAGCCAGCGACCATGATATTATATCGACGGTTGGGGTCAGATGAGTTAGAGATCCTAGCTATTGTGGGGTTGTATTTTGTTGGTAGGTGGCTGAGGATTCGAGCCCACACTGTGATGATGGCGGCTTTAGTGGAGAGGTGAGATAGTAGGTATAACACCTTCCACCTACCTATTGGTGAGGTGACGATGACCCTACTAGATTTATGGAGGATCTTGAATATCCCCATTCGTAGCGTCATCCCAAAGTACCGATTCGATGTGGAAAATTTTTACCTCCAGGAAGTTTGTGACTATGAGGTACTACCAATGCTGGATAGGAGAAGGATGCATTTGAGTAGGGTGATGGGTATCCGACACATTCCTCATCTAGTGCTTTTGATTTGCGATTTTTTGAGTGGACAAATTATACGTGATCTTGGAGGACATGGGTTTCCGGTTTGATTGAACAGGTGCATTTATTACATGGTTCATGATTGCGTAGAGTATGCTTGGGGAGCCGCGATGTTGGCTTAGTTGTACCATGATATGCATCTTGTGGTGTATAGGGAGTATGCCAGCTTATCTGTAGGAGTTACACATCTTCATATCTTGGCTTTGGAGCATATTGTAGTTACATGACCACTAGGTGTACATGATAGGTGGGCTCGATGATCATATATAGATAGGTACAGGGGCCTGCTACATTATACATGGATAGGATCGATATCGTTTTGGTACCATATTTTTTACAAGCTTTTGCAGTTCACATGGTGACCTTTTTTGGACAGTGAGATATGGAGGGTGGATTGGTAGCTGCATTGGGCCAGAGTGGAGATGTGGTTGTTTGGTAGATCTATGTATATTATAGAGTATTATGCCCCTTACAGAGTAGCAAGACAGTTCGACCTAGTCTTGGACATAGTGGGAGACATATCATTGTATCCTCAGATGACACGAGAGGAGAGGTTTTGGGGCCCAACAGTGAGTCCATTAGAGGGTAGGACCAGTTTCTAGATGGCACCATATTCAGTTTGGGATGAGGGGTTCAGGGAAGGAGAGGATCTAGGGACCACTGGAGGATACAAGAGTTGGTGGGAGGGACATTTTCTAGTGCACCTTACCATTCCTAGAATTTTGGAGGATGATGAGTTGCAACCGACAGTAGATGAGGTAGTCGGTGGAGAGGATGATGCACCTGGTGAGAGGGTTGCGGTTGTAGTAGGGAGGGGTGCTGGCAGGCAACAGAGGAGGGTTAGGATGGTATGGAAAAGAGAGCCTGACGCAGGACAGGGACATGTAGGAGCACCACTAGCAGTGGAGGTAGTTGAGGGAGGGGATCTTGGGGAAGAGGGGGTTGTACCTATAGACATTCTAGAGGCATAGGTACAAAGTGTAGGGTTAGAGGCTAGGGAAGGAGTGCCACAAGTTGATTTTGAGAGACTCCAGCAGCAGAGAGATGCCACTTGGGCGAAACTACACTTGCTCAAGGATGAGCTACAGATATAGAGAGATGGGAGGAAGAGCCTGGAGGCAAAAGTAGAGCGGTTGCAACAAGAGATGTTAGATTTGATAGAGAGCCTCCATACAACAAGGACAAAGGTAGATTCTCTAAGGAGGGACAGGGAGGAGTTCGAGTGGATGTTAGATGAGGCACAATTGGGGAGTGCTATTGGTGCCTTACAAGACATTCTTTGCCGACAGAATGATGAGCTAGAGGAGCTACAAGGCCAAGTATAGAGGGTAGAGGCATATGCCGTAGGGAGAGGGATGTGGCACGTCAGATGTTGGTTCCTACAAGGTTTGGGCAGCTGTATTATGATATGATGCAACAAAGAGAGAGGGCAAAGAGGGCAGGTCGGGAGGTGGTCTACTATGGGGGCTTATACATCATATTGGTGCCTGTAGAGCAGTGAGCAACCTCATACACTAAGAGTATACAATCTCATATGACAAAGAGCTAGAGGCCCTCACAGAGCCAACATATGGGTGGATCGGTGGGTTTTAGGCCATCTAGAGCAGGGGGAGCATAAGGATCTTAGGGAGGAGTTGTTGAGGAGGGGGCTGGGGAGACAGATGGAGAGAGCTAGCTCCATTCTGGGTTCTGTGTTATATTTTGACCCTTCAGGGTGATCATTGTGTTATGACAAGCATATTCATTTTTTTGAGCTTATATATATGATTTTGGAGGCGATGATACATGTAACTTATTACGATGGAGTCTATTTATTATTTTATGATGTGATAGATGGATGATGATTATGGATGTATTGTGCTGACCTATTTGTGATGTAGGATGGATGCTTATACATCTATGCTTATGATGCGTTACTGACATGTTCATGGATCCAGGATGAGTGATTATGTGGGTGCACATGTTTTCGAGATGTTTTGATGTGTATATATGTTGTATATGAGGATGATTATATATGATGTATAAGGGACATGATGATATGCAATGCAATGATAAATATGGATGCAAATGATTAATGAACAATATAACCAAAGTGACGAATTAACCTAAATGAGTAATAAATGCAATCTAAATGAGTGATAAATGGAAAATAAATGACAAATGCAATGCAATCTATATGAATAGTGCAATTTAAAATGACGTAACTTAAATGAATGAATACAAATCATAAATGGAATGAAATCTATATGAATGGTGCAATCTAAGTGGTTAATGTTTACGGAAATGATTAATGGGTAATGTAATCTAAGTGAGTAATGCAATTAAATGAATGGATAATGCAATCTAGATGAATAATGAAATGAATTATGCTGCCTAAGTGGATAATGCAATGAATGAATAATGCAATGAGTGGTTCGTTCTAAATGCAGAATGTTTTTGTGAATATGCTGACAATAGTACAACAATCTTAGATAGAAATAGAAGACTAGGGGAGGGGGGGGGATTGAAGACTCCACGAGATTAGTAGATGGATATAATTAGGAATTTATGGAATGATGGGTAGAGTTGTGCACAAAAGATGTGGAGAGCCAACCTAGTTTAATATTTCCCTAGGTAACCTGCACCACTAATTATAGGAACCGGGGTGCCATGAGAAACCCAAGGCATGGATTGACTCACAGTCAAACAAGAATTTCTTACACATAGTTATGCAAGTGTTGAGGAACATTGATAGATAGTTGTGGGTACGTGCAAGGAAACCCTCAAACACATCGATACCTCTTGTACATGAGAAGGCAAGTGTTGATAAACACTAGTACAAGGTTGCCGGTTCATACAAGAGAGATCCAAAACATGCCTTGCCATGAAAATATGCCCCATTATGCACCTATTGTAAACATACCCAGATATGGAAGATCCGGGTAGTCATAGATAGATGAAGTCATAGGACATAAGATGCAAGTCAAAATAGAAATCCACAAAAATCAAACAAGTCACGAATACATGAACAACTGATGTCTCTTGCCAAGAGTAGGATTAGGATGGAGGATTAAACTACCAGACAAGGGAATGATTCATCTCTAGAGTAAAGGATAGGGTGGGTGGATTTGGACTAGGAAATTATGACCAGATGACCTTGAAGACTAACTTGAGGACTCAGGACTAACCTCAAGACTTGATGAAGCTCACACAGAGACACAAGCTTAGGAAACGGGAGACAAAAGCTCAGTTTGGTGGGATAATCTTTATTCACGATTTCGGCAAAGACTCATCATCACACGTGTGGTTATTATGGTGGGATTGGAGGAACGTCATGGTGGGAGAATTGGATAGTGAGAATGATGGATACGAGGTGATGGAACAATGACTTGATAGATGATGGATCTAGATTATTTACCTTAGCGCCTGTATGCAGGTTTTCACCAAGGTACTTGCCCACAGTGCCACAAAGTGGTTTTCACTAATGGACGGATTGATTTTTGTTTACTTTTTTTGTTTTTATATTTTTTTGTGTCACAAGGTGCCTGTTTACCAGGTTTTCAATAGAGTGACAGTCTTTTTTTTTCAGGATCTTTTTCTCATTTTTTAAAATTTTTTTAATTTTTTTAATTTTTGATTTTTTGACAATTTATGACCTTATGAGGACTAGGCATATAATCTTTTTAGGTGCATGATGTTCATTGGATAATCCAAAGGATCTTCTTCAGAAGTAGCTAACTGATATGCCCATGATCCATACTTTGTTGTCATCACATATGGTCCAAGCTAATTAAGCTCAAACTTGCTTTTCTTCTCTCTTTCTTGAAGGCTTTTCTGATTTTCCATGAGGACAAGATCAACAATTTTAAATTTTTGGGTTCTGACATTCTTGTGGTAACTCAACCATAGGTGATTCTGATATACCCAAAGATGGTTTAAGGCCTTGAGGCACCTTTCATCTAGCAGTTCTAGCTCTTCTAGTCTGGCAACTCTGTATTCATCATCTAGGAGGATATCCTGCAACGACACCCTTAGAGAGGGGATCTCGATATCAAGAGGGAGGATGACTTTAGAGCCAAAGTAAAGGGAATATGGGGTGACGCCTATGGGTGTACAGATGGAGGTGCGATAAACCCATAGAGTAGGGTGGAGTTGGAGGTGCCAATCGCGACCAACTTCATTGACTGTCTTTTTGAGGATTTTGATTAGGGTTTTGTTAGAAGCCTCAGCTTGACTGTTACCTTGTGGGTAATATGGAGTGGAGAAGCAGTGATGGATCTCAAATTTCTAACAAAGCTCTTTAACATTCTGATTTTTTAATTGTCCATTGTTATCTTAATGAGAACTTTGAGGATTCCATATCAACAGATCATGTAGTTTACAATGAATTTGGAGATCTCCTACCAATGGTGAAGGAAATTGGTGAAAGTAGAAAATTTTGTTTACGGGGGGTTCGAGCGAAGTGGGGGTGTTTGAACGGAATACCCTTTCGGGTTCGAGTGAAGACCCCACTTCGCTCGAACCCCATCTTTCAAGCGAAGCACCTTTAATGCCCGTTTATGTCATTTTTCAATTATAGTGTGGGTTTTCGATCGAACCCCCCTTCATTCGAATCCCCCTAAAAAAGGGGGGTTTGCTTGAACCTCCCTTCGTTCGAACCCCTTTTTTAACACTTCTCTGAAGATTTCTACATTTTTTTGCAGATTTTTGGCCTTGAAACCTCTGGTTGAAGGCTCAAATAGAATAATCTTGACAACCCAAAATGTAATATTATAGTCCTCAAAGCAAGCTTTCCAATGAATATAATTTTATTTTATATTGAGTTTATTATGAGCTTGTTTTTTTGAATTTTACCAAATATAGGTTTTTCATCGAACATGAACTTCTTTGTTCAACACATTGGGAAAAATAGGAAACTAATTCAAAAAAATTCTGAAAAATATCTAAGCCCTGGGTATTGATGTCTTCTTTCTAACAAAAAAATAAAATTGAATTTCGATATATATATAGTATAAGTTATGTGTTCAAATGTAAACCTATGTCTGAATTATGACTAGTCGGACTTCAAAACTTAATAAAATGAAAAATATTAAACATATCACTATCAAACCAACTTCAAGCCTTGGATATTGATGTTACAAACTAAAATTCGGAAGAATTGAGTTTTTATCATTTATAGAAAAAAAGTTATGCTTTTCGGGAGGCACATCACTCTTAAAAAATGTAGTTTGTTGTAAAAAACTACTTTTCGAGGGAGATGGAAAAATTAAAAAAAAATCCTTCAAGAAAATTTGAAAAAAATATATATAGAATCTACAGACAAAATTTTACAAATCACTAATTTACATCATCTTCAAATTCTTAATAGTTTAAAAGTTATATTTGTCAGAAGTTGAAGATTATTTTAAAATTGTTCATCTCAGTGTCAAAAGTGGCAAAAAAGTGGGAACCATTATTGTGAGTTCACCCTGCCCACTTGGTGAAATATTCGGTGGCGGTGATAAGGAATTTATGACAATTGGAGGATGTACGGTGGATTTCCTCAATGAGATCGAGCCCCCACTGTGAGAAGGGCTAGGGTGTAATGAACGACTGCAATTCTTGTGATGGCGCATGGATCTTGTTGCCATGTTTCTGGGAAGGGATACATTTCTTCACATAATTACATGCATCTACTTCCATTTTAGGATAGTGGTATCCTATTCTCAAGAGATTTTTAACCAAAGTGAGCCCACTTGAGTGTTCCCTACAGATGCCTTTGTACACTTCATGTAGTGCCCATTCAGCCTCTTGTTTATCTAAAAACCTTAGGAGGGAACCATCTAAATGCCTTCTAAACAAGGTGTCTCCAAGGATAGTGTAACGAGCACATCAACGGATGAAGGTTTGTTGTTGGGTTTTGGTAAGGTATGGGGGACTGGTGTTGTCTCTTAAGTAAGTGAAGGTCTCTTGATACTAGGGGGATTCGGGACCAACAAGTATGCACACCATTTCAGAATTTGGTAAATTGTATGCTGGTATGAATAATTTCTCGACCAAGAACTCACACTTTTGACTATGTGTCAGCATCTGAAGGAGGGAGCCAATGGTGGCCATTGCATCTGCAGATCTATTGTTTATTTGTGGAAATTGATCAAACTTCATTGTTGTGAAATGCTGCTTAAGATCTTCAACCATACTATGATAGGGAAGAAGCTTGTCATCTTTTGTTTGATATTCATCATTGACTTGTTTTATGACAAGTTGGGAATCACCATAGACATGTAATTCCAATGTTTTCCATTGGATAGCCAAGCATAGTCTAGTAATCGGTGCCTCATATTCTGTGATGTTGTTGGTACATGCAAAGGCTATCTTGTATGATTTTCAGATGCAATCTCCTTGAGGTGTGATCAACAGTATTCTTACCCTCGATCCATTTTGGGTGCAAGAGCCATTAAAGTAAAATTGCCATGTGGAGGATGTGGTGACAGTCATTATAAATTCATCTAGAAATTATACAAGGATTGGATGGTCACCTGGAAGTGGAGCGTCAACTAGTTGGCTGTGATTACCTGTCCTTTGATTGCTTTTCTATCCACATATGCAATGTCAAACTCGCTTAACAACATGACCCATTTAGTGGTTCTGCTAGTGAGGGAAGCCTTTGACAAGAGATATTTGAGAGGGTCAATCTTAGCAATTAGTTTTGATTTGTTGTTTAACATGTAGTGCCAAAGTTTTTGTGTACTAAACACTAGTGCTAAAAATGCTCTTTCAATGGGGGTATAATTGAGCTCATACCCTATGAGTGTTCAACTAATGTATAATATAGCATGCTCCTTTCCTTGATCATTTGTCTATGCTTATCATGACCCAATGCCACTATAGTAGTAGATATGTACAATAGAAGAGGATTTCCAGGAGTAGGAGGCAAAAGAACTAGAGGTGATGCCAAATATTCTTTGAGTTTTTCAAAATCCTTTTGACACAGGCAGTCCCATTTGAATTTTGCGTGTTTGCGCAATAGGTGTGCAAATGGATGGCATTTGTCTGCAAGCTACTAGATGAAGTGCTTGATAGATTGGAGTTTCCCTTGGAGGCTTCACAACTATCTGAGAGTCTTTGGGGGAGGCATTTCCATGATGGCTTTCACCTTTGTAGGATCGACCTCGGCAGCTCTGCGAGAAAAATGAAACCTAGTAGTTTTCCTGATGTGACACCAAAGACACACTTCTTAGGATTGAGGCACAATTTGTTTTTTTCCAATCTTTCAAAGATCTACCTTAAGATAGGGATGTGCTTATGTCTTGTCTTTGATTTTCTTAGAAGATTGTACACATAGTCCTCCATGATTTTGTGTAATAGGTCACAAAAAATGATTGTCATTGCACGTTGATATGTAGCTCCGACACTTTTGAGACCAAAAGGCATAATCCGGTAGCAAAAAGTCCCCCATTATGTTGTGAATGAAGTTTTGTGTTGATCTTCTTCTATGATCTTGATCTGATTGTATTCAGAAAATATGTCCATAAGTGATAGCATCTCATGTCCCACTATGAGATCTACAATCATGTCTATATTGGGGAGTGGGAAATCATCCTTAGGGCAAGCCTTGTTTAGATCTTGGAAATCAGTACAGATGCAGATTCCCCCAACGGGTTTGCTGATAGATACAATGTTGGATACCCATTCAGGGTAGTATATTGGTTTGATGAATTCCGTGTTCAACATCTTTTGAAGTTCTGCTTTGACCAGGAGTGCAATATGTGGATGTATCTTGTGTAACTTCTACTTTACAGGTTTTACATCTGGACGGACAACAAGATTGTGAACTACCAATTCTGAATCTAGGCCTGGCATGTCAACATAGGACCAAGCGAAGTTGATTTTTGTCTCTGTGAGGAAATTTATGAAGTCTTGTTTCTCTTGATTTGTGAGGGACTTGGCAATGAGCACGTTCTTTGGAATGTCTTTGGTTCCCATATTGATACTGTATGTTTCCTCTATTAGTAAATTTAACCTATCTTTTAGAAGATGACCAATGGTAGGGATGTCAAGTCCCTCATCCTCAAGTGCCTTTTCCAGGTTTTCACTTTCAGATACGCCCTTTGTTTTGACTTTTTCTTCATCCAAAGGTGCCTTGGAGAGATTTTTACCTAGGGAATCATGGTTTTTATTTTTATTCTTTTTCGCGACTAAGGGCATTGACCTGACTACCAAAGTATCCTTTTTCATGTAGTTGAATCCTGTGCACTCTATTGCAGTCTTCCAAATTGCGCATATTGAAGAGATTTATGAGAGCTTTATCATTGACGTAGATGTTTAAAGCGGGCTTGTCTAATTGGCCCTGGTCTATAAGTTTGGGATGGACAAGTCGTAGCTCATGCGAAATGGGAGGGGTTATGAGAGTGATGGTGTTGATGTGGGTGTCAAAGAAGATGTCATATTTGTATTCAAAATGCATTTCATGGAACTCCTCTTCATCAGAGTCTTCGAAATCCAAAGAAGGACTTGAATGGGCACTAGTGATAGTGATCTTAGGCGCTGGAGTATACCCCAAGCCCCTGTTATATTTGTCTTTGATAGGATTTATTGGTTCTTTTCTTCCTTTCTCCTCTGGTCCCAAACCATGTCCTTTGTAACCCATCTTTTCTACTATAGCTGATGCTTTTGGATATATTTTCTTAGGTATTTTTTCTGGGTCTTCATCTTCTTCCCGGTACAACCATGAAGAGACATCTGTCTCAAGGCTCTCCTCATCAAGTGGACCCCATTGCTGAAAAGTGGTATCTTTGCATTGTATAACAAATTTTTTATCTTTTTTGATTTCTTTTGGTTTTTCAAATAACTTGGGAGACACAGGGAGATTGCCTATTAAAAAGACATCCTTAAGTTTGTATTCTCTGTAGCCTTATCCAGGATCTTGATTTTGGGCTCTGCTTGGGATGACGTGGAGGCGACGTTTAATGTGTCAGATGGAGGAGTTGGAGAGGGTCTATTTAGTGGGAAATGATATGGATGCTTCCCCTCTAAGAGCTTGCAATATTGAAAGGGTTGTGGATCACCTTTGATAGTTATCTCTCTTCCATTGAAGGGGAATTTGATGCATTGATGATAAGTGGAAGGGATAGCCTGAAGGGAATGAATCAATGGTTGTCCAAGGAGGATGTTATAAGGGAGATCAAGATCCAGGATTTGGCAAGGGGTCTCAATTGTAATAGGGCCCACTTGAAGAGGCAAGGTGATCATGCCTTTAGAAACTCTTTCCGCATCATCATATGCTTTTATTGTAATTCTTCTTGATGTATCTACCAGGTCCTTAGAATGCCCCAATTATTTTATTAACTTGTATGTACATAGATTGAGTTCGGATCCACCAGCTATCAAGATAAGTTTAACCTTGTGCTTTTGGATAAGGGCTTTGATGTGCAAAGGTTTATTATGGTCTTCATCTATAGGAGCGTCATTGGAAGTGAACACAAGGTGTTGTTGGGCGGCAAGGTTTCCAATGAGAGTTTGAAATTGGGTAGCATTGATATTATCAGGAAAATGGGACTCAAGGAGGGCTTGTTCCAAAATCTCCTTGTGGACAAGGGAAGTTTTAAGAAGTTCAAGGATCGAGATCTATGCGGGGGTCTTCCCAAGATGGTCAAGGAGGTCATATTGGTGGGTGGAAGACATGGGGGGAGGGTTTGGTGGGGGAGGGGCTCCTTGAATAGTGACTTTACCTCAGCGAGTGGTTATGTTGCAGTTATTCTAAGAGTGGGAAGTGGAGGGTGTAGTGCCTTGAATGACTATCTTAGCAGGGTTAGGGCTGCTTTGGGAAGGGGGAGGGTTGGCTCCTTGGATAGGTATGACATTGACATGGTTGTCTGCAGGCTCAATGCGACCCACTAAAAGGTCAAAGATTGTTATATGATTGGTGTAGTCATAGTTCACGTCATTAGATGATGAGCCTTTACCTTTATCATATTTTGGGAAGGGTTCGTGGTACATTATGAGTTTGTCATTGTTGTTACCAAGTTTTGAAGTTGCTACCTCAATCTCACCTCTATCAATGAGATCTTGTATGTAGATTTTATGCTTCATACACTTTTGTGTATCATGCCCATTGATACAATAATACTCACAATACTCATTCTCATTATACCACCTAGGTTTGGGTTGATTGGGGTCGAACGGGCGAGTTATCGGGAAGAGCACTATGACTGCTTGGACAAGCTTTTGAAATATAACTTCAGCGGGCTCGACAAGAGGAGTAAAGTCTCTTGGAGTCTTGTTATTGGATCAAGGTGGTCTTCCCTAGACTGAGACATTGTTAGGGGCCTTTTTAGACTAATTTTGATTATTTTGATTGTTGAATTGGAAATTAGTGGTGGTGGTCTTTGGAGGAGCGGCCACGTTTGGACCCATTTTGCATCAATCATACCATCGTTGACAACGTTCTTGTTTTTGGACCAGAAATTTTCGTTTATCATTATGGTAAGAGGAAGAATTTTGACTTGGTTTTTGGTAATGCTTTAAGGTTCCATCCTCTAACAATACATGTTCAAGAGCTAGGCCCTTGTCAGTCAATTTTTGGAAAGATTTGATATGTTGAGATGTCAAGGGTCTTGATAGTTTGGGCACCAGATTCTTTTGAAATAATTCAATTTGGTATTGTTCTGGCATGTCCCACTAGACTTTATTGATAAGATGTCACCATCTTTACAAGAAGTTAGCAAAAGTCTCTCCAGTTCTTTGTTTCGTGTTACAAAGGTCCATCATGGAAACATCATTGGCAATGTTGTAGGCATAGTGAGCCACAAACTTTTCTGCTAATTCTAGGAAGGAGGTAATAGAACCTCGAGATAATGATGAGAACCATGCAAGAGCATCTCCCGACAGGTCACTATAGGAGACTTCTTGACATAAGATGTGAAACTCACGATCATGGTCTTGGGGGTCCCCTTTGTCCTCATACTTCGCAAACTTAGGCATCTCAAACCCTGGAGGGTATGGTACAACTGATATAGATGGGTCATAAGGACAAGACATAATTTGTCAAACAATTAAGGTTTCCTCTTGTTAGTCCCTTCCTTCATGTCTTTGATAATGTTTTTCATGTCCTGGATTTCTTTAATGAGGTCTTGTTATGGATTTTGTACATGATGAATTGTGTTTCCCCTAGAATCAGACGAGTCATGGAAGGTAGACCACCACCAATAATGTATTGATATGATGATGAAGTAGGGATGTGAGATGTTATGACTGATGTCACAGGGACTTGAGTGACAGTTGGTTATGAGTCACAAATTGTTGTGACAAGAGGAAGTGAAGCTCAAATGAAGTTAGCGACATTGTTGAGAGGAATGAAGGATTGTGGAATAGAAATGTATGGTCAGGTAGAAGAAGATGGCATAGAAGCATGTTGGAGAATAGAAGAGATCAGATTTGATATTGGCATATATGCTAAGAAGGAGGAAGGTAGAATAGAGACCATTGGGATAGATTTTGTGGGCACTATTGATTGGGTTTGAATGTGGGCGGGGGCATAATTGATTGAGGTTGAAAAATGAGTGTGATGATATGAGCAGGAGCAAGGTCTCCTCATGGTTGCTGACCAAGAATGGATCTATCAAAATCGAGGGGGAGTTGAGCTCCATTTTCAAGGAGAGTCTTTAGAAGAGCACTAGGATTATGTTGGATAAATTTCTCCAACATTTATTGATTATAAGAGCCTTCTAAGAATGTTTTCACTTCCGGAGAGAGTTCATCTTGGTCAACCATATTAGGGTCTTGTGGTTGATTTTGGATGCTAGGTTGAACACTTTGTGTAAGATCTAGTCTAGAGTCTTCATATAGGACACTAATGTCCAGCATGCCATATTGTTGTTCGTCCATCTTTTTTTTTTTGAGATCGAGTTGCGATGATACAAGAATAGCCTTAGAAAGATTGATTAGAGGAAAAAGATTTGATGAAAGGACTTAGCCAAGATCTTGGATTTTTGATTTAATTTTGGATTTGATGAAATTGGATTTGATTGATTGGTAGAGTCCTTGGATTAGGACATGGGTTTGATTAATATTTTACCTTAGTCCTTGAATAAGGATTTTAGGTGGGGGATGTTGATGAAACCACAAGCAAGGTAATGAAAAAGTTGGGTAAAATTTAGACCTTAAGATGATGATCAAAGTCTTTCTTCTACTAAGGATTGACTAATGATCCTAAGTAAAGTGAAGATGTGAGATAAGAGTCTTGATCAACTCAAAGGATAGGGAGAAGGTACTTGGAGAGGATTCTTTTTCAAGAACAAAGCCAAATGATTGATTGATTAGAGATGAGGTATAAATAAAACTTCACAAGGCATAAAACCTTAACGTGAGGTGAAATTGGATTAAAGGATGATTTGATTGAAAGTGGTTGATTAAGGATTGATTTGTGATCAATTGATGTTCTAAGTCCTGAGGAAAGATTGAGGATGATTGATCAAAGAGAGGTGATAATCATGATTAGAATAAATTTGATGACTATGCTATTCTTGGCATGAAAATGACTTAATAGATGATTGGTTTGGATGGCAAGTTGTATGAAGGGATGAGACCACCCTGATTCTGATGATAGTTGGTGTTAAAAGATAAACCTAAACTTTGATGGAGGGCACAGACTCTTAATTAATCACTAGCATCAAACTCATTGCTATGACCATGGATGTAATCGTGGTAATGATGCAAAAAGGTCCTATGTTTAAGCAAGAGTTTGCGATTGGTATACCAAAAATTCTGATATCTAATAAGTTGTGCTTGTGTGAGTGTCTTCTTGATTGGTTGGTGTATTGACTTCTTGGGATGCTTATATGACTTGGGCTTATGAAACATGAGATGGACGAAATTCCAACGTAGTTTAGGACTTGTTTGGAAGACTTGGACTTGATTGTTGTTGGTTCAAAATTTTTTGTGACTAGGACATGACTTTGAATATGATATGGACTAATTCTACTCTTGGCAAGAAGACAAAGAAAAATTATTGGACATTAATTCAAATAAGCACATCAAGCATATCAAGCAGCCCTAAGGAATTGGCTAAGGAGGAAAACCTTTGCTTGCTGACTCAGATACAAACCCAATAGCTTATTAGAATACAACCACTCTGTCTCATGTAATAGTTTCCCAATGCCTTATTAGCCGACTCCAAATGCTAATTGGGGCATGATATGGAAAGTTTATTGGGGGAATTACTATCTCCCTTGCACAAAGATCATCCACCTTTCGAGGGTGAATTGGCTGGCCTCTAATCCTAAAGTTCTTAATATGGATTTTCGTTCAAAGACTACTCCTTGTAGTTTTGCAAGCATGATTGAGGTGTATATCCCTACAATGTACCAAGCAAGATGTAGTCACACAAGCATGATTGAGACCTAAAGGCCCTACAAAATGCCCAATATGAGAGTGAACTCCGAAATAGGTCCATCCTCTGAAAATTTCATCTCAAGAGGCCTATTTATTATAGTGAGTTGGAATCCCAAGTCCGGTCATACTCACTTGGTTTGTTCCCCTCTCACCAATGCTTAAGAAAATCGTGAGGGCAGGCCCACTAAAGGAAAGAACTCAATAAACTAGAAAAGTGCCAAAGGTCAAGATTTTTGATTGTTTAGATAGACAAGAGCATACTCTCCTACTTTCACACTTTTCCCAAACAAAATCAAGCACTTTAGTTCTTTTACCCTCCTAATTAAATCTAGGTGCCTAAGATTAAAAAATAAAGACACGAGATTTGTTTGTATCTCCTTGGCAACCTACAAAACAAAATGATTAGTAGTTTAATCAATGCATTCTTTGGCAAGCGAGCTACAAAACAACTATTAGTAGCCTAGGATGATGTCTTGGAAAGACTGAAAAACCTACAAAATCTTCAAATTTTTGATTAGTAGACAAAGGTCTGCAGAAATAGCACTCGTGTTGTTCTGCAGACATGCGCGCTAAAGTACCGGCACAGGCGCTAAAACGCTTGCGTACATGCTAAAAGGGGGTAGAAAATTAAAAACAAGAGGAAGTGTACGAATAATTAAAAATAACATAATACACCTGCAATCGCATTGATGTAAGGTTGGAGGCACTAAAACATGAGCGTACGCGTTGAAATAGGTTAGCAAAAAATAAAAAATAGACAGAAACCCAAAAATTTGAAATTTTGAAAATGAGCGCCAAACCACTAAAGCACCCGTGCTATTTGCTGGGTGCTCTCGTTGAACTGAAAATTTGGAATAAAAAAGATTGCAAATTATACTAACTAACAAATTTGTTTCTTTTTTTTTGGTATTTTTTTCTACTAATTAGGTAATAAAAACATAAAATACACCAAAATATTAAACTGAAAGGAAGTATGAAAATGTTGCTGTCGAACACGTTGTTTCAGTGTCTGTTGTGTTGTTTTGGAATCCTGTAGAAAAAGCGGGATACAAGTTTAAATTCTGAATGCTCACGCTAAAGCGTGTGCGCACACACTAAAACTCCCATTACTCGTGTTTAACCCATAGCGCTCATGGTGATTTGCAGTCGCTCGCGCTATTCTGATACCTGCGATTAAGAAAACTAACAAAATTCCCCCAAAAAGTTAAATTTAGGGATGTGGGTCCCATCGGGCATGTCAGAATGAAGAGGGAAAAAACGTGAAAGGTGAGATTAGATGGTTAGTATGCAAATAAAGCATTCAAACACACAAAAACATGAAAACATCAAACAAACCACATAAAAACACAAAACAAATTGTTTATACCTTGTAAATCTATACCTTCTCCATCGGATTGAGCCTTTGATGAAGCCAAGGATGCACCCCTCCTTGAATTGATTGGATTGGCTCCCTTGTTGAATGTGGATGACTCTCCAAGATGGTGCACAAGATGATTAAATGGAATGGACGAGGGATTTTGACTAAGTGGTGGATAAATGAAAATCTAAGTAGACTTTAGATGCTATGGATGATTTTTTAGACTCAGTTGGACATCATAAACTTAGCTAACTTGGAGATGTGAAATAAGGGGATGAAGTCCTCAATTTATAGGAAAAAAGGAGAAGAAATGGAGGGCTAGGATTGATCCAAGATGAAGGGTTAGGATTCCATGTGAGCCCACACATGGCCCAAGAGGTGGTGACAAGACAAGTCTGGAGACCAAGATATATGCCTTAAAGGCATTTCTTGTCTCCATGCTCCTCAAGGCTCATTGGGAAGACTTCCCAATGCTCCTTGGGAAGAGAAAGGAATAAAATATTCCTTGAGAGACAAGAATGTGGAATTAAAAATTCTTAAAAAAGGATGATAATAGGGATTGGAGGAATAGAGAGGAATTGAAAATTCCTTGGAGGAGGAGATGCCTAGAGGAATGTGAGATTTTGAAAATCTCACATTCACGTAGGAAAATGATATTTAAGGAAGGTGGTTGGATGGAAGAGACAAGGAGTTGACTTTGTGGCTAATCTAGCAACTCATTAGGAGAGGGATTACAAGAATGATTAGGTGGGATTAGGACAAATGGGATTTGTAGGAGGATTTGACTAGGAGAGAGAATGAGTAGAGGGAATTAAAAATTAGAAGAATAATGATAAGTGAGATTAGGGGGCTTCTAGAAGAATTTATTAGGTTAATGATGGATTAGGAAAAAGATGATTTGTAGGAATCACCTAGATTAATTAATTAAAGGAGGTATTTGGAGAGAATTAGTTTTAGGGATTTTTGAAGAATAAAGGTAGATTGATTTATTAAATAAATCAATCAATAGACTATAGTGACAATATTAATTATATTTAATTAATATTGAGAAGGAATAGAATTGGCACAATTAATAAGGTAATTATGCAAGGAAATTAAATAAATAAATAAAAATAATTAATTTAAGTGTCTACAAACCTTATTGCCTAAATATGAAACCAAAGTATTTGCCCTTGAAGAAAATAATTTTTTTAATAAGCTTACCGTAGATGATCTTCGAGGAACCTTGACTACCTTTGAAATGAGAACAAACAAAGTTGACAGTGCTAGTTCGTTATTGAAAGAAACTGCCATTAAGACAGAGAAGAAATAAGTTTTAGACAGTGAATCATAATTGTTTGATTTCTTATAAGGTTTCTTAGTGAGGAAACTCAAAAATAAATATAGAGGCAAGCTACCACTCAGATGTTTTAACTGTGGAAAAGCTGATCACTCTGCTGCACAATATCCTCACATTGATCAAAACTATGATGATGATTAGACTGAAAAACATTACAAGTAAAAAGTTTTCAGTCCTAAAAAGAAGTTCAATTTTAACAACTTCAAAAAGAAAAAGAGTTTATTCAGCAAAGAAGATTCTGATGATGAATTAAATGACTCTTTAGGTGATGAAGGTGAAACCTTAATCATGACTAAAATTTATATACCTAAAACTTCAAGCAGTAAATCTGATAGTCAAATGAACAGTCAATCAGATCTAGAAAACCAGGAGATAAACCTTGAAGGTGAACTACTTTTTTCCCTTAAAGAAATAAAAAGACTCAAGAAACATATTTTCTCTCAAGAGAAAAGCTCAAATAATTTGACTATCTCTTTGCAAGTTGAGCTAGATGACTCTAAAAGAGTTGTAGAGAATCTCAAATCAATGCTTGTTGATAAAGAAAAGGAGACTCAAGCACTCAAACAACAAGTTGGTTCTCTCACAAAGCAAGTGGAAGAGCATAAAAGAACAATTCATTTGCATAATATGCTTGGAAAACAAAAGCAGCCCCATGACACAGGTGAATTTTCAAAATATACAAGTTAGAATGTGACAACTGTTAGTAAGAAACAATCATATGAACACAAATTGAACAATTTTAGATTCAACTCTTTCTTCAATGGTTATTGATTCTTTTGTAATAAATTTGGTCACAAAGTAAGTAAAAGCAAATTTATGATGTTTAGACCACCAAGGTTTTGTCACAAACAATTTTTTGGATTTCCTAATACAATCAGGTGTTGCAAATGCAATACTATTTGTCATACCTCCAGATAGTGCAAACAAAATAAGCCTACTACAGAAAAGGTTTGGAGACCCAAACTTGTTCAGAACATAGAACAATCCATGCTTGTTCAAACTTATTTTATTTATAATAAGAAAACTTTATGGGTTGTTGATAGTGGTTGTTCTAAGCACATGACAAGAGATAAAGACAAGTTCTTGAAACTTGAAGATTATGCTAGTGGTTTTTTAAAATCTGGTGATAACTCAAGGATTCAAATAAAAGGTAAAGGATATTTTCTTCTGAATGATAATACACCTATTCATGATGTGTATTATGTAGAAGGTCTCAAACATAATATTTTGAGTGTCAGTCAAATCTATGATAATGGATATAATGTTTCATTTAACTCACAAGATTGTGCAATGAAAATTGTCTGGTAAAATAGTTGCAATCAGGTTGAAAGTGTTAGGATTCCCAAAGATACTAAGAGGGGGGGTGAATTAGTATCTGACTGCTAATAAAATTTACTTGAATTATAACATGAAAAGAACTTCAAAACTATGTATTGATAAACCAAAAACAGTGCAGTAAATAAGAACAACAACCACAACATAAGAGACACACCATAACACAATATTTTAACAAGGAAACTCGGTGTGGGAAAAACCTTGGTGGGATTTGTGACCCACAATATTCACTTACTGGCCAATAAGGGAATATTACTGTTTACAATAGGGGCCTGCACATGCAGGAAGGCCAAGTGCTTAGAGCTCACTACTTAGTTACAAAATAAGTCACACTGACTTAACAAAATTGGATTATACAAATCCAATGTCTTGTACTGCTTCAGATCAACATCTACTATGCCAGATTTAGTACCAGTTTAAGCTCTACAATATACATAAACCCTTATTCAATATCTGCCTTACAATTTGCATATTAGGTTTGCATTAATCCTTCTATCCATTCCTCTACTAAATGATCTACAATGATCTCATACTTATATGAGTCATATTACAATCCGCCAAGTCAGCTTACAAAAGTTTTTACAATTAAATAAAAAATACATTTATATAAAATTCCTATTGTCTAGGGTGTCGGTAATCTTCCTTTTTGGTGCTATTGAACTGTATGCCGGTGTAGAGTGTGTCGATGCCAGTGCCTGCCGGTCTCATATGATTGTAAGGTTGCAATCAATGGCAATACCTTCAATCACCTACAATTTCTCATTGGAGTGTGCATTTTCCAACAATTTCCCGCTTTGGCATTGATGACAACACTCATGAGAAAAATCCAAAAGTGTCCAAAAATGTTGTCCAAAAAGAATCTGCTAAAATATCTTACCAAAATTTTGTTGTCAAAAATGTATGCTCCCCCTGAGCTGATGATGTCTTTGTTCTGATAATTTTTCTCATTTTCACTACTCCCCCTTTGACATCAATGAAAAAGGTTATCATTCACTGTCAGTGGAGTGTGGTTCCTATATCCTTGTAACCGGTGGGCTACAATCTAGAAAAGATCTGCCAATACCAAATTTAGACTTTCGCTATACCTTTTGCTGTCATTTAATGCCAATTTAGTTCTTTGAGTTGTACCAATGAGTATGTTAGGCCCAATATGGAAAGCTAATGTACTAAGAGGGGAGGGGTGAATCAGTACTTGAAAACCTTTTATCAACAATAACTTCACTGTTATGCATAAACCAAAAACTGCTGCAACATAACATAAAGCTAAAACAAATAAATAACAATTATACATGATTCACTCCATAACACATATTTTGGTTATGCAGAAACTCTTGGTTAGAGAGAAAAATTGCGATGGGGATGGAACCCACAACTTCACTACTGCAATAATAAAGAGTGCTTGGTTAGAGCTACATGTTTAGCTATTTCTGATAGCTTACCCTGTTAGGAGTATCAAGATCATTAGATCTACCTTGCTAAAGGATTTTACAACACTTATTCTAAATGTTGCACCTGGTTAAAGGCTTTACAATTTATAGACTTTGTTAGTGTCTTTTACCCTGTTAAAGGTTTCTCCTACAACTTCAAAATATTATAATAAATCATTACAAATATTTGCAACTTTACATCTAAAATGTTATAGCAGATTCTATGTGCTCAAAGTGAGATTACCTTGCTTATAGAATACCTCGGTAACCCATAAAGTAACTCGGTAAACCCTTCTATTTTTTTGTTCTTTGACTGTTCTCTGAAATCCTTCTTGGTGACCTCTGTGTCTCTATAACAGTCATAACTCTCAGTGCTTTCTTATGTATCACACATGTCTTGCTTCATACACCTCTATATCTCTTCTTATCTCTCTATTTTGATCTCAATAAATGCTGTATAAATAGATCTCTTATGTCGGTGATCTGATTCATTGCTTTGTTCTTACAAACAAGATTTATCGAATGAACAACCATACAAAATATTTCATTGGTTAGATGACCTCAAAATCATACACAATCCTTAAGTGCAATTTCCAATGTGATAACGGTTCTATGTTCCTCGATCTTGTAACACATTTCCACATGTGTGTCTAGGTTCAATGAATCTGGTAACATGTTTCACTCGGTGTATATCAACTCAGTGTATCATTGTTGCTGTTGGTAGACATGGAATGTTACTTGGTAGACAGCTTGGTGAATACTGGTCTCTATGAATACTTTCTTCTTTAACTGACTTTTCTGTGCATACCAACTGAATGTTTTGGTAGAGGTAACCAACTAGAGTATATAGAATGACTTTGGATATAAAACTAATGGCAACTTAATAAGTAGTAACAATCTCCCCTTTTGACATTAGTTGAGATGTTTGACAAAACTACTTTCAAAGTCATAGCTCAAAAAATCTACATACTTCAAAAATTTGACTAAACAGACAGTATATACATTAGTCAATGAAATAGTATATTTAGATATACTCCCCTTATCAATATACTATACAAAATTCTGATTTTGCATGCTCGGTGATCAATGTTCTATGATAACTACTCTGTTTACTGCTTTGTTCTCTGTTCTCTGTTCTCTGTTCCTTGTCAAAATTGACTCTGCATTTGAATACTCTGTTTTGCTTGGTATATACTCCTCCTGTATACTACATTCCCCTATATATTTTGATATGATACTGACTCCCCCTTTTTGAGAAACATCTAAACTTAGTTACAATTTGGTGGTGGCAGTTGGTCAAAAATGGATTTGTACTTTGTCTTGGCATCGGTAAGGGCAGCAGAGAGGGCATCCTTAACACTATCAATAAGTGAATTCTAAGCTGTAATGTCAGCTAATAGCGAGATTAGTCCATCTAAGGTGCTTCCCTCTTGCTGAGTGGATAGGGAGGTAGCTTTGTTGATATGCTCTTGGACAGATGAAAGATGAGGAAGGAATAATGTTTAAAGTGTCATTATGTCCATCCTTATCTTGTGTTCTTCATTCCTTAGTTCCAATTGTTGAGCCATGAGCTGTTGTAGCTTGGTATAACAATTCTGAATGGAATGTGGCTTAGTGGTCAACTTATTAGAGAGATCGATGATCTCTTTCTCAATTACTTCTATTTTATTTTTGATGTCCTTAATGAATAGAGAGAATGTACAAAGTTTTTGAAATAAATAAAGAATGTGCTTGAGCTGAGGGTTCAACTCAACAATAAATTTGATAAGTTTAACTTTGCCAATGGCAATAGCTTTCTGTACTTCAATCATTTTTGCAGTGAGCTCCTTGTCTTTTAACTTTCTCAAATATTTGGATGCATCTACTCTAGATGTCTCTATCTTGGTTAGGAGTTCATCCAGTTGAATGTGGATGGCTGCATCTTTGGCTACTGTAGCTTCAGGTAGCATATCGGTTAAGAGTGCTTTCACCTTCTGAAGTACTTTATTTTTCTTTTGAATAGCCATTTTCTTTTCCTGTTCAGCTTTGCCTTTGCATAGTTCACCGAATTCAATGAGTGCTTTCCCTTTTAATCTGGATATATCAACATTGGGGAACACTATTGGTTTTGACAAATCTAATTTGAAACTATGCTTTTTCATATTCTTTTCTTTACCTTTCATTGGTTGAACTAAAACAATGGCTTGTGAGGCTTTTTGACCCTTGGTAGGTTGCTCAGTAGGGGCAACACTTTGGTTGGTTTCTTTAGCCTCTGATGTAGTCTTTGTTGTGTCCTTTGGTGCTTGGGGTCTCAGATGTAGCATTTTAAGTGCTAGAAGGAGCTTGAAATGTCTGTTCTCCGGTGGCCTGAGAAGTAGTTTCTCCTTTTGTAGATTTGTGACCTTCTATCCCTTGTTCAGTATCTTAAGGGGCCTCGGTTGAAATAGACTGAGTGACCCGATGATAGGGATGAACTTGCTCCAAAACTGACTCACTGGATACTAGTTTGGCATATGCATTCCCTTCGATCATTTCTTGTTCTGGTGCCTCAGTGTCCATGATATCCTCATCTACTTGTATAGTGTCAACAGGGTCTTGCTTGGTGATATCAAGATCTTTCTCGGTGGCATCAACTATTTCAACTTCAGCTTGTTCATCAACATTCTTGATGTGAAATATTTCCTACCATTTTTCCTGTCTCATTCTCTATATCCAAGTAAATACCATTCATCAATTTCAAGGCTCTTTGCTTGACTAGGAATTTTGTGTGGCAGTTTTTTAGATGTTCGGTGATCTCATATACCAACATGTCTGGGAAAAGATGTACTAGACTTCTTCTCTCATCTGTTTCTCTAAGTCCATGGCATACTTCCACTTATTATCAATATGCAAATATAATTCATTTGGAAGAGATTTAGATAATTCCAATGGGGCCAATCAGAATTTCAATAGTGTGCAGATGACAACTTCTTCTATTTGTCTCTTTTCATCATTAGATCTGGATTCATACTTAACATATCTGAATGCTCCAAATCCACCATATTACTTCAGATTAGCACAAAAAATTTCAACACTATGTACATTTACCTTTTTTCTCTTGACAATCTGAAATTTTCTTGCATCTTTAGATTCATTGTCACTAGACTCTTTAGCCAAAATGAGTCTCTGAGTAGATTTCTTGTAAGTTTTTGTTACCTTGGGTGTGGCAACACTCTTTGTTTTCTTACTTGGTGATGCTACAGATGCTCTTGTGTTAGGTCGCTTTGCGAGAGGAGTCAGTGATACTTTTGATGTATCTTGTTTCTTTCTTTTCAACACTTTTCCCTTAGGCAATTCGGTGCTCAGTGTTATAGCTGCCTCTTGGGCTTCAAATTCCTCTTTGGTGATTACTATGGTGCCCTTGATAGGTGTGGAGGAAGAACCTTCTCCAAATTCCTTCGTTAATGTCTTAATCATTTTTGTTGCTTTCCTTGTAGCCTTGGGTACTACAATGCTCATTTTTACTTTTTCCTTCACTTATTCATATGTTCCATACCTCAGCTCGTTAGCATGCCTTGGTAATGTCAAAAAAGCATCTATCTACTATTGTGTGATGTCAAAATCAATCTCGTAACCCATAGTTGGTAAAGATTGGGTTCTTGGTTCCACAACATTAACATAGCAGTAATCGGTGTCTACTTCAAAATATATGTCATCCTTGTATTTCTCCACTAGCTTGGGTGGAATTCTATATCTATTATGCATCTTCTCTTGAAACTTGCTAAAATAATCATCCATAATATCATTAAAATTATAACCTAGCTTCTTGATGAAGTCATTGATTTGATGGGTGATTAGTCGGTGTAGCTCCCAAACAACTTTACCGACTGATGGAAAGAATTTCTCAAAATAGAAAAACATGCATATTAACAGTGATCCAAACTTTAGTGTATTAGCCGAATTGTTCTTCTTTGGCTTCCTTATGGTATTGAGATTCTCAAACAGGTTTTTCAACAATACCTCATATAAATCAATTTTCACGCCTTTCTTCACAATTTTATAAGCTAAGTCTACTGTTGCATAGGGTACACTGTTTTCCCTTGCTAATTGGAAGGAACAATAACCTATTACTCTAATGGAAAACTTTAGCTCTACATCTATTACATTGTTCAGTTTTGGTCCTCTGCAATCAGATTCTACTCCGGTTAAACTGATCAATTCCTTCTGTGATATCATTTTTTGAGCTCGAGCATGATCATAAATAGGGTAACCGGTGATCAAATGAATGATTTCCTTGGTGATCTTAAACGGTTGCTCTTCTAGCCACATGAAGTCATCATGAACTCTGCTTAGAACAAACTTGACCATTGGGGTTTGAATACATGGGGATAGGTTAAGTTTTCAGTTAATCCCTTGATTTTGATGTGTTCATATTTGCTATCCATTTTACCATTGATACACAATTCATCATATGTGTCTTTGATCTCTACATGACCTAGTTCTTCAACTTGACACTTAGTGAAGAATCTCACAATTCGACTAATAAAACTCTATCTGGAATGAGTGAAAATGCAGTTTTGTCATCTGATTTAGATGCAATTTTGGGAGTTAAAGAGTATTTCAGTGAGCAGTTTTTCAATGTTCTCAACAATAATGGGATTTTGGATCTTAGGTGCCATTGCAGATTTTAGATAAATACTAGCAAAAGATCCTTAGGCTTTGAAGACTTTCAAATGGTAGATGCTTTCTACTTAGCAACTAATAATAATTTGATATGATCGATAAACTATCTTGATAATGCATTGTGATTGATGTAAATACCTTTGAATTTACTCGGGAGGTGGTTTGATTGCCTTTGAATCGCTTTGCTCTGCTCTCTTGAAAACTGGGTGAGTGAAAAATGACCACGCAATAGCTTTAAGTACACAATATACCTTATCGGGCTTCGTGCAATTAGGTCAAAAGACATTAAATGCACTCAGTTCCCTTAAACCAATTTTTTTCTTTTACCGAGTAGCCAGACTTCCTGCATCTACCGACTAGATAGACTTCATGTTTTTACTGACTTGACTATTGCTAAAAAAGACTTGATAAAATTTCAAATTTCCTAGTGCATCTTTAGTTATGCAGATTTTGAATTAAGTGCATGATAAAATAGGAACTGTTAAGATTTAACCTTTGAGAGAATGCAGTCCCTTCATACCTTTACTGATTAATTTGGAATAGGTGCACCTAACTCGGTAGATAAGGTGCTTTCTTCATTTGATAGAATTTCCTTCTTTTTCCAAATCATCTGTAATTTTTCTTTTATTTCCTTAGTGTCTCCTCTAGGTTGATCTCTGCAATCTCTAGCCAAGTGTCTGATTTTGTGACAATGAAAATATGCCATACCAGGATTTCTCCATGATCTTTGGTTGTTCATTCCAAACCTTATAAAGGAGTTGGCAATTATATGTCCATATCTTCCACAACATTCACACCATATCCTTGTATTGTAATCCCATGGTATTGCAGAATATTGTCGGTAAAGATCTGTGTGAGTTCGGTAACCTCTAGCATTTGCTCGGTGTGTAGACCACATATAGTTCTTTTGCTTAAGCCAACACTTCTCGGTACTAAGTCCATATCTATTGCAGTTTTACAAAACCCTTTGAATGTTGCCTTGTGATAATTGTTAACAGTCTTTGTCCTACATTGATTAGATGTGTGACCATATTTATTGCAATAGTAACAATAACCATTAGACTTAGTGACATTCGACTGCTTACCTTTTCTAATTTGGCACAAGTTAGCAGTATGACCTTGATTTCCACACTAGTTACAAATAGGCTTCTTTCCTTTGATGTTCTTCTTATTTCCAGCTTGCTTTGATGATTCTCTTCTCTCAGTTGTATGAATTCTCTTCTTGGTAGAGTCTTTTCCTTTGTAACCGAGTCCTGCATCTTTGTTGGGTCTTCTTGTATTCAGTTGCTCATCGAACATCTTTGATGCTTCATAACTCCTTTTTAGTGTTTCCTTGGATTTCTTTTCTATTTCAAGTTCATCGGTCAACCTTGATACTTCAAGTTTCAATGTTTGATTCTCATCATCCTTCAGATTTGCTTCATGATGTGTATAACCTAACTGATCTGACAGATTACTTTGAATTCCTGTCAACCTTGTGATTTCTTCATTCTTTTTAGATACTAACGCTTCAAGCTGTTGTTTTTCTCTTTCTAGATCTCTTACTTTCTCTTCAGCTATCCTTAATGCATCAAGATTCTTAGTCATCTGTGTGTTGAAATGTTCATGTCCTCTTTTCATTGCTTTTAGCTGATCAGTCAGTGCTTCGTTCTTTTCTTTCATTTGTCCAATCATCTCTTCAGTTTCTTCAGATATACTCTTCTCAGATGATGTTTCAATTTGTTCCACTAGCTCTTGAGAGTCCCGTAAATCATCAGATAATCTTCTTCTCACTTTCAATGATTTTTGCATTTGTCTTTGCATGTCTGCAATCACTTGATTAGCATGATCCAACTATTCTTGTAGATACACAATTCTCCGAGATTGTTTGTAGCCTTCCATTGATAAGATCTTTCTCTTTAGGCTGTTAAACCCTTTTCCAAGACTCAAGTTCTGATACCAATTGTTAGGCCCAATATGGAAAGCTAATGTACATAGAGGGGAGGGGTGAATCAATACTTCAAAACCTTTTATCAACAATAACTTCACTGTTATGCATAAACCAAAAAATACTGCAACATAACATAAAGCTAAAACAAATAAATAACAATCATACATGATTCACTCCATAACACATATATTTTGGTTACACAGAAACTCTTGGTTAGAGAGAAAAACTGCGGTGGGGATGGCACCCACAACTTCACTACTGCAATAATAAAGAGCGCTCGGTTAGAGCTACATGTTTAGCTATTTCTGATAGCTTACCCTGTTAGGAGTATCAAGATCGTTAGATCTACCTTGCTAAAGAATTTTACAACACTTATTCTAAATGCTTCACCTGGTTAAAGGCTTTACAATTTATAGACTTTGTTAGAGTCTTTTACCCTATTAAAGGTTTCTCCTACAACTTCAAAATATTACAATAAATCATTACAAATATCTACAACTTTACATCTGAAATGTTATAGCAGATTGTATGTGCTCAAAGTGAGATTACCTTGCTTATAGCATACCTCGGTAACCCATAAAGTAACTCGGTAAACCTTTCTATTTTTCTGTTCTTTGACTGTTCTCTAAAATCCTTCTTGGTGACCTCTGTGTCTCTGTAACAATCATAACTCTCAGTGCTTTCTTATGTATCACACATGTCTTGCTTCATACACCTCTATATCTCTTCTTATCTCTCTATTTTGATCTCAATCCATGCTATATAAAAAGATCTCTTATGTCAGTTATCTGAATCATTGCTTCGATCTTACAAACATGATTTATCAAATGAATAACCATACAAAATATTTCATTGGTTAGATGACCTCAAAATGATACACAATCCTTAAGTGCAATTTGCAATGTGATAACAGTTCTATGTTCCTCGATCTTGTAACATGTTTCCACATGTGTCTAGGTTCAATGAATCTGGTAACACGTTTCACTCGGTGTATCATTGTTGCTGCTCGATAGACATGGAATGTTAGTCGGTAGACAACTTGGTGAATACTAGGCTCTATGAATACTTTCTTCTTTAACCGACTATTCTGTGCATACCAACTGAATGTTTCGGTAGAGGTAACTGACTAGAGTATATAGAATGAATTTTTATATAAAACTAATGGCAACTTAATAAGTAGTAATAGAGTACAAGCATTTTCTCATCCGGTGTCTTAAGTCCGGGAACCAGAGCCTCTGAAATTTCTTTTCTCAAAGAAATGAGGTAATCTAGTTTAGGACATAGTTTGCATTTTAAATTCTTTGCGTTAACCTTTATCTTTTCTTTATCTTTTTCTAACTTCTCAATTTTCTCTTCAAGATCTGCAATGTTCTTTTCAATTTCCAAGAATGAATCTGATGTTCCTATTAAATTGTTAGCAATATTGCTGATTTCTTCTTGTGTTTTGCTGATCTCTGAATCTATGTCTTCTGTCAAAATATTAGTTTTGCAGGTATCTCTATACAGTTTCTTGAATTCCAAAATTGTTTCTCCTAGTGCCAGTAATAAGGTTTCCATGTGTTCCTTATTCTTCTTCACTATTTCCTCAAAGAGTTTTTCTTTCTGCTTATTCAATCTTTCTTTGAGTGTGTCTTCATTTATCTGATCAACTGTCAAAATGTTACTGGTGATGTATTTAGACAATGTGTCTAGTTGACCTAAAGAATCTTTATTATCTAGAATGCACTTGGGTGCTATCAATTTAAGAATAGGAATTGTGTCATCAATAGCCTTATAGGCTTGTGCATTACACTTTGTGATTTTCTTAATAGAATCCAATAATACCTCTGTCACGTTCATTGGTCTGGATTCTATTATTTAAGTACCAGATGTTTGCCCAACTATTTTCACAATTTCCATGCTGCCGATTGTAGTAATAACTTTGCTTGTTTCGACCTCTGGTAGGTGAGTTTGTGTTTGCATTTCTACTAGCAAAGGTTTAGGATTTTTAGTTGTTTCTGGTGGCACCGTCTCGGTTTGAACCTGTACCTCAGCCTATTTCTATTCCTGTTTCTCAACCTATTCCTTAGAGGGTTTCTCTATGCTCTCAACTACCAGTTTTTCTGATGTAGTCTTAGTATCCACTGCCGGTTTCTCTGTATTCACCTCTGCACTATCCATTTCTGGTTTTCTTGATTGTTTCTGAGTCTTATCTACTGATGCTTCTGATTGTTTCCTAGTGGTGTCCTCTGCCGGTTTCTCTGTCTAAGTAGGTTTTTCTATGCTAACCTTAATCTCAACATCTGTAGTCGGTGGCTCAGTAGCCACATCTTTCTTCTTATCCTTAGTGGTCTCTTTATCTACCACAATATTTACCTCTTGGGTGTCTATATTCATAGTATACAATATTTTAGACTCAGGATTTGTATCCTCTTGAGGAGTCTGCATACTCTCTATAGCCAGTTGTGTGTCAACCATTTCTACCAGTGGAGTATCAGAAGGAGGTGGGTTTAAGTTATTAGTTATTTTTAGGTTTGGAGGTCCACTTACCTTACCTTTCCCTTTATCCTTGTCCTTTTGGTAGACTCTGATAGTCTTAGGTCTTTTAAGCTCTTCTTGTTCTTCTTTTGCAACAAATAATATATCCCATTGATCCGTAGTCTCTTTTGAAATTTCATTCACTCTTCCTACCATCAGTGCTACATGCCAGTGGCCGGTTGAAAATATTGTTCGGTTGGCCTCATTGATTAATTGATCCATCTCTTCAGTGGAGTTCACTGGGTGAACTGCAAGCAATTTTTCTATTTTTATCTTTTTGTCTAGCTCAACAATAGCTACCCTTCTAGCTTCTAATCTCCTATATAAATCATTGGGTATATCATCAACAATTTCCATAAAAAATTTCTTGTATATGTCTAAGTGTAAGATTACACTTTTCTCTACGATTTCTTTATCATCATTAGAAAGTGTGTTATACAGTTTGCTAATATTTTTCAGTTTACCATCCTCTATTATTTCACTTAGGAGTTTTTCCAATGGAGCAATATCTTGTTTTACCTTCTTCTTCTTCGGAGTTAACTTCTTAACTGGAGGCCTAACTACTTGTTGCTTTTGTCTTATCCTTCTGGGTGTAGGTGAGGGTGCCGATGAGGATTTTCTTTTCCTTTCTACCCTTTTGAATACCACCAGTATCTCACTGTCAGAAGAAGTTACAACCGGTGAAAGATGAGTTTCCGGTTGAAGTCCTTCCAACTCACAATCCTTGATACCAGTTTGCTTCAATACATCTTCCTTAATTTCTTTAGCTTGTCTAGTTCCCTTCCTCACTATTTGTTCAAATTTCTTAACTCTTTTCCTAGACTGAATGCCACTCTGAATTGTTTCTACATTACCAAAGACTTTCTTAGATGGTTCCTTTGGTGCCTCAAGGAGGGATTTTGCATAAGTTTCAATTATGTTATCATCTATTTCATATCCCATTTCAGTTACCTAGATAGTCCTAGGGACAACTGCCTCCATCCAGATTTCATCTTTCTTAATTACAAAACATATTTCTTTTTGATATTTATCTACAATTTCCCGAGACAACCTTATTCTTATCTTCATTTGAGTCTTTAGTGCTTGAAAATGTTCGTTTATATTTTTCTCTCTGTTTTCTCCCATGTTGTTTAATGTGTCCAATAGTTGCTTTCCTACCAGTATATCAAAGACAAAGTCTTTCCTACCAATAGCAGGTACTTCCTTAGTAATGTACAACATCAAACATATAAGCAAATTTCCAAATTTGAAAGTTCCTTTCTTATCTCCTTTGATTTTCTTTTGATTGTCTATCAATTCAGCTTTAAGCCATTCACACATCTATTCTTGCATTGTCGTTCACCATGTCATATGCACTTTTCATACATAGGCTAGATACTGAGTTTAATCTATTAGCATGTGTAGCCTTATAGCCAAGGGTCATACTGACAAATCTAACATTCTTTTCCTTTACATCATTGACTCTTAGAGACCTCTTGTCAAATGTTGCACCGGTTAGGTCCATGACAGTGTCATTTGAGACCCTTTTAGTCCTATCAGGCTTGCTACCGGTGGAAGGTAAGCCTGTTACTGCCCTAACTGCTTCTTTGGTGATCTTATGGATGGAATCCAACCAAAAGAATTCACCATGGACTCTGCTTAGGACTATTCTTATCACATCTTTTGGAAAGTTAGGAATGCTAAGAATATCCACAAAACCTAGGGTTTCTACTACCTTGTGTTCCAGTTTGATATTGCCATTTACATCACAAATCACAGTCTTATACATGTTCTTAATTTATTCATCTCCTAATTCCTCTATATGACAATGTATGTATATCCTAAGATCCTCTGCATAAACTACTCCCTTAGGTATTTTTGAAAATGCACCTGTGGTATCATCCTTCTTCTCAATTTCGGGAACAAGTTTGAATATGGGTCTAGGGCACTTGATAACTTCAATCACAATAGGGTTTGCAATAAATTCAGGTGTGGATGAGGAATCATAGTTATAAATACCTCAATCTGCATTAAGGATGAGTGCTTGGATGAACTGCTTCACTTTTTCGCTAAGGATGCCTTCGCTCGGGAATTTTTCGCGCTCTCAAAGATTTGAATGCTTGGTGAATGAAAAAGGAGCCAAAACACTTACTTTATAATGTTATTTTCTCCAACTACCACATTTAATGTTTGCCTGTCAAGTCACAACTTAACTCATCTGCCGGTAAAGAAGTAATTCAACTTCTAACCATCAACTGAGGGTATATTAGCATGTTTTTCAATTTGTTGCTAAACCCCCAAAGGATTTTCCTTTAATTAGATGAAGAGTCTCTTGTCAGTGGAGTGACACTCTATTCTGCTGGTGGAGGAGTATTCTCATCAACATTCTGATCTAACTTTCTGATCCATTGCTTTGAGAATTCTTGCTTTACCTCTTCAACTTTTCTTTACCTTTCAAGTTGGGTGCTTTGTTATTTGCCGGTGATGTCTTGCTTCTACAAAATTTTGCAATATGTCCAATTTTGTTACAATCATAACAAGTCACATTATTTTTTTGAATAGATTTCCCATAACCTATGCTAGTTTGTGTTCTGCATTAATTAGATAAGTGTCCAAATCTTCCACAAACATAACATCTTACATTCATTCTATAATTTTCTGAATTGTGACCAACTTTGTTGCATTTGGAACATTGACTGGTGGGTATATTAGTGTTGTGATAGTTTCTTGATCTACACTGATTTTCTTTATGACCATATTTGTTACAGTTAAAGCATTTCCCATTGAATTTGTAAGCATTAGGTTGTCTTACCGATTTACTATGATCATGATTGTTTGCAGTACCTGAGCTTTCACCAACTTCAAAGCCAAGGCCATTTGTATCACCATTAGGTTTTTTATTCTTTAGCATGTCAACAAGTTATTTTGAACTTTTCTTGAATTTTTCCTTGTGTTGATTTGTAGCAGCCAATTCACTCTCCAAGATTCCTTTTTGTCTCATGAGTTTATTTGTGTCATTTTGTGTATGCATCAAGTCTATCTTCAACATATCATTTTCATGACTAAGTCTTGTGTTTTCATTTCCAGCATCATTCAGTCTTCTAACCAAGTCCTCTTCATTCTTCTTCCGATTTTCAATTTCTTTACAAAATCTCATAGTCATATCTTGCATCTCATTCTTCATTGTACTTTTTTCTTGTCTTAGCTTGTTCACTAGATCATTAAGAGTTTCTTTTTCATTATCATTATTCTGCATCTTTTCACAAAGTTATCTTCTCTTATTCCTTGCCATAGTGATATTTTCTTGAAGTCCTTGAATAATATCCCGTGCAGCCTTCAGATCATCTTCAAGTTTGATATTCTAAACTTTTTCTGCATCATAGTCTAAAAGAGATGTTTCCAATTGCTTTCTCAAGTTTTCCATCTCTACCGGTGTCAAGATCTTCCTCAAGTTGTTAGGCTTTTGAAAATAAAGGACCAGGCTCTCATACCAATTGTTAGGATTCCAAAAGATATTGAGAGGGGGGGGGGGAATCATTATCTGACTGGTAATAAAATTTACTTGAATTATAACATGAAAAGCACTTCAAAACTATGTACCGGTAAACCAAAAATAGTGCAGTAAATAAGAACAACAACCACAACATAAGAGACACACCATAACACAGTATTTTAACGAGGAAACTTGGTGTGGGAAAAACCTCGGTGGGATTTGTGACCCACAATATTCACTTACTGGCCAATAAGGGAATATTACTATTTACAATAGGGGCCTGCACATGCCAGAAGGCCAAGTGCCTAGAGTTCACTGCTCAGTTACAAAAGAAGTCACACTGACTTACAAAAATTGGATTATACAAATCCAATGTCTTGTATTGCTTCAGATCAACATCTACTATGCCAGATTCAGTACCGGTTTAAGCTCTGTAATATACATAAACCCTTATTCAATATCTGCCTTACAATTCGCATATTAGGTTTGCATTAATCATTCTATCCATTCCTCTACTAAATGATCTACAATGATCTCATACTTATATGAGTCATATTACAATCCACCAAGTTGGCTTACAAAAGTTTTTATAATTAAATACAAAATACATTTATACAAAATTTCTATTGGCAAGGGTGTCGGTAATCTTCCTTTTCGGTGCTATTGAATTGTATGCCGGTATAGAGTCTGTCAGTGCCAGTGCTTGTCAGTATCATATGATTGTAAGTTTTCCATCAATGACAATACCTTCAATCACATACAATTTCTCATTGGAGTGTGCATTTTCCAACAGAGAGCACATGGCAATATATAAAATCTTCTTGACTCTTCGAATTCTGAAAGACATGAGGGCATGTGTCTTATGGGTCAAGTTGAAGAAAAATGGTGGTGGCACAAATGTCTAGGTCACATAAACTTTGATAATCTGGTTAGAATCAGTAAATATTAGAATGTAAGAGGTTTACAAGTGCTTAGTAAACCAGAAAATGTCGTTTGTTTAGGGTGCCTAAAAGGAAAGCAAACAAAGGTGAGTTTCAAATCAAAGGAACCCTCTTCCACTAAACCTTTGCAACATGTACACACTGATCTATGTGATCCTACTAGTACAAGATCTAGAAATGGTGAAAAATATTTCATGATGTTTGTAGATGATTTTACTAGAATGGTTTGGGTAACTTTTATCAAACACAAGTCAGAGGATTTTGAAAGATTCAAAATATTTCATAAAATGGTTGAGAAAGAATCAGATTTTAAACTTAATGTTTGAGATCAGATAAAGGAGGTGAGTTTATCTCTCAAGAGTTCATTGATTACTTTGAAAATCATGGCACAAAAAGGCAGTATGTTGCTGCTAGGACATCCCATCAGAATCCAGGCTTGTTGAAAGAAAGAACATAACTGTGAAGGAAATGGCTAGAACAATGTTAGATGAAGCCAAGTTACCTGATTGATTCTGAAAAATAAGTTGTTCATACAGTTGTTTATATCTTAAATAGGGTGCAGATAAGAGTGAAATGTAATTTCACTTCATATGAGCTATGATATGGTCATTCTGCCACTATGAAATACTTAAAATTTTTTGGCTATTAATGTTTTATCAAAAAGGATGATGAAAATTTAGGCAGTTTTCAATCTAAATCTGATGAAGGTATCTTTTTCGGCTACTCTACACATAGTAAATCCTATAAATACTTCAATATAAGACTAAATAAGATTGTTGAATCTATAAATGACACATTTGATGAGAAGGTGTTTCTAGATGATAATCATGTACAGGATGTTGAGGAGGAGCCTACATTAGCACTTGATAGATCTCTTGAATCTGCTAAAGTAGATAAATTTCAGTAGGAGAATGCATCAAGTTCTAAAATAGTAACACCTCTAGCTACACCTTCCAAGATTATTACCAAGAGACATCCTCAAAAAATGATTATTGGGAATAAAGATGCAGGGTTTTTAACTAGAAGAAAAATCAAACTTGAAGAACAAGCTCAAATTGCTGAACATTTCTATTTGGTAACTGAATTTGAGCCTAAAACTATTAATGATGCTTTGAATGATGATTGTTGGTTGAAAGCTATGCAAGAAGAAATCAACCAGATTGAGAAAAATAAAACTTGGGAGTTAGTCCCAAGACCTGATGATAAAAATGTAATTGGTGGCAAATGGATCTTCCGAAACAAGTTAGATGAAAGTGGCAAAGTGGTTTGAAATAAAGCATGATTTGTGTGCAAAGGGTATGCACAACAAGAAGGTATAGATATTGGTGAAAATTATGCTCCTGTTGCTCATATTGAGTCAATCGGAATTTTCTTGGCTTATTCATGTTTTAAGAATTTCAAAGTTTATGCTCCCGTTGCTACTTAGATGAAGAGGTTTATATGGAACAACCTGAAGGTTTTGTGTCAAAGGACAATTTTGATTTTGTCTACAGGTTGAAAAAGTCCCTCTATGATCTTAAACAAGCTTCCAGAGCTTGGTATTCTAGATTGGATGCATATATAACAACTAGTGGTTTCACTAGAGGTGGTGTTAACAATTTGTATACATCAAGGTTGAAGGTGATGATATTCTTGTGATTGAGGTTTATGTAGATGATATTATTTTGGGTTGCAACAATGATGTATTATCTAAGAAATTTTCTAAGATCATGGAATCTGAATTTGAGATGTCAATGTTAGGTGAACTAACATTTTTTCTTGGCCTTCAAGTTTCACAGCTTGAACAAGGCATATTTTTATCACATACCAAGTATGCCAAAGAGATGCTAAAGTAGTTTTAGATGGATGACTGTCATCCAATTAGCACTCCCATGATGATTGGTTGTAAGTTATCTAAATTTGACGATTCTTGTAATGTTAATCAATCAGAATAAAGATCAATGATTGGTAGTTTACTATACTTAATAACTTCTAGGCCAGATTTAATGCAAGTTTTTGTATGGTTTATAGATTCCAATCTGCACCTAAATAGTCACATCTAAATGTTGTTCAAAGAATTTGTAAATACATCTAGGGTACAATAGACTATGGCCTTTGGTATCCTAGAAGTAATGATTTTACATTAATGGCTTTTATTGATGTTGATTGGGATGGTTGCTTAGATGACATAAAAAGCACAAGTGGTGCTACATATTTCCTCGGTGTCTACCTTGTGGCTTGGCATAGAAAAAAGCAAGATTTAGTTTCATTGTCCACAACAGAGGCTAAATATATTGCAGCTACATCTTGTTGTACTCAACTTCTCTGGATGGATCATATACTTTCAGATATGGGTATTAATGTTGCTAAACCTATTACTATTCATTGTGACAATACAAGTTCCATTAGTCTATCTAAGAATCTGGTTATGCACTCCCGAACTAAGCATATAGCCATTAAGTTTCATATTCTTCATGAGAAAGTATTGACTAATGAAGTTTCTATGCAATATGTTCCTACTCAAGCATAGGTGGTAGACATTTTTACCAAACCCTTGGCAAAAGAGGTGTTTGAGTGGCTCAGATCCAAATTGGGAGTTGTCTCTCAATCTCTTTTTTCTTGATCCATTCACTAGTTTAGGGGGCGCTTTTCTCTCCAATAGCAGCCTACTACTACTTCATTTGACAGTTTATTGTTGCTCCTTGATATATCTTGCAGCTATCTCTTCCTATTTCACCCTTTGTCCTTGTGACAAAAAAGGGTGAGATATATGGATATATGATTGAATGATTATGGTTCATTGGATCAACATTCAAACGACTCGGATTTAGATTGTTTTGGTTTGTTGAATTCAAATTCAGTTGGCTCAGTTGTTTTGGTTTGTTGAATTCCAATTCAGATGGCTCAGTTTTTGCCATCAAGGACAAAAGGGGAGTTTTTTGACTTCTTGCTTCTATTATTTGTCCTTGATGACAAAACCAACTTTTCATGATGTGGTTTGGCATAGACAGGTTTAGTGTTTTGATCATGAACATGATTAGAATGTTGACTTGCAGATTTATATTGATGAGAAATTGATCTTGCTGACTTCACATGCAGATGATGAGATTTCACATGGTATTCATGCTTCATTTACAAATGTTATTGATTAACACATTTCTAAGTGGTAGATACTTATATCACATTACTAAGTGTTGTCAGTTTGCTTGATCTATATTTTATAGTGCATTCTCATAGCACTCAAGCTGATAGTTTTAAGGATATCGAGCTCAGATTATAATACAATATTGAATTTCAAGTCGATTACATTGCATACAGTTTGACATTTAGACTTTATCGGGTTCTATTTCTTTCACATGTAAATTTGGCTTCATTGACGATTGACTTATGTTACATGGTTAAATGGTGACTTGGCTGTCAAGTTCTTTGACTGGCTTGCTTACTCGACCATCGTGAAGTGCATGTAAGTTATGATGTCTGTTTCATGTGCACACAAGTTATGAGGTGTATTTCATTTGACACTTATTATGTCAAATAAAGTTATCATTACCAGACTTCAAAGTCATATGCAAAATACCTTAGGGCTCGAATAAAGTGAAAGCTTAGGGTAAAAGCAATGATAAAAACAGTTTCATTTCATTTGGCAAGCTAATGCAAATGCTAAGCAATCACCATGAGCTTGAAAGTTATAGTTACTGAGGAATACTTAGCTCGAATTTAGTTGTGGGTTTTAGTTATGTTGATCTATGAAAGATGGCGAACAAGTTGGTGGACTTTTTGTGAGCAGACAGTGGAGGTAAATGCAGATTTTTCAGGGATTTCTTACTCAGTATCTCCCACCATGAATAGGTAATACCTATGCATTTTTCCTCTGATTCAAAAGGTAAATCACTGCAACTTGAAAATTAAAAGAAGAAAGTTATCTTGTTTAAGTTTTACAAAAGGAATTCTTGTATCTTCAAAAGACATAACTAGTTTTTAGTTTTTAATACTCAGTTTCCTTTTTTATTCAAAAATTAAAAAAGGGTATGTTCTTTTGGTTACTATTGTATTAGTTAAGGGAAGATGTATTTCTTTATAGTGTTTTGCATTTTCAGATGATAGTGGAAAGAGAATAGAGCATTTATCAGTTACCTTTGAACATTAAATAAAAAGAATCTTACTATTTAACAGTTGAATACAATTTATTTTTGAAACCCTAACTCGAGGGTTTACTTCTTGACTCTAGTTTGTAGTTTGTTTAAGGGTTTTATCTATAACTTTTCTCAATATATTAAGGGCTTTACACCATTGAAAAAACTGATGATAAAAAATAGAACAAAGTATCATTGAGGGTTATTATTGAGTTGACAAAGACTATTCATCTCTAGTTTTCATAAAAGAGAACATTATTTTGCAGTTAAAGACAATTTATTGTAACACTGTTTCATACAGTGGATATTGAAAATATCAACTTGTTTTGTATTCAACTGTGGTTTTAGGACTGCAAGCAAAATGTAGTTGTATGACCATTCTTGATTACAAACTCAGACTTTATAATTGTTAAGAGGATTGTTTTGAGGTGTTGAGTTGAGCTCCACCATTGTAATCAATTGATGATTGATTTGGAATAAAGAAGACAGGTTCAAGTAGTTTTTTATACCCCATGATGATTTTTCCACTCAGAAACATATGTGTAATGTGATGTTTTTGTCCTTCATTACATTCATGCAAATGTGATGCTCTGATACTTTGAGTCTATTTTATAATGTTTGTAATCAATGTGATGTTGTGTTTATTCATGCAAAGTTGAACAATTGGTTTTGTTCAAAAGCTCAAACTAGATTGTTCACAATCTAATGGAACAATGTTATAATGCTTTCAACATGCGTTGTCAATAACCTTAAATTGCAGATCTTACAAAATTGTCGTATACTCACTTCCATTATATATCTCTCAGTTTATTTAAATCCAAGGTTCTTTTGTGCACTCTTGTAAATCTTATTAAAAATCACTCTGATTCACCTCCCTCTCAGAGTGAATCCACTTCCAACAGAAACACTTACAAACTCATCGATTGGTAACATCTGGTATTTCTGTTTGGAGAGTTGTTCCACTTTGTCAAAATACCCATACCAAGTGGAAGTTGGTTATAATAACTAACTTGCTATGGAATTGTTGAAAAAGCTTTAGAAAATTTCAAGAAATGCACACGAGAAGTTTTGGGTGCCCATAAAAGCTTAAAGGCGTGAAAGTTTTTTGTGAGATCTTCATGTTGGAAATGCTCTGGTAGACATGCAAGTGAAACAGATCACATCATAGGAAATTTTTTTATTTTACAGAGGCCTCAAAAAGATATCACTTCATGGCGCAATAATGGATAGAATGCATATAATAGATTTGTTGAAAAGGCTTTAGAAACTTTCAAGCAAATGCAATTGGTACTTATAACTCCCTACCTATGCTCCCTAAGTGGGAGTTTTGAATAGAGTATGGACATGTATCGAAGTATAATGGTAGAGATATATTTGTCAGATATTATAGTTCCAATTGTCGTGGTCAATATGAATGAAAAATGTCAAAGCATGGATGAGACACAAGCAAACTGTTTGACAGTCCACCTCAAAGTGATAGTACCACATGGAATGCAATGATTATGATGATATACTAAATGGTTTGTTGAACAAAATTTAATTAATTTTGAAGCAAATGCAATTGGTAAGCGAAAGGTTAAATTCCATAACCCACACCAACATTCTCTCTTCTACACCAAAAGTTTGCAATTTGGTTCAGTTTGCTAGGTCCCGAAGACAACTAAGAGGGGGGGGGGGGTGAATCAGCTGTCCAATAAATTCAACTAGAATTAACTTAACCAAAACTTAATGCTTAATACTATTAAACCAAACTTTATGCCGATAGACAGTCTTAGCAGTTAATTTTAATACTGGTAAAGATTAATGCATCAAACAAAAAGACAACAACATCCACATAACACCAATGTTTGTATGTGGAAACCCTGTAAGGGAGAAAACCACGGTGGGAAGCCTTACCCACAATTAAATGATACTACTACAGATAGTATATATTTACAATAAGGATTCTACACATGCAAAAAGGCCAACTGCCTAGAGCTTATTGCTCAATCACAAAATGAGAGTCACATTGGCTACAATTGGATGGTTAAATCCAATGACAATGTACTGCATAAAATAGCATCTTCATATGCTGGATTCAGTACTAGTGTTGTTCTGATTGCCTTCACAAAACCCTCCTTCAACCTTCAAATCATGTCTACATGTATAGCTCTGCTTATTTTCGCATATACTCTATTACAATTCTTTTTCCCAAACACATATCGATCTTACAAATAAGATCTTACATATATACCATAACCTAAGACCAATTGAATAGGTCGTCTCACTAAAAGATATTACAATAAAATCAATTACAAACAAATCAATATCCGGTGCATGATGTCAGCTCAAACTCATTTACAACAATAATAAATCATTTCCATAACGTGCCATGCTGATCTGGAATAGATAAGTCTGTTGGTGCTTATCCTGCACCTATTTGTTGGTAACAACAAATATGCAAACCCGAATAAATAAATAATCAAATCGCCAAAACCAAGTGATCAAATAATGTCTTCGACATAATCAAGTAGTTTCCAAGTCATTTTAAGTGTCGGTGAACAAAATACCAATTTCTTGCATAGTTCTCTGTCTTGCCGGTGAAGATAACCAAAATCTCCAAGTGCTGATAAGTGTTGACAAGTGATGACAAGTTTGACAAGTGTTGACATCAATGACAAAACCATATCAACATATCCAAAATACCTATAATCTCTCCCTTTGGCATTGATGGCAACATAAGATGGAAAAACCATCAAAGTGCCAAAATAGAAATGCCAAATACCAAAAACCAACAATCTCCCAAAAGAGATCATATCCAGAAATCAGATTTCAGGCACAAAGAGTAATCATCTCTCCAAAATAACAATCTCTCCCCAAGGGATAAAGTCTCTCCCCCATGTGTTTTTCCTTATCAATCTCACCCCCTTTGACATCAAATGCCAAAGCAATACAAAACCAAATACAAAATACCAATTCATTCAATATACCAACTACTCCCCCTTAGAAGTAGCTCTCCACATCAAAGTCGGAATAAAATATTTCTCTATTAATTCTGCTAGTTGATGACAAACATCAACTATCTAAGTCTCTACTGGTGGGGGTAGGACTCCAAGTTGCTCTCTGAGATACTCAAATATTTCCTTAGGAAAAGGTTTTGTAAAAATATTTGCAATTTGCTCTTTAGTATTCACATAAACCAATTTCACCTCTTTTGCTTCAACATTCTCCTTTAGAAAGTTTAGTTTGATAGAAACATGTTTAGTTTTAGAGTGAAGTACCGGGTTCTTTGATATATCAATTGCTATTGTATTGCCACAGTAAATAGTGACAGGTTCTTTGCAATTCACCTTTATGTCCTTCAACATTTGCTTGATCCATAATACCTGTGTAATGTTGGTTGCTGCTGCAACATATTTTGATTCTATTGTTGATAAACTTGTACAACTCTATTTCTTGCTCAACCATGAAATTAGTCTGCTACCAAGTAAAAATGCTTCCCCGGTGGTGCTTTTTCTGTCATCCACATCTCCTGCCCAATTAGCATGTGTGTATGCATATATGTCAAAATTTTCATCTCTAGGATACCATAAACCAAGATTTGTAGTGCCTTGTAGGTACCGGAAAATCCTTTTTATTGCTAATTCATGTTTTTCTTTAGGATTACTCTGAAATCTTGAAACAATACATACCACATTCATAATATAGGGTCTTGTTTGTGTCAAATATAGTAAACCTCCTATCATATATTTGTATCTAGTCGGATTAATGGGTGTAGATTCATCCTTCAAAGATAATTTTGTTGGCATTTTTGATGTTTATGTTGTGATTGTCATTGATGGACACACACTTGTATTGAGATCCCCTTTATATGTATGAGCTAAAGCTCAACCGCTATTTGTTCCAACTGGTATGTTGTATTCTAGTCTTTAGACTATTGGTGATTTTGCAAAATGTGTTTCCCGGTCTAAAGCGGAATGTCGACCCCAAGCAGTTCGCAGATCTCAAGAGGTATGAGGAAGCAAAGCGGCATGACACATTCTTACCAATCTTCAATTTTTGTCAAACTGGAAACCGGTATTTTGTATGAACCGGTAATACTCTCTGATGAGTTACCAACCAGCATTTTGTGATGAGTTACCAATCCACCGATTGTTTGATGGTGCCGACACACTAACAGTTCTTTTTGTGTTGTGTTATTGAGTATGTCTAGATTCATTGAACCTAGGAAATTGTAATGTAATCCTATTGGACCTACATGAAATTAGATTCCTTTAAAAGGACATCATGTCTAGGGTTTTAGTTGTTGCAAAAAGGGTTTATGTTGTGCTAGGGTTTAAGGTGGTTGTTGAGTTGTTGTAAGAGCGATCTTATTTGAGAAGATCAAGTTGTAACTGAGAGAGATAGAGAAGAATTAAGTAATGCTGGAATGCATTAACAGTGAGCAACACTGGATCTAACCAAGTAGTTTGTGCAATTAGATAGATCAAACACTTGTTGATTACTCACATCTTTGACAAGTCTATAGCCCTTAACCGGGTATGCCCAAAATCCTTTGTAAAATCCTCTAACAAGGTTGTTCACCTCTGTGAATCTAAAATCCTCTAGCAAGGTAGTCTTTAATCAGACTTATCTCCTAATAGAGATTGAGATTCCTAACAGGATCTATTCTGGTGAAGAACATTGTAAGACCTTAACTGGTCTAACCTTAACCCATCTGGTTTCTATTCTGCAGATAGTGACTTGTGAGTTCCATCTCACCGTGGTTTCTCCCATTTGGGTTTCCACATCAAATATCTTATGTTATGGTTGTATTGCTTTTGTGGGTGAATGATTTACTTGCATTTTGGTTTGCATGTGTGATAACCGGTCTGTCTGTTAAACTGTTTCACCGGTTTGTCTTCATAATGTTTAAGTGTTTTAGTGTAGTGATTTTTGGCATACTAATTCACCCCCCCTCTTAGTATTCATCAATTGGTATCAGAGCCAACCTTTCTATAAGTTTAACCACTTCGAAAGAGATATGGGGGAATACACCTTGAGGGAACTTACTCAAGGGCTCACTTAGTCTGAGCAAGCCTATGATGATCTTATGGTCAAATACAAGGCATCTCAAGCAAAAAGGAGAGAACATGCAGAGAAGATAATGCACCTATTTGAAAGTAGTTTTGGAGATGAAGCAAATATGGAAGCCATGATTGTAGAAGTATGTAAGCTGAATGATTCAAACTCCAATCTGATGAAGGAGTTGGAAGGACTGACTATTCAGTTTAGTCAAGAGCTTGAGAACCTGAGAAAAGTTGAAGATCTGATAAAGGACAGAGATCATGAGATCTCCAAGTTGAAACAAGAGATTAGTGCACTGACTGCTCACCTTCATGAGAGTAGAATGGAAAAAGAAGGAGTACAAGATGAACCGGTATGTTGTATTCTAGTCTTTAGACTATTGGTGATTTTGTAGAATGTGTTTCCCGATCTGAAGCAGCATATCGACCCCAAGCGGTTCACAGATCTCAAGTGGTACAAGGAAGCAAAGCAACATGACACATTCTTACCAATCTTCATTTTTGTCAAACCGGCAACCGCTATTTTGTATGAACCGGTAATACTCTGTGATGAGTTACCGATCCACCGATTGTTTGACACTGCCAACACATTAACGGTGCTTTTTCTGTCGTGTTACTGAGTATGTCTAGATTCATTGAACCTAGGAAATTGTAATGTAATCCTATTGGACCAACATGAAATCAGATTCCTTTAAAAGGACATCATGTCTAGGGTTTTAGTTGTTACAAAAAGGGTTTATGTTGTGCTAGGGTTTAAGGTGGTTGTTGATTTGTTGTAAGAGTGATCTTATCTGAGAAGATCAAGTTGTAACTGAGAGAGATAGAGAAGACTGAAGTAATGCTAGAATGCATTAACAGTGAGCAACACTGGATCTAACCAAGCAGTTTGTGCTATTAGATAGATCAAACACTTGTTGATTACTCACATCTTTGACAAGTCTGTAGCCCTTAACTGGGTAGGCCCAAAAGCCTTTGTAAAATCCTCTAACAAGGTGGTTCACCACTGTGAATCTAAAATCCTCTAGCAAGGTAGTCTTTAATCGGACTTATCTCCTAAAAGAGATTGAGATTCCTAACAGGATCTATTCTGGTGAAGAACATTGTAAGACCTTAACCAGTCTAACCTTAACCCGTCTGGTTTCTATTCTGCAGATAGTGACTTGTGAGTTCCATCTCACCGTGGTTTCTCCCATTTGGGTTTCCACATCAAATATCTTATGTTATGGTTGTATTGCTTTTGTGGGTGAATGATTTACTTGCATTTTGGTTTGCATGTGTGATAACCGGTCTGTCTGTTAAACTATTTCACCGGTTTGTCTTCATAATGTTTAAGTGTTTTAGTGTAGTGATTTTTGGCATACTAATTCACCCCCCCTCTTAGTATTCATCAATTGGTATCAGAGCCAACCTTTCTATAAGTTTAACCACTTCTAAAGAGATATGGGGGAATACACCTTGAGGGAACTTACTCAACGACTCACTTAGTCTGAGCAAGCCTATGATGATCTTATGGTCAAATACAAGGCATCTCAAGCAAAAAGGAGAGAACATGCAGAGAAGATAATGCACCCATTTGAAAGTAGTTTTGGAGATGAAGCAAATATGGAAGCCATGATTGTAGAAGTAAATAAGCTGAATGATTCAAACTCCAATCTGATGAAGGAGTTGGAAGGACTGACTATTCAGTTTAGTCAAGAGCTTGAGAACCTGAGAAAAGTTGAAGATCTGGTAAAGGACAGAGATCATGAGATCTCCAAGTTGAAACAAGAGATTAGTGCACTGACTGCTCACCTTCATGAGAGCAGAATGGAAAAAGAAGGAGTACAAGATGAACTGAACATAGCCATTTCTGAAAATGCAAGCCTAGTGGAGGCAAATATTGCTATTTCCAAAGAACTCTCTGAGTCAAAGGAAATACTTGCTAAGTTTAGCAAAAGTACTATCAAGCAAGAGCAAAAGCTTGAGTCATCAAGACCGGTAAAGAATACCATTGGACTTGGTTTCTCTGGACATGAGGAAGGTGAATCCTCAGGAACAAATGCTGAAGCATCAAAGAAGCAACCAACATTCAAAGGAAAAGGTAAGCAAAAATTCAAACTTGTTTCCTTTAACTATCTTAAAGGACACATTGCAAATGTATGTAGGAGCAAAGCATGCAATAATTTTCCTTACTTTATTAACTATGTACCTAGATCCAATAAGTTCAATGATCATTGTTATGCATGCAACAAGTTTGGGCATAAAGCATCTGATTGCAAGTCTATCATGAACAACTCTGAAAGATAGCCTCAGAGGACCCAAGGAGCTAGTCTAGAATCTTTTGTGAACCAGAACCCTAACCGGTTTAATGCTTATAGTTATCAGTCAAGTAACAATGGTTATCAACCGGCAATAGGATGGAGAGTAAACTGTTGGATTTGTCATGGTCATGGTCACACTGCTGCTACATGTAGAAGGAAGAATGGAAACATGAACAATGGACCTTGGAGAGCACCTGGATTGGTTTGCTATCACTACAACAATTTGGGTCACATTGCAAGATTCTGCAGAAGTAGAAAGAGTATATCTGATGATATACCGATCACTTAGAAAGGAGAAATTGATGTTGAAACAGTTCAAGCGGACATGAACAAAACCTGGAGGAAGAAACCAACAATGTTGGAAGAGGAACTGGTTTCTGCACCTAGTGTGGAAATATCGGAACCAACAAACTAAGCTCCAAAGAGGCTTAGGGGGAGCAAACGGCTCAATGTTTTCAAACCCCCAGTTACACCGATAAAAGACCTTAACCGATATGTGAGACCTGTAGCTTGGCAGAAGACCAGAAATGATAAAAAGGCAAATTAGGGTTTACGCCCTAATAGAGGAGCATTAATGCCGGTAGGTGAGAGACATGTATAAAAGCATATTTCAAATCATTTCTCACTATCTGTTTTTGAGCGAAGAAATTTTTTTCAAAGTGCAGAGTGAAGAAAAGGTGATTTGAGCTAAGATTTCAAGAAATTGACAAGTCTTGAAGGAGATTCAAATCCAGTTTGCAAATGGTCATGGAGAACACAAAGGAGTGATTTGGCAACCGATAGAGAGTGGAGTGAAGCAGAATCAGGAAGCCCTAAATTCATGTTTCAAAGGTATTTTTTCGTGTTCTTGAAATACTCTACAATAGCTTCCGCATCTCATACCAGTTCTAGTACATCCATTGAGTCGAAAAGTTTCATCCAAAGAAAGTCCAAATATAGTGCCTTATCTCAAGTTTTGGTTGAAGTAATAGTTGAAGAGGGAATTTCTGATTATATTGATTGCAAAATAGAAGACCTAGGGTCTTTAGCTATTCATACCCAGTTAGGTTTATTTTGCAGCAAGGACAAGAAAATCAAACCGGAGTTTAGTATCCAAGAGAAGAAGAAACTCCATAATGCAGTATACTTATGGAAGACTTCACAGAGGATCACATTAGGATCATCTTGAGCAGAGTTCATGGTGACAAGATGTACCTGGAGAGGACGCATGATATCACACCATATGCAATTCCTACATTCACCAGTTTTTGCAACACAAGGTAAGTGCTAGCCCTTAGAATGGTAAGCAAAATGGAAATGGCCAAGGTCACCGGTTCACCAAGTGACTCACGAGGTATGACAGTTAATTCTATCAAGGATGATCTAGTGAAATACACCTACATGGTGATAGGCTACAGAACATTCTCAGCCGGCAGGATTAATTCTGTATCTGTTGTAGCAGTAAATGCTACTTATCAGATGATCAAAGAGGACGCATCATTTGACCTATGCACCGGTATGCATAGGCAACTCCTATCTAACCTGAAGTCAATTAAATAGAATAATGCACCAAGATTTAAATTTGGACAACTATTGGTTGGGTTGTTCTTCTATTTTCAAGCCTTCATTCCTAGAGTAGGAGATGTCCAGTGGTCCCCTGACCAACCGGTAACCAAACAGATCAAATAAAACATTCAGGCTATCAGAACCGGTTACCCTAATGTACTAAACAAATATTTTGATGAGTTCAGGAGGAAGATGTGTCAAAGGGTAAGGATCTCAGGTGATATTGTTAAGAAATATTAAGATGACATCTGTTTCACCATCCAGGTGGACAAAGGCCTAATGGAGGCTGTTGAGCCTAGAATGGAGGAAGTGGAGCCAATGGGCTATGCGGTGATGTATGATATGCTGGAAGGGTATGCCTCAACCCTTATTGCCTTGCCTCTTGATCCTAAGGTGAAGAGGACCAGAACCTATTTGGAGAGGATTGCATTGGTAGAGGAACCCTCTGTTAAGAAAGGAAAAGAACCGACAGCAAAGGAAGCAAAGGTAGTTCCTGCAGCATTGGCATCGGCTACTACTGCAACTCCAAGAGTGATCAAGCGGTCACCTGCAAAGAAGAAACCGGAAGTAGCACCGGCAAAATTCTTCGAAAGAAAAAGGAAGACTAAGTCAAATGAACTAGACTCTGAAGAGACTGAGTCTGATGAAAAGCCAAAGAAGGCTAGACAGACAAAGAAGATGAAGAAAAATGAACTAGCAGCATCTGCATCGGTAAATATTGATATCTCCTCATACAAACCTTTGACACATTTTCAAAGGACAGTAAAGAATATTAGTAGAAAATTACTTCATGATTTAGTTGATTACTATGATGATTTTAATAGTGAGGAGAAAGATGAAGTATTATAGGAGATTATTCTTTATTTATGTAAAAATGACTGGTCTCCATCAGAGATTAAATCTCAGACACTAGATTCATTATTTAAAGCATTAGATAATAAATGGCGCATTGCCATAGAAAAAGAACATGAGATTAGGGAGAAAGGCTTTGGACAATACTTTCTTGACCTCTCAAATTTAGAATTATTTGATGTTTTGGATCAAAACAAAGGACTCTTCTTCACAAGGAGAAGAAGACTCTGGCTGTTAGAGGGGAGAATTGATGATGTTGAAAAAGACACTCATCAACATATGGATTATGATATCAATTCTCACAAAGCATGTATGGCCAACTTGCAAACGGTAAAAGAACTGGTTGTATCCAAACCGGATGAAGTCTTTGATGAAGAAAGAAACCTGGTTGAAGAACCAATCGACACCATTGATGTCGATGCACTGGACATAGAAGATGTTACTTAGGCCATAGCTTCTGAGGGAACAGAACAGGGGCAACAAGCTGAATAGGGTAGTGGACAAGCCAACGACACACAGAAAGCAGCTGAGGAACAGGCAGAGAGGAAGAAGAGGGATGAAGATGAGAAAAAGAAGAAAGAGGACGAGAAAAGAAGAGAGGAAGAGGAGAAAAGGAAAGAGGAAGATGAGAGGAAAAAGAAAGAAGAAGAGGATAAGGAAGAAAAGAAGAAGAAGGAAGAGGTAGAAAAGAAGAAGAAGGAAGAGGATGTAAAGAAGAAGAAGGAAAAGGATGAAAAGAAGAAGAAGGAAGAGGAAGAAAAGAAGAAGAAGGAAGAGGTAGAAAAGAAGAAGAAGGAAGAGGATGTAAAGAAGAAGAAGGAAAAGGATGAAAAGAAGAAGAAGGAAGAGGAAGAAAAGAAGAAGAAGGAAGAGGAAGAACAAAAGAAGAAGGAAGAGGAAGAAAAGAAGAAGAAGGAAGAGGAAGAAAAAGAAGAGGAAAAGAGGAAGGAAACATAGAGGAAAAAGAAAGAAGAGGAAGACAAGGAACAAGAACAGAAGAAAGAAGCAGAGAAAAGGAAGAAGGAAGAAGCAAACAAGGCAGCTGAAGTGATGAAGAGCACACAGATGGAGACTCCGAAGGCAACTAGAAGTGAAGCCAAATCAGCTGATATCTCCAGTCCCATCGATCTCCAATCTGCCAGTGAGTTGGAGCTTATGCAGAGCATCAAGGTTTCTCAAGAGCACCTTGAAATCATACGAAGGAAAAAAGAGCAAGATACCATTCAAGCGGCTGTAGACACCCTTACTGGTTTGATCCTCAGTACCAATCTTCCCAGCACTGAATCATCACTAGCATAGCTCAAACTACTATGTACTATAGTGGATGATCAGGTGCAGAGCCTGGAAGAAGAAGCTAAAGGCAAATGCCAAGAAAGAGCATCAAAAGGCTCTTAACATTGCTCTGGTGAAAAAGTTGAATGAGATCTGGTTTGAACTTTTGAAAGACCAAAAGGATATAAGGGATGCTTTGGATGAGGGAAACTTCCTACTAAGAAAAATCTGTCAACCCCATCTATTCTGGGATGATGTGCTGGCTCAGAAGCAAAAGCTTCAAATGGACTTATAGTCCTACTTGAGCTCATTTAAGCCACCCTATGATTCCTTTGCAACTTATGGGCAAACCGTTCACTAGTTTCAGATCCAGTCAGCCAAAATGGAGCAGGAGATCAGTACATGGTCTAGGGATTTGTAGGAGCTTCAACTGGTTTTACTTCCACGTCTGCAAATTCTTCAGAAGTGTTATCTGAACCTGGATGCCTTGATAGTCACTCAGGAGCTGAGCATAGTTGATGCCATGGAGGAATAGGTATCCTAGATGCAAACAGAGAAAGAAGTGGTCTCTATCCATGAAACAATTTTTGTAGGACTATAAATCGGTTTTTGACAAGTATTATTCATTATTGTCATAAACTTTTTATTTTTTTATATATCAAATGGAAACAGGGTTGTTTAGCGGTACTTTGTCATTGTTGGCAAAGGGGGAGAAGTACTCTATCTATTTTGGAGAAGAATAGGGAGAAGTATTTGGTTTCAAAATTTTGATATATGTTTTGATATATGCTATATGCTCTAATATCTCAATGTTTATGCTCTGTATGCAAAATTGCTATACATTGTATTGATTAAGGTATACTATATATGCTTAGGGGGAGAAATTTTGTAAATGGCATGGTTTTTGTTGTAAAACAGTTAGATGTCAAAATTTTATTTTCCTAAGTGTTGCCATCAATGCCAAAAGGGGAGATTGTTGGCATTTTTGATGTTTATGTTGTGATTGTCATTGATGGACACACACTTGTATTGAGATCCCCTTTATATGTATGAGCTAGAGATCAACTGGTATTTGTTTGAACCGGTATGTTATATTCTAGTCTTTAGACTATTGGTGATTTTGTAGAATGTGTTTCTCGATCTGAAGTAGCATATCGACCCCAAGCGGTTCATAGATCTCAAGCGGTACAAGGAAGCAAAGCAGCATGACACATTCTTACCAATCTTCATTTTTGTCAAACCGGCAACTGCTATTTTGTATGAACCGGTAATACTCTGTGATGAGTTACCAACCGACATTTTGTGATGAGTTACCGATCCACCGATTGTTTGACAGTGCCAACACATTAACGGTGCTTTTTCTATCGTGTTACTGAGTATGTCTAGATTCATTGAACCTAGGAAATTGTAATGTAATCCTATTGGACCAACATGAAATCAGATTCCTTTAAAAGGACATCATGTCTAGGGTTTTAGTTGTTACAAAAAGGGTTTATGTTGTGCTAGGGTTTAAGGTGGTTGTTGATTTGTTGTAAGAGTGATCTTATCTGAGAAGATCAAGTTGTAACTGAGAGAGATAGAGAAGACTGAAGTAATGCTAGAATGCATTAACAGTGAGCAACACTGGATCTAACCAAGCAGTTTGTGCTATTAGATAGATCAAACACTTGTTGATTACTCATATCTTTGACAAGTCTGTAGCCCTTAACTGGGTAGGCCCAAAAGCCTTTGTAAAATCCTCTAACAAGGTGGTTCACCACTGTGAATCTAAAATCCTCTAGCAAGGTAGTCTTTAATTGGACTTATCTCCTAAAAGAGATTGAGATTCCTAACAGGATCTGTTCTAGTGAAGAACATTGTAAGACCTTAACCGGTCTGGTTTCTATTATGCAGATAGTGACTTGTGAGTTCCATCTCACCTTGGTTTTTCCCATTTGGGTTTCTACATCAAATATTTTGTGTTATGGTTGTATTGCTTTTGTGGGTGAATGCTTTACTTGCATTTTGGTTTGCATGTGTGATAATCGGTCTGTCTGTTAAACTGTTTCACCAGTTTGTCTTTAGACTGTTTAAGTGTTTTAGTGCAGTGATTTTTGGCATACTAATTCAACCCCCCCTCTTAGTATTCATCAAATTTATCATTTCTAGTCATAGGTGTCCTTACCGGTTTACAATTCTCCATGCCAAATTTCTTTACTAATTCCTTCAAGTACTTAGATTGACATAGGAATATACCTTTATCAGTCTGTGAAATTTGCAATCCTAAAAAGAATTTTATCTCTCCAATCATAGAGATTTCAAATTCTTGCTACATTTTGTTAGAAAAGTCTTTACACAAACCATCTTCCGCTCCAAAGATTATATCATCAACAAAAAATTCAATAACCAAGATGTCATCATTAGTCACTTTGTAGTATAGATTGCTATCAGCATTACCTTTTGTGTAACCAAGCTTCAAAAGATATTTTTCCAATCTTAAATACCAAGCTCTACAAGCTTGTTTCAATCCATGTAAAGCTTTCCTTAGCCTACAAACCATGTCTTTGTTATCTGTCAAAGAAAATCCATCAGGTTGCTCAATATAAACTTCTTCTTCAAGATCTCTATTTAGAAATGCACATTTAACATCCCTTTGATATACTTTATAGTTCTTGTGTGCTGCAAAAGCCAATAACAGTCATACTACCTCAATTCTAGCTACCGGTGCAAAGGTTTCACTGTAATCAATTCCTTCTTTCTAAGAATATCCCTTACACACTAATATTGCTTTGTTTCTGATTACCATGCCATCTTCATTAAGTTTATTTCTAAAAACCCATTTAGTTCCAATTACATTTTTGTCTTTAGGCCGGGAAAGTAAGACCAAGTGTTATTCCTTTCAATTTGTTCCAGTTCATCTTCCATTTCTTTAATCCAATATTTATCTTCACATACCTCATTTATTGATGTAGGTTCAATTTGAGAAATAAGACATACCTCTTCATTTTCCAATCTTCCTCTAGTCATAACTCCTTGAAATTTGTTTCCAATTATCTGATCTTCATAATGATTCAATCTTACATACCGAGGTGTTTTTACTTGCTGCTGTTCTTCAGTAACTATTGAATCTGCAGATGATGCCAGTGTAACTAGTATTCATAATAGGTTCATTTGTGATTATCTCAATTGCCAGTTCAGAATCTGAGTATCATGAATTTCCTCTAAATTGTTCATCAATCTTCACATTTGCACTCTCAACAATTTTCTACAATCTCTTGTTAAAACATCTATATGCCTTGCTCTTATATGAATAGCCAAGAAATATTCCTTCATCACTTCTAGGATCAAATTTGCAAATATACTCATCTCTTCTAATATAACATTTACTTCCAAATATTTTGAAATATTTAAGAGTAGGAGTATTACCAAACCATAGTTCATGTGGGGTCTTACCAGTTTCTCCTCTGATGTGAGCTCTATTGAATGTATAAACAGCTATATTGACCGCTTCTCTCTAGTATATATGAGGTAGATTTTCTTCTGATATCATACTTCTGGCAGCATCCAAGATAGTTCTATTTTTCCTTTCCACAACTCCATTCTGCTGGGGTGTCCGGGGTGCTGACAATTGTCTTTTGATCCCATTCACTTCACAGAATACATTCAATTCCTTAGATGTGAATTCAACTCCTTGATCTGATCTCAAACATTTTATTTTCTTACAAGTTTCATTTTCTACCATCACCTTGAATAGTTTGAATTTCCTAAATGCTTCAGATTTTTCTCTAAGAAAAGTAACCCAACACATTCTAGAATAGTCATCAATAATTAGCATACAATATCTATCTCCTTGTATACTTCTAGATCTTTCTGGACCACATAAATCAATGTGAATTAAATCAAGAACATTGTTAGACTTCTCTGGAATACTTTTGAAAGATGCTTTAACTTGCTTTCCAAATTGACATTCCTTACATACCGGATTGTGAGGTTTAACAATCTTATGTAAATCTCTAACTGCCTTAGTAGTATTGATTTTCACAATGCAATCAAAATTTACATGACAGAGTCTTTTATGCCATAACCAACTTTCATCAATATGTGCAATCAAACATGCTTTCTCATTGTTGTTCAAATGAAAGATATTACCTCTAGTCTAATTACTGGCTGCAATTTCCAAACCAGTTCTATTTAAGATTTTGGCATTTGCATTTACCATTCTTGAATTGTAATTGAAATCCTTTCTCAACTAATTGGCCAACACTCAAAATTTTATGCTTCAAACCTTCAACATAGTAAACATTATTAGTATTGTGCTTGCCATCAAAAGATAGAGTGCCTTTTCCTTTGATCAAACAAGATTTATCATCTCCAAACGTTACTAGACCTCCATTGTAATCTTGAAAGGTTAAGAATTTACTCTTATCACCAGTCATATGATCTAAACATCCTGAATCAATAATCCATTCATCCTTATCTTCAAATTTAGCTGCCAGGGCCTACTCTACTGGTAGAGCAGTAGGTGCCAGTTGATCTTCTGTTATAGCAACAAAAGCCCATCCATTGTCTGCTGCATCTTCATCAAAATCATTAGTAACTCCTTTTTCAGCATAATAACAAGATTTGTCTCTGTTCTTCTTAAACTTGTATTTTTGATAGTCAGGGTTAGGCTTATGTGTTCTTTTATCTTCTTCTCTTAATCTTGCATGTCTATCAGGATATCTATATGCCACATGACCAATCTTATTACAGTTAAAACATTTAAAGGGTGCTTTACCTTCATACTTACTTCCAATTGGACCTTTAGGCATTTTCCTTGCAAATAGTGCTTCAAGTTCTTCAAGTTCTCTTGCATAGAAGGATTTTGAATCAGATTTGTCAAATGATGATGATGCTACTAAAGTTAATGATGATGCCTTGAAAGCTAGATCTGTCTTGATAGTAGTAACATGACCAAATTACTCAAGCTCAAAAGCTGAAAGTTTTCCAACCAAAGTGTCTCTAGATACTGATGCATTAGGCATTGTTCTTAATTCATTTATAGTAGTAACTTTCATTTTATATGCCGGTGGCAAAACTCTTAAAACTTTAGAAACAATCTCATATTCACTTAAGGTTCCTCCACAACATTGTATCCCCAAAACAATTTCATTTACTCTTTCCATAAAAGCAGAAATTCTTTCTTCTTCTTCCATTTTCAGACTTTCATACCTGACTCGGAAGCATTCAAGTTTTGCAATTTTGACTGTGGAATCTCCTTCATTCAATGTTTCCAGTTTGTCCCAAATAGCTTTAGCAGTAGATCTATTTGACAATCCCATGACTTGCTGATTTGAAAATATGCTCAAAAGTGCTTCACTTGCTTTGCAATCATTTTCCTCATCTTTTCCTAAGGTTGGTGGATTAGGCTGACTAAGAGTAGTAGTATAGCCATTCTTTGTAACCTCCCATATATCCTTTCCAATGCAATTCAAGTGTGTCTCCATCCTAATCTTCCATATGCCATAGTTGGCTCCATCCAGTTTTAAACTGTCCTTCCTAAAATAGTTGGTAGATATTGGATCTCCTCAAGTTGTTAAACTTCTGCAAAAAGAGAATCAAGCTCTAATACCAATTGTTAGGTCCTGGAGACAACTGAGAGGGGGGGGGGGGGGGTTGAATCAATTGTCCAATAAATTCAACCAGAATTAACTTAACCAAAACTTAATGCTTAATATCGGTAAACCAAACTTTATGCTAGTAGACAGTCTTAACAATTAATTGCAATATAGGTAAAGATTTATGCATGAAACAAAAATACAACAACATCCACATAACACCAATGTTTGTATGTGGAAACCCTGTAAGGGGAAAACCACAATGGGAAGACTTACCCACAATTAAATGATACTACTGCAGATACTATGTGTTTACAATAAGGATTCTGCAGATACAAAAAGGCCAACTGCCTATAGCTCACTGCTCAATCACAAAATGAGAGTCACACTAACTACAATTGGATGGTTAAATCCAATGATAATGTACTGCATAAAATAACATCTTCATATGCAGCATTCAGTACCGGTGTAGTTTCAATTTCCTTCACAAAACCTTCCTTCAACCTTCAAATGATGTATGCGTGTATAGCTCTGCTTTTTTTCGCATATACTCTATTAAAATTCTTTTTCCCAAATGCATATCAATCTTACAAATAAGATCTTACATATATACCATAACCTAAGACCAATTGAATAGGTCATCTCACTAAAAGATATTTCAATAAAATCAGTTACAAACAAATCAATATCCGGTGTATGATGTCAGCTCAAATGCATTTACAACTATAATAAATCATTTCCATAATGTGTCATGCTAATCTGGAATAGATAAGTTTGTTGGTGCTTATCCTGGACCTATTTGCCGGTAACAACAAATATGCAAACCCGAATAAATAAATAACCAAATTGCCAAAACCAAGTGATTGAATAATGTCTTCAACATAACCAAGTAGTTTCCAAGTCATTCTAAGTTCCGGTGAACAATATAATCAGTCGGTGAACCAAATACTAGTTTCTTGCATAATTCTCTATCTTGTTGGTGAACATAACCAAAATCTGCAAGTGTTGATAAGTGTTGACAAGTGATGACAAGTTTGACAAGTGTTGACATCAATGACAAAACCATATCAACATATCCAAAATACCAACACAGTCAACATGCATGAATGTGTGGAAGCATAGACAAGACATGTGATCTATTTGGCACAGTGCAGTGAAGGGAATACTTCTTATGGATCACAAATATTGTAGAGTGTATGCAACCATCAAAGCATAAGTGCCTGGTTTGATATGCATAGAAATGTCAAATCATAAAGAAATACTTGAACAGTTTCACAAAATGTTCCTTGGATGGTTGTGTCCTTCAATTGATGAAGGCAGATTACAAAATTCACCACCGAGCTATTGTAGTTGAAACATATCAGGCTCACATTAATTGGTATTTTCATCGTATATGTGTTGGTATTATGGATGTGTTGCATTGGTTTTTTCATTGGTGTCAACACTTATCCTTGTGGATATGCTTGGTTATGTTCACTGGCATGTTTAGTGACTTATGCACAGTCACCAGTATCTTGTTCATCGACAAGTTATACTATTCACCGACACTAGGAATTATCTGTTAGCATCCGGAGATTACTTGGTTATTTTCAAGACATTGTTTGGACACTTGGTTTTGGTAATTTAATTATTGGTACAATCAAGTTTGCATATTTGTTGTTACCGGCAAATAGTTCTAGGGTATGGACCAGCAAGCATTATCTATTCCATATCAGCACGACACGTTATGGAGATGATTTGTTATTGTTGTAAATGTATTGATTTGACATCATGCATCTCATATTGATTCATTTGTAATTAATTTTATTGTAATATCCTAGTGAGCCGACCTACACATTTGGTCTTAGGTTTTGATATATATGTAAGATCTCATTTGTGAGATTATGTAGTAGAGGAGTGAGAAAAAGGATTGTAATAAGGTATATGCAAATATAAGCAAAGCTATACATGCAGAGATCATTTGAAGATTCAAGGAAGGTATGAGAAAGACAATCAAAGCTTAACCGGTACTGTATCTAGCATATGAAAATGCTATTTTGAGTAGTACATTATCATTGGATTTAACCATCCAATTGTAGTCAGTGTGACTCCCATTTTGTGATTGAGCAATGAGCTCTAGGCAGTTGGCCTTTCTGCATGTGCAAACCCTATTTGTACACACATACTATCTACAGTAGTATCATCTGATTGTGGGTAAGGTTTCCCACCATGGTTTTTCCCCTTACAGGGTTTCCATGTACAAATAACTCTATTATGTGTTGTGTATGTTATTTGTCTTTCTGTTTCATGCATTAAACTTTACCGGTACTATTATTAACTGCTAAATTGTCTACCGACATTAAAGTTTGGTTTACCGGTATTATGCACTAAGTTTGGTTAAGTTATATTTGGGTTGAAATTAATAGACAACTGATTCACCCCCCCTTCTCAGTTGCCTCCGGGTCTTAACAATTGGTATCAGAGCCAAGTCATCTTTTTGCAGAATTTTAACATCTTGAGGAGATTCTATGACAACTAACTATTTTAGGAAGGACAGTCTGAAGCTTGATGGAACCAACTATGGTATATGGAAGATTAGAATGGAGACTCATTTGAATTGGTAAAGACATATGGGGTGTTACAAAGAATGGATATGTTGGTCCTACACAAAGTCAACCTAATCCGCAAACCTTGGCTAAAGATCAGGAAAATGATTGCAAAGCAAGGGAAGCACTTTTGAGCGCATTGTCAGATCAACAAATCATGGGATTATCAGACCGATCTACTACTAAAGCTAATTGGGATAAATTGGAGAAATTGAATGAAGGTGATACCACTGTCAAAATTGCAAAATTGGAATGCTTCCGGGTCAGGTATGAAAATCTGAAAAATGGTAGAAGATGAAAGGATTTCTGCTTTTATGGAAAGAGTTAATGAAATTGTTTTGGGTATACAATGTTATGGAGGATCCTTAAGTGAAGATGAAATTGTATCTAAAGTTTTAAGAGCTTTTCCACTGACATACAATGCCTAATGCATCAGTATCTAGAGATACTTTGGTCGGAAAATTTTTAGCTTTTGAACTTGAGGAATTTGGTCCTATTGCTACAATTAAGATAGATTTGGCTTTCAAAGCTTCATCATCATCATCATCATCATCATCATCAGAAAGATCTGATTGGAAATCACTCTATGCTAGGGAACTTGAAGAAATCAAAAGAGAGAATGAAGAACTTGAAGAGCTTGAAGCACTATTTGCAAGGAAAATGCTTAAAGGTCCAGTTGGAAGTAAGTATGAAGGTAAAGCACCTTTTAAATGTTTTAACTGGAATAAAATTGGTCATATGGCATTTAACTGGAAGCTAAAAGAACATATAAGCCTAACCCTGAATATCAAAGGTACAGATTTAAGAATAAGAGAGACAAATCATGTTACTATGCTGATGAAGGAGTTACTGATGATTCTGACGAAGAACCGACAGACAATGGATGGGCTTTTGTTGCAATAATAAAAGATCAACTGACACCTACTGTTTAACCAGTAGAGTAGGCCTTGGAAACTAAAATTGAAGAAAAGGATGAATGGATCTTTGATTCCGGATGTTCACATCATATGACTGGTGATAAGAGTAAATTCTCAACCTTTCAGGAATAGAATGGAGGTCTAGTAAGATTTGGAGATGACAAATCTTGTTTGATCAGAGGAAAAGGCACTATATCTTTTTATGGTAGCACAATACTGATAATGTTTACTATGCTGAAGGTTTGAAGCATAATATTTTGAGCGTTGGTCAATTAGTTGAAAAGTGATTCCAATTACAATTCAAGAATGGTAAATGCAAAATCATGAATAGAACTAGTTTGGAAATTGCAACTGGTAATCAGAGTAGAGGTAATATCTTTTATTTGAATAAAAAGGAGAAGACATGCTTTATTTCACATATTGATGAAAGTTGATTATGGCATAATAGACCATGTCATGTAAATTTTGATTGCATTGTAAAAATTAGTACAACTAAGGCATTAAGGGATTTACCTAAGATTGTTAAACCTCACAATCTAGTATGTAAGGAATGTCAATTTGGAAAGCAAGTTAGAGCAAGTTTTAAGAGTATTCTGGAAAAATCCAGCAATGTTCTTGACTTAATTCATACTGATTTATGTGGTCCAACAAGAACTAGAAGTTTACAAGGAGATAGATATTTCATGCTAATCATTGATGATTATTCTAGAATGTGTTGGGTTACTTTTCTCAGGGAGAAATTAGAAGATTTTGGGAAATTCAAACTATTCAAAGTGATGGTAGAGAATGAAACTGGTAAAAAAATAAAATGTTTGAGATCATATCAAGGAGATGAATTCACATCTAAGGAATTTGATACATTATGTGAAGTGAATGGAATCAAAAGACAATTATCAGTACCTCGGACACCCCAGCAAAATGGAGTTGTGGAAAGAAAGAACATAACTATTTTGGATGCAACTAGAAGCATGATATCAGAAGCAAACCTACCTCATGTGTATTGGAGAGAAGCAGTCAATACAAATATTTATACATTCAACAAAATTCACATCAAAGGTGATACCAGTAAGACCCCTCATGAACTATGGTTTGGTAATACTCGTACTCTTAAATATTTTAGAATATTTGGAAGCAAATGTTATATTAGGAGAGATTATTATATTGGAAAATTTGATCCTAGAAGTGATGAAGGAATATTTATTGGTTATTCATCGAAGAGCAAGGCATATAGATGTTTTAATAAGAGATTATAGAAAATAATTGAAAGTGCAAATGTGAAGATTGATGAACAGTTTAGAAGATCTATAAACTCTAAACTGCTAGTTGAGATAATCACAAATGAACCTACTATGAGTACACTGGTACAAAATGTTGATCCAGTCACATTGGCATTAGCTGAGAATTCCATAGTGACTGAAGAACAACAAGAAGTGTATACACCCAGGTACGTAAGATTGAGTCACTCTGAAAATCAGATAATTGGGAATAAGTATCAAGGAGTTATGACTAGAGGAAGACTGGCAAATGAAGAGGTATGTTTAATTTCTCAAATTGAACCAACAACTATTAATGAGGCATGTGAAGATAAACATTGGATTAAGGCTATGGAAGATGAATTCGAACAAATTGAAAAGAATAACACATGGACATTGGTTCCCTGACCTAAAAACAAAAATGTAATTGGAACTAAATGTGTATTCAAAAATAAACTTAATGAAGATGGCAAGGTAATCAGAAACAAAGCAAGATTAGTGTGTAAGGGATATTCATAGAAAGAAGGAATTGATGACAATGAAACCTTTGCACCGATAGCTAGAATTGAGGTAGTCAGATTATTCTTATCTTTTGTAGCACACAAGAACTATAAAGTATACCAAATGGATGTTAAATGTGCATTTATGAATGGTGATCTTGAAGAGGAATTTTACATTGAACAACCTGATGGATTTTCTTTGACAAATGACAAAGATATGGTTTACAGGTTAAGGAAAGATTTATATGGATTGAAGCAAGCTCCTAGAGCTTGGTATGCTAGATTGGGCAAATATATTTTGAAGCTTGGCTACACTAAAGGTAATGCTAACAACAACTTATATTACAAAGTGACTAATGATGACATCTTGGTTATTGAAGTTTTTGTTGATGATATCATTTTTGGAGGAGAAGATGGATTGTGTAAAGACTTTTCTAGTAAGATGCATGAATAATTTGAAATGTCTATGATTGGAGAGATAAAATTCTTTTTAGGATTACAGATTTCACAGACTTATAAAGGTATATTCATAAATCAATCAAAGTACTTGAAGGAATTACTTAAGAAATTTGGCATGGAAAACTCTAAACCGGTAAGTACACCTATGACTACAACTGACAAACTATCATTGAAGGATGAATCAACACTTGTTAATCCGACAAGATACAAGTCTATGATAGGAGGTTTACTATATTTAACACAAACAAGACCTGATATTATGAATGCAGTATATATTGTTTCAAGATTTCAAAGTAATCTTAAGGAAAATCATGAATCAGTGGTGAAAGGATTTTCCGGTACCTACAAGGCACAACAAAACTTGGCTTATGGTATCCTAAAGATGAAAATTTTGATTTATGTGCATACATAGATACAAATTGGGCAAGAGATGTAGATGACAGAAAAAGAACCACAGGTGGAGCATTTTTTCTTGGTAGCAGACTAATTTCATGGTTGAGCAAGAAACAAAGTTGTACATCACTATCAACAGTAGAATCAGAATATGTTGCAGCAACAACTAATTGTACATAGGTATTATGGATTAAGAAAATGTTGAAGGACATAAAGGTAAAATCCAAAGAACCTATAATCATTTACTGTGATAATATGGCAGCAATTGATATATCAAGGAATCCAATATTTCAATCCAAAACTAAACATGTTTCTATCAAATTCAATTTTCTGAAAGAGAATGTTGAAGAAAAAGAAGTGAAATTGGTTTATGTGAATACTAAAGAGAAGATTGCAGATATCTTTACTAAGCCTTTGCCTAAGGAAACTTTTGAATATCTAAGAGAACAACTTGGAGTTATACCCTCACCCATAGAAACTTAGATAGTTGGAGAATGGCATCAGACCGACAGAATTAATAGAGAAACCTTTTTTTGGCTTTGATAAAAGAGAGCTACTTCTTAGGGGGAGTAGATTGAATAAATTTGGTTATAACAATTGGTATTTGTAACAAGTTCTATGAACTGATTGTATTTGGTCTTGTATTGGTTTGGCATTTGATGTCAAAGGGGGAGAGATATCTATGGAAAAACACATTATCTTTTGGGGAGAGATTATTCATTGGGGAGAGATTGTTACTGTAGACACCTAAAAATGGTCAACGCTTGCGGAGTCATACTTTAACATTTGCGCATTGCCTCATTTTAGGTTTTTGCGTCACATTAACATTTCTCCTATGTTGCGTACTTGGTCTTTATCATTTGCGAGCATTGAGTCATTCTTTTGCATTCTTCATTTATCTCACTTTTGAATTTGGTCTTGTCGATAACAATCTTTAATCATGATTTTGGTCGATCTTGTCAATCTCTTATCAACTTGTCAATCTCGTCGTTTTACGATCGATTTGTCATCGATCCTTGTCCTCTTCAATCATGTCAATTTGGATCAATTTGTCATTGTTCCTTGGCGCATTTATCAATCAACTCATTTATTAATTCAAAATCATGATCAAATCGACATCAAATCAATCTTACATCAAGACCTAATTGTCATCCTTGCGTTTCTAATTCATCTTCCAAGGTTTTATGATTTATTCATTTAATCTTGTTTGGCATTTTCCCTCTAGGTTAAATAAATTATTTATTTATCCTAAGTCTTCTTGTCACAATTAAATTTTTATTTAATTGGCTAATTATTCCTCTTTGTGAATTAATTAATAAATGACAAATTATTAATTAATTTACCTAATTTCATTATTTCCTAATTCCTATTTTCATTATTTCCTAATTCCTAATTTCCACCTAATTAACTTGTCTCTAGTTCTCCCTATTTTTGTGCTTCATGCGTCATACTCTTGACATAGCAAGATGTCATAAGGTCCTAGTTCTCTAACCATTGCATTGGAAATATGTCATAATTCATGACATAGAAGGTGTCATAACCTTCCTCTTTCCACTCAATTGTGCCATTTTTGAAATCAATTGCTTCTAATATCCATTTCATGCTAAATTTGATCCTATCTCCAATTTATCTATAAATTGGATGAATTTCTTCAATCAAAGCTAATTGGTAATCAAATTATTGAATTTCTAATCACTTTGTCAAATCACGCTTCTAGTATTCTTGTGTCAATATCAATCTTGCTTTCTCAATTAGGTTTATGCACTTGAAGGTGAGATCTACAACAAAACTATTTGGAGAAGAAAGAAGAACAATGGAGCCGCATGAAGGGAACATCTGGTTTGCATAATCTTTTTACATGTTTTATCTTTATGTCTCTATTGAGTGTTGTTTAGGATAGATCATTGCAGTTGTGCTTTCGTGATTGAGCTAGTGACTTATGTTTATCTTTGTCTTGTGATGATTTCCTATTTCCTAATGTACATTAATTGGTGAACCTAATGTGAATACTAACCTTCTAACCCCTTTACTATGTTTTGGAGTGCTTTCAAGTTGATTTTGCAGGTCAAAAACCCAAAAACAGGGCCGTGCAGGGTATTCTGGACACTTCTGTGCCTGTGTCCTGCATCTTGTACCTGTGTCCTGCATCTTGCGCTTGTGTAGGTGACATTTTGCACTTGTGTCAGACATCTTGCGCCTGTGTCATGAGTTCTGTGCTTGTGTAAATTCCAGAATAGAGGTGAAAAATGCAGTGTTTACTTGAAATTTTTGGTGTTTTTGCATTCTGTTTTCTGTGCTTTGGATTTTGGTACTAATTATTTGTGCAGAATCTTGGCATATGCATGGAAAAGACTATAAATCAAACTACTAACATGTGTTATGCAGAATCGATGGTCGAAGACAACAAATCAAACCTCTAACTTGGGTTTTGCAGGTTGCCTTGGAGAAACAACCAAACTGTGTGTTTGAGATTTTTAATTAGGCACTTAGTGATTTATAAATAGGTGGGAATGAACATTTGTTTGCTTTGATTGTTAAGTGTGACATTGGAGTAGGAGAGTATGCTCTCATCCTTCATAGGGTGATCAGAAATCCAGATCTTCGATACCATGCTTGTGTTGTTGATTGTTTGTCACCCTTAGAGGGCCTGCCTTCCCAACCACTTTGCTTTTACAAGCAAGTGATAATCGTGAGAAGGGAACGACCCAAAGGGAGTATGGCTAGAATTCCTTGGCATTCTAACTCACTATAAAAAAATACCCGATGAGCGAAAACTTTGAAGGAAGTGTTACATGGGAATTGCAGTTACTTGGGAAGTGATGACCCTTGGACTCTTTCTCATATCAATATCTAAGTAGGGCCTCTTGGTCTAAATCGTGCTTGCGCGACTACATTTGTTTGGTATCTTGATGGGCTTAATGTTTCAATCACACTTGCATGACATCAAGGAGTAATGCTTAACAGAAATCCTTACTAAACACCTTGTTTTAGAGGCCAAAAACCCTTCTAGTTGCTTGAGAAGGAAAAATTCGGATACTTGGAAGAGATACTAAGTTTTCCATGGGGAGATTTCCATGGGGATTGATGCTTCGCTGCCCTGAGAAGTGAGTGCCGTGGAGGGGAGCCCGTGGGGTCAAGCATCTATGTATTCTCCTTGAATCCCATAATGAGCCTACCTCTCAAGTACCTAATGTCTTTGCCTACCATAAGAAATGTGGAAATGAGCATGATTGTCTTGAGTCTAAGTTGCAATATCTTGTATTCTTTGTTTGTCAAAAGTTGAATTGTGTATCATTCCAAAAAGAAAAACAAATTGATCTCACATAAGATTAAACACAAGAGACATTCATCCAACAAAAGCTCAACAAGGTTCAAAGCACATCTTCCCACATGATTATCAAACATTGTTCAAAATCTTGTCTTAACATTCATGTCACTTGCATTTAGGTTCATCCTAGGTTGCATTTTTCAAAGTCATTGTCAAGTACCAAGGTTAAGTTTCACCTAAGTCATACTCCTTTGCATATCAATAAGGGTCATCCATTTGCATGTGTCCTCTTGCACTAAAGTCATACCATTGTCATTCATACATTGCATACCTTAGGTCTCTTCATCAAGCTTAGGTCATTATCATATCATATTAAGGTCACTTGCATAGTAATTTCCTTTTGCATATAATCTTAAAACTAGGTCTTGTCATACTTGAGTAATCCAAATCTTTGATAAACCCTAAGTCATTGTTAGGAAGTCTAGACCTTATCAAACCTTTTGTCCTTTTGTCATCAATGTCATTTGGTCAAACCTAGCTTAGTATCCAAGCATATAGGGGAGACATTGTCATCTTGTCCTTTGTCACTTGGTCCTTTTGTCCTTTGAGGTTTAGACATCATTTCAATTTCCTAAGGGTCTCTTTTAGATTTGCATTCCAAAAAGTTTGTCAAAATCTTGAAAAAAAATGAAAAACATAGGTTGCATTCTTGCCATAGATTGCATTTTCATCTATTTAGTTTGCATTTAGTTGCATATCATACATTATCCTTGAAAAATTCCAAAAATATTGCATTTGCATAGTGACATGTCTATTGAAACAAGATTCCAAGCACCAATGATGCAACAAAGTTTGACATATCAACCGACAATGCAATCGAATTTTAATCCAAGGCAATCACAATTATGTCCAACCCAACAACAAGGCAATATCGATCAAACTTTTTATGATGAAACAAGTCTCCAAATACAAAAGTTAGAGGAGAAGCTAGCTCAAGAAAATGAGATATTGGAACAAAGAGTGAAAAACATTCAGAAGAATAGATCACAAACATCCAAAATGTTTCAAAAATTTCAAGGTCGAAATCCAAATATTGAGTCAATTGATGTAAGATCTCTTCTTGAACGATCAGACATACCAGCTCTCCTCTCCCAAATAGAGATGATGAAACAATTTCAAGAAAAGAAACAACATCAATTTCAACATTATGTGCCTCCACAACAAGAACAAGAAGGTGTTTACTATCAATCAAATTTTCAACCAATACAACCAATAGTTCAACCAATGGTTCAATTTCAACAATATGTCCAACCAACTATACAATGTCCACAAATGGTTCAACCAATGGTGGAATATCAATGTCAACAACTAAAACCAAACATTCAAAAACAAAGGTTGCAACACACATCAACCCAAGTTTCAAACATGTCGGAACAATTGAACCAAGTCCAATATCAAAACATGAAATCAAACCAAATTCTTGCCAAACAAGTTCAAATTCTAGATACAACTATGTCAAAACCTCGAAAGAAAGGTGGCTTTATTGCAATGCTCTTAAGGAAACGACCAAGTGAGTTCTTTGAAGAAGATCAAGATAATACACTTATGTCTAGCAATGCCTCATCCCCTCGCAAACACATTGACTCTCCAGTGGCATCTATCCCTACACTTCTAGAAGTTTCACAAGAACCTTCCATATTGTTCTCATCAAACAATACATCCAAGGATGCAATTACCCAAGGGCTATCCATAATTGATTGCCACGATAATCCAATTCATGATGCACATCCTTGTCATGTTTCAGCAATACAAGACCCAATGCCACCATGCACTTTATTGCCATTACCTATTTTAGAGGACCCCATTCGAAGTCCCTCTTCCTCTTGTTCAAGCATTGATTCCTTGCCATAATCCATCACAAATGTTCAAAGTGCATCCCCTTCGTGCCAAAGCATTGATACCTTGCCAAAATACCCCATGCATATCCAAAGTCCAACACCATGTCAAGAGGATAATTTAGAGCACGAAGAAATGAGTCCTCAAGAAAATCAAGATCAAGATCTTGAAACCTTATCATCCCATCCAATTGTTGACCAGGACCCCATCTTCCCAGACACTCATGACAATTCCCCTATTCTTGTCCATCCTATCCAAAGTCCTATTGACACTCCATTCCCTGAGCAAGATCAAGATATCCCAGTTCATCCAATCCCAAATGATCCCCTTCCATTTCATGAACACAATGTCCTTTCAAATCCCATTGACATTCCACTTCCTAAGAAAGATCAAGATATCCCTTCCATCCTTTATGATGATCCCATTGAAAGTCAAGAGCAAAGTACCTTTAAAGAGGAATCCAATGATTTTCCTCCTTGTCAAGATCAAAGTATCCTTCCAAGTTCATTTCCAAAACAAGACCCTATCATTCCTTCAGATCCTCCACAAGATTCACTTGTTCCTCCATCTCCACGTCCTAATCCACCATATACACTCCAAGATCGTATTTCTTGTGATGATCCCATTATTCCTCCCATTCCATCTCTTGAAGAGCCTGTCATTGAACCATGTCCACTACACAATCCTAGTCCCCCTCACGATCCTAATCCCACTCATGATCCTAATGTGTCAGTGCAAGATGTTCATGAACCCTCGACATGCATAATGGGTTCTTCCACTTTGGTCCAATCCCATCCACTTCAAGATCTCATTATTTCTCTCATACCATATCCACCTCATAATGGACTCGCGTCCTCTTCCCAAAGAAAAGAGTCTCCTACAAGTCAATATATTCATAAAGGCAAAGGAGTAGACCTCCATGAGCAAGAACCCCTTCATATCAAAGAGTATACTAATGGTCATGGCTACAGAGCTCACACTCAAGGCATTGGTATCCCTTCAAAGTCAAAATCCAAATGTCCACCTTCCCCATCATCACTTCCATCCATTCTAGGTCCCTATATCCCTCCATCTCCTATGCAACATCAGCAAAGGCACACATCCTTGAGTAAATTTCATCCATCCCACATGCCTCCATTTCATTCCTATCCACACCGACATTCATTCCCTCTTCCAAGCAATTTGGATGCCAAGTATAAAAGCCATAAGTCTAGCGATCCACATGTATTCAAGGATCAACATGTCCAATATAATCGACATGTCAAAACAAAGAAAAATATGATCTATAAAGAAAAAGAAATATCCAAAAGGCCACAAAGGCCCATTGAGCAAAATAAAGCAAAGTCAAAATATATATGGGTTCCTAAATCCCTTGTGCAAGCAATGCACTCCAAGGAACCACAAAAGCATGAAAAATCAAAAACCATGTGGATCCCTAAGCGGCTCCTTGAAGCACAAAAGCCTAAAGAAACATCCAACTTAGCATACACAATTGCTATTCCTCCATCCAAATCTTCCAAGTCTATTCCTCCATCACCTTCTTCATCCATTTTGGGCCCTTATGTCCCAAAATCCCTAGCCTTTCCTCCATCCAAATCTCATAATTTGAGATCCGTTTTTCCTCCATCAGTCCATCACCCCTCAAGGTGTGTGCCAATGTCAATCTTGCCTTCATTTCCATCCACTAAAGCCCAATTCTTCCAATACCCTATCCATTATCCAATTCATATTTTCCATCCTTCGATCCCTCTGGTCCAATCATTTGCATAAATCCTTGCCTTAGTTTCATCTCATTTTCCATGTCCTTATCCTACCAACGTCTTTGAGCATACTTTTAAAGGTCATGGTCCAATTTTTTAAGGCTACTATCCAACCAAAAAGACACTTGAGTCCTTCTTCCATCCCCTATCATGTGTCCATCTTCTATTGAAAAAGTCAAAAGACAAAAAAAAAAAAAAAAGTGAAAAAATACAAAAGAAAAAAGTAAAGAAAAATAATTCATCCACTGGTGAAAACCTGGCAAACAGGCGCCTTGGGCAAGTACCGTGATGAAAACCTGGCAAACAGGCGTCATGTGTAATCCATGAACTTCTTGCACACCACACTTGGGGGCAGGTTTCCTCCTTCATATCCTTTTGTCCTTCATTGTTCCATTATCCTATTGAACCCCTATCATTACCCTCCATTATCCTATTGTCCCTCATGTCTAGTTTCCCTTTCCACTTTTGATCTTGACAAGGCTGACAATCATCATGAGCATCACGCATCTTATTTGCAGCTTTTAGTCTATCATAGCTTTTGGTCTTTATCCATTTGCTTATTACAACCTTTCATCCATATTCCCTAGCTTATTGCAACTTTCTGCCACTATCCCTTAGCCAATCCCGACCTTCAGTCTATGTCCCTTATTCATTCTTGGTCTTGCTTATCCTATCCATATCTTATCACTATCCATACACTCTTTTTCATTCCTTGATCTTGATCTGACATAAGGACGCAAAATTTAAACATGGTTTCAAAAACCTCTTGACATGTCCCTCATGCCATGTTCCTACTTTACATTGTCATATCCAGTCTTTTGTCCCATCACGTAATAGCCCTTGAAAATTGCATCCGCATTGTTTCCATAATAAAAGGCCTTTGTCTTCCCTCTATCCACCAACATTTCAGCAAGCCTATTTATTCACCTGTCATATTCCTTGCCTTGCTAGACATTGGGGGCAAAAATATCATAAAAGATCAAAAAATGTCTTGAAATAATCCAAAAAAAATTTGAAAAATGTCATGAAATAAAAACAAAAAAATTGAAAATGTCCTGAAAAAAGTCTAAAAAATCGAAAAATGTCCTGAAAAAAGTCTAAAAATTGAAAAATGTCCTGAAAAAAATTCAAAAAAATTGAAAAATGTCCTGAAAAAATTCAAAAAAATTGCAAAATGTCCTGAAAAAAGATTATAAAAAGTGAAAAATGTCCTGAAAAAAATCTTCCAAAAACATTGAAAAATGTCCTGAAAAAATCTCTAAAAATCAAATAAAGTCCTGAAAAAATCTTCAAGCAAAAAAATCGAAAAAGTCCTGAAAACAGTATCTAAAAACTGAAAAAATGAAAATCTCTAAAAATCATATAAAGTCCTGAAAAAATGAACAAAACATTTCAAAACATTAAAATCCAAAAAACAAGCATCTTGTCAATAAAGGATCTCTTTTTGTGCATAGATAGCTCACTGAGCATCCATCCAACGACTCGCAATCAAACATTGTGCTTTAATGAAATCATGCTTTAACAGATGACCTTTTTCAATCAAATCAAACATTCAAACTGATCAAAATTGTCTTATCAATCAAATATTAGTATCAAAATCATTTGTCCTTTGTCACTTCTATCATAGGTCTTATACAGGGTGTGGTATACTCGAAACCAGACTGTGTCCTGTCTTAGACGGGGTACCGCATGTCCTGAAACCAGACAGCATGATCGTCCTATCAGCACTTTCAACTTTTGACAATGAAGATCAAGATGTTTGTTTGATTTGTTTGAATTTGTGCATCTTATCTTTTTCTTGATTTATCTTCGATCATGTTCCTATGTTGCTCGATGATGTCACTGAGTGATTTAGAGTGACCCGGATGGTTCATGATCCCTTTTCTTTTTTTGATTGTGATTGTCGTTTGTCTGTAATGTGTCTGTCTTTCGCAAAAAGGGTTGCATTTCAGCTCTGGCCTTCAATGCCATGATGCTATGCATCCATTTTGCTACATAAAAATAAAGGTTCTCACCTACAAAGTGCATTGCTGAAAGCAAGTTTTTCTTCATCTCTAACTGTCCTCTGTCTCATTTTCTTCTTACTAACATTTCTTCCGTTCGGTCGGATAGTCAGTTCGGTCTAGTGCTCCGATCTCCAAACATACATGCTGCATCCTGCATCCATTTGGTTAGTACATTTGCATTGCATCAAGCATCACATCAAGCATTTTCTCCATTTCATATTATAAATGCATCAAAAACACATAAAAAAAAATACATCCATACATGTTCCACAATGGTACATAAATAAGTACATAAGTCATCCATACATAGCAAAATAACATCAGTCATAACACATTGCATCCCATCATATCGATGCATATCATATCATATGTCAAAATCATATCAGAGTACAAAGTTGGACTATCTGTCCTAAGTATGGCCTGCAGGCTGACTACAAAATATCAAACTACATAATGTCCACTGTCTGTCATAAGGAGCATGTGCCTGTGTCACTGGGTGCTCCCTCTATCCTCCTCATCCCTGCCATGTCTCAAGGATGATGTCCCTCCTATCCCAAGTCCTGCTATTGTATCTCTGTCCGTGCTTTTGAGTCTATGTCGTAACATGAAGCAGTTAGGTCGGTTCTCCCGTGTGATCAATGGACACTGTCGACTCTGCATCACAATTGGGGCACATTTTCTCAGTTTTAGGGTTTGCTCCTATGGGTTGCATTTCCTCATTTTCATGTCCACCTCAGGGTGTTTTTCATCCATTCTGACCTATCCTATCCTTGTCCCCCCTTTCCAGAGCATTTGCATGTCGTTTTGACCAAAATTAGGGTTTCCAATTCACACTTGCGCCTGTGTCCAGGAACCTGCGCTTGTGTCAGGTAACCTTCACCTATGTCTCCCTACACAAGCGCAGAAGACCTAACACAAGCGCAGAAGACCTTACACAAGCGCGAAAGACCCTACACAAGCGCAGAAGTCAGTTTCTGTATCCCCTGTGGGCCCCGCAATGTCCCGCAAGCAAGTCAAATTCATGAAATTGAAAACATGGGTTTTTGAGATACATATTGCTGCTCCCACATCGTCCAATAGTTTGTACATGCGTACACGTTCTCCAAGGTGATCTACCATTTGAATGTTCGCCATCTCTCTGCAAGTGTCCTTTTCCAGAGCAACAAATCCTCTTCTTGGGCTAGTGCAAATGAACAATTTTCACTCTCTTGGTCTCATTTATAGATCTTTGTCAGTGCATAGATGGGCGTGCACTCTCTCCATCTTATGTTGGTCACGGTCTTTTGCATCTTCAATTTCTTGTCCTTCATGCATCCGATCTCCGATCGTCTGTCCATTCGATCCTATCATTTTTATCGATCAATTGGCCTTTTTTCTGCATGTTTCCGGCCAATTCCTCGAGGGGGCATGCATATGTCATTGTTATTGTCTGGGGAATTTTCATATGTCACTGTCATTGTCTGGGGCATTTTCATTATTGTTCTTTGAAACAACGCTTAAAATCGCATTGTCTCAAAGAGGGGCAAAATGTAGACACCTAAAAATGGTCAACGCTTGCGGAGTCGTACTTTAACATTTGCGCATTGCCTCATTTTAGGTTTTTGCATCACATTAACATTTCTCCTATGTTGTGTACTTGGTCTTTATCATTTGTGAGCATTGAGTCATTCTTCTGCATTCTTCATTTATCTCGCTTTTGAATTTGGTCTTGTCGATAACAATCTTTAATCATGATTTTGGTCGATCTTGTCAATCTCTTATCAACTTGTCAATCTCGTCGTTTTACGATCGATTTGTCATCGATCCTTGTCCTCTTCAATCATGTCAATTTGGATCAATTTGTCATTGTTCCTTGGTGCATTTATCAATCAACTCATTTATTAATTCAAAATCATGATCAAATCGACATCAAATCAATCTTACATCAAGACCTAATTGTCATCCTTGCGTTTCTAATTCATCTTCCAAGGTTTTATGATTTATTCATTTAATCTTGTTTGGCATTTTCCCTCTAGGTTAAATAAATTATTTATTTATCCTAAGTCTTCTTGTCACAATAAATTTTTATTTAATTGGCTAGTTATTCCTCTTTGTGAATTAATTAATAAATGACAAATTATTAATTAATTTACCTAATTTCATTATTTCCTAATTCCTATTTTCATTATTTCCTAATTCCTAATTTCCACCTATTTTCTAATTTGTCAAATTTAATTTCCACCTAATTAACTTGTCTCTAGTTCTCCCTATTTTTATGCTTCATGCGTCATACTCTTGACATAGCAAGATGTCATAAGGTCCTAGTTCTCTGACCATTGCATTGGAAATATGTCATAATTCATGACATAGAAGGTGTCATAACCTTCCTCTTTCCACTCAATTGTGCCATTTTTGAAATCAATTGCTTCTAATATCCATTTCATGCTAAATTTGATCCTATCTCCAATTTATCTATAAATTGGATGAATTTCTTCAATCAAAGCTAATTGGTAATCAAATTATTGAATTTCTAATCACTTTGTCAAATCACGCTTCTAGTATTCTTGTGTCAATATCAATCTTGCTTTCTCAATTAGGTTTATGCACTTGAAGGTGAGATCTACAACAAAACTATTTGGAGAAGAAAGAAGAACAATGGAGCCACATGAAGGGAACATCTGGTTTGCATAATCTTTTTACATGTTTTATCTTTATGTCTCTATTGAGTGTTGTTTAGGATAGATCATTGCAGTTGTGCTTTCGTGATTGAGCTAGTGACTTATGTTTATCTTTGTCTTGTGATGATTTCCTATTTCCTAACATACAGTTACTCTTTGTATCTATATTTTAATTATCTCTTTGGGAGATTGTTGGTGGGTATATGCACGAAGTTGTGGTACCAAAAAGGTGCCACACTTCAAAAAAAAATTAAAAAGCACATAAGGCGCACGCCTTATAAGGTGCACCCACTATAGGGTGTGCGTCCTATAGTGCACACGCCTTATAAGGCGTATGTGCATTGTAAACATAAAAAAAACCTTGCTACATTTCCGCATTCCAAACCCGCGTTTTGGCATTTTTGGGTGCTATTTTCTTGTGCTTTCCCTTTGTAAAAGCTTGAAATTGGGAACTAAGTTGTCCATCTCTCATCAAAATGCCGCCACACCATCGAAGATCTTGAAGAGATTGAAGAGGTATGTATTTTTATTTTCTTATTGTCAATTTTTTTAATTAATTTGAAGATTAAACTATGTTTATTGATTTAAATTTATTTTCACTATTAGAAAATGAGATTAGACAAGAAAATATTGAAAACACTCAATCACCTCCTCATGAAGACCATATTGAAGAAGAAACACATCAATCAGCTCCTCATGAAGACCATATTGAAGAAGAAGCACATCAAGAACCTCCTACAATCCCTAGACACCCCATAGGTACACAAGAAAACCTATTAGGTCAAATAGAAAATAGCCAAAAAGGGCTTGGAGGTTTAATCACAGGGCTAAAAGATCCCACTGGAACAAACTCCCATAGGACAAACCTTGCCAGTTCTTTGCAATCTATTGTATCTCACATAAAATCTGTGAGTGGGCAAATAAAGTTTTGGTCCCGTAAGAAGGAAGAATAAAAGCAATTTTATGCTGACAAATTATCATATGTGGTAGTGAAGAAAAAGAAAATTAATAAATTTGACTTGTGTGCTCTTTTTACGGACCCCCGAACGAATCAACCATTACACCCTGGATGTAGGAGATTCCCTATTCATTGGTGTCATCATGAAGGGATTAAGAACAATTTTTGGGATAGGTGGTGGATAGTATTTGATCAGCCCCCATGCAATAATCATGAGGTACCAGAATACTTTTTGAGAAAATTGTACTATGAGTTTGTCCTTAATGAGATCCCAAACTATTTTGATTTTCCAGATTTCCAAGGTAGAGGTGGGGGTTCCTCACATGATAGAGAGGGTGCACAACATGATCCAAATCTCCCACCAAGACCCTTGGCCAGACCTATGGTGGAGCATGCTATTATTCCTTTCATTGTGAAGGAGAGTATTGAGGTTGAAACTCTAGACTTGATTAGCTCACTCACTTAGACCCTTATATAGTATGCTAGTCCTCTAGTAGGGGGTGATGCGAGTGATGATGTTGATTCTTCTAGGCATCAAGTTCCAGCTCATTTTTGTCGATCTTGTGGTTCTCTTTGCACTTATGATCCTAATAGTTATGAGAATGCACGTGCATGAGTGGAGTTTGCTACAGAGAACATTGTCATGACAAAATCCTTGCTGAATGAAACATTTGGCATTGATACCTAGGTGAATTTCATTACATGTTTATTTCATTCTTTTTATTAAATCTTATATGTAAATTTGAGAATATATCTAAATTAGTAAATTGTTATGATAAAAAATCAGGGTCAAAGTGTTCACAATACTAGCAACATTCCTGCAGCACCCTTTTTCACTACTTCGTCGACTCCACAGGTATACAATGAGTCAAAAAATATAATTATTATATGTAGATAGTTGAACCTTATGTGAATGATTTTCTAATTACTCATTTTGGATGTCAAAAAGTTTGATGCTAGAGCTTCAACATCAACACCTCATAGTGTATTTCATCGACAATCTTTCACCCAAGTAAACAATTTACCTTTAATGTTGTTATTAAATAATATACATAGTTTTGGCGATTAATCAATATACTTTGTTTAATTTTCAGATGTTGAATTTAGAGACTCCTCCTTCTATCCGCACATCAATGGAGCGCGGTGTTCCTATAGTAGTAGCAAGTTCAACTGCTTTAACAAAAGTATGAGACATATTTGTAAATTTAGTAAATTTAGCATTACATTTGTTATCTTAATAATATGTTATTGAAAATTTTAACGACACTTGTATTTAGTTTAATCTATATTGTGATGCTTACAGGAGGGGCTTGTCACTCTAGATCATGAACGTGCCCCTATTGTGGATGAACATCATGATTATTTGTATGCGGTAAGTGACTATTCTATTATATGTAATTCTAAAATTCAATTTTTGTATATGCTAACATCATTATTTTAATTTTATCAGGTGGAGTTACAAAAAAGTCTGGAGAGGAGGTCGAGTGGATGTACTCGAAAGACACCTGCATCATATACATCTCCATGCCCTCGATAGGAAAATATATCTCATGATCTATTTCCTTCACCTAGAGGGAAATGAATAGAATAGGGTCCTATGTTGTATGCCTATATGGCAATTTTGAACATATGTTTTGTATTACGAATATGTGACATTCTATCAACATATGGCTTTTGGCAAGCTTCTATTTGACTTTATTAGATACCATGTTGTATGCCTATATGGAAAATTCGAACATATGTTTTGTATTACGAATATGTGACATTCTATGTCCATATGGCTTTTGGAAAGCCCCTATTTGACTTTATTAGATATCATGTTGTATACCTTTATAGTAATTTTGAACATATGTTTTGTTTTATGAATATGTGAAATTCTAAGTCCATATGGCTTTTGGCAAGCCTATTTATTTGTATTGGATATGTTTGATAGTTTTAACGGTATACAATGTTGCATGGATTTGTAGCTTTTTGGTTAATGCAAATCATTTATCATGGTTATCCATAAGTGCAGTACAAATGATTAGATGAATAATTGCACAAAGTTTATTATTACTTAAGCTTTGAACCTAAATATGTGTTTGTAACCCAAGACATGAGCCACCCTAACACGTACGAGTTGACAGTTTGGTGCCGCAACACAACCCCATAGGATCAGACGGATCGTTCTTATGATTAACGGGCACAGAGAAACGTGATGCCCAATATTGACAACTTTGAGCAATTTGAGCACTTGGGCGATTTGGCTGCTAGGGTGTGGCCCGCAATGATCGGGCGAGTTGGAGAGAAAAATGAAGGCATTCCTAATGTAAACCTAGCCACCCCAATGCGTACGAGCTGACGGTTCGGTGCCGCAACGAGTGGATTGAAAGATGGGGCATTGTGCAACTTTTCAATGAACTCATCTGTCGCAACCGAGAAAGAGTCACCACGAGCAACTAGATCTGAGTCTACCCAAACTGAGAGAGGATTTTTTAGAGCACCATAACATGACCCCATAGGATCAGATGGATCATTCTTATGATTAACATGCACGAAGAAACGTGATGCCTAATATTGACAACTTTGAGCAATTTGAGCACTTGGGCGATTTGGTTGCTAGGGTGTGGCCCACAACAATTGGGCAAGTTGGAGAGAAAAAAGAAGGCATTTCTAGCATAAAAACAACCACCCCGATGCGTACGAGCTAACAATTTGGTGCCACGATGAGCGGATTGAAAGATGGGGCATTATGCAACTTTTCATTGAACTCATCTGACGCTTTTTGTCGCGACCGACAAAGAGTCGCCACAAGCAACTGTATTCAAGTCTACCCAAACTGAGAGAGGGTTTCTTAGAGTTCCATAACATAACCCCGTAGGATCAAATGGATCATTCTTATGATTAACATGCATTGAGAAATGCAATGCCGAATATTGACAACTTTGAGCATTTTGAGCACTTGGGCGATTTGGCTGCTAGGGTGTGACCCGCAACGATCAGGTGAGTTGGAGAGAAAAAAGAAGGCATTCCTAGCATAAACTTGGCCACCCTGATGTGTATGAGCTAATGGTTTGGTGCCCCAACAAGCAGATTGAAAGATGGGGTATTGTGCAACTTTTCATTAAACTCATCTGTCGCTTTTTGTCGTGACCAAGAAAGAGTCGCCACGAGCAACTAGATCCGAGTCTACCCAAACCGAGGGAGGATTTTTTAGAGTGCCATAACATGACCCCATAGGATCAGATGGATAATTCTTATGATTAACAAGCACGGAGAAACACGATGCCAAATATTGACAACTTTGAGCATTTTGAGGACTTGGGCAATTTGGCTTGTAGGGTGTGGCCCGCAACAATTGGGCGAGTTGGAGAGAAAAAAGAAGGCATTCCTAGTGTAAACCTGGCCACCTCGACATGTACAAGCTGATGGTTTGGTGTCGCAACGAGTAGATTTAAAGATGGGGCATTGTGCAACTTTTCATTGAACTCATCTATCGCTTTTTGTCGCGACCGAGAAAGAGTCGCCACGAGCAACTGGATCTGAGTCTACCCAAACCGAGAGAGGATTTTTTAGAGTGCCAAAACAAGACCCCTTAAGACACCATATGACCCCCTAGGACACAATAGGGTGTCGTTATGGGTTGTATGGTGTCCTAAGGGGTCATATGGTGTCTTATGACCCCTTAGGACACCATATGACCCCTTAGGACACAATATGGTGTCGTTATGGGTCATATGGTCTCCTAAGGGGTCATATGATGTTCTATGACACCTTAGGACACCATATGACCCCTTAGGATACAATATGGTGTCGTTATGAGTCGCATGGACACCTAAGGGGTCATATGGTGTCGTAAGGGGTCATATGGTGTCCTATGACCCCTTAGGACACCATATGGCCCCTTAGGACACAATAGGGTGTCGTTATGGGTTGTATGGTGTCCTAAGGGGTCATATGGTGTCTTATGACCCCTTAGGACACCATATGGCCCCTTAGGACACAATACGGTGTCGTTATAGGTCGTATGGTGTCCTATGACCCCTTATTACACCATATGACCCATTAGGACACAATATGGTGTCATTATGGGTCGTATGGACACCTAAGGGGTCATATGGTGTCCTATGGGGCCATAGGACACCAGATGACCCCTTAGGTGTCGTAAGGGTTCATATGGTGTCCTATGACCCCTTAGGACACCATATGACCCCCTAGGACACAATAGGGTGTTTTTTTGGGTTGTATGGTGTCCTAAGGGGTCATATGGTGTCTTATGACCCCTTAGGACACAATATGATCGCTTAGGACACAATATGGTGTCGTTATGGGTTGTATGGTATCCTAAGGGGTCATATGGTGTCTTATGACCCCTTAGGACACCATATGACTCCTTAAGACATAATATGGTGTTGTTATGGGTCGTATGGACACCTACAGGGTCATATGATGTCCTATGGGGACATAGGACACCATATGACCCCTTAGGTGTCGTTATGGGTCGTATGGTGTCGTAAGGGGTCATATGGTGTCCTATGACTCCTTAGGACACCATATGACCCCCTAGGACACATTAGGGTGTTGTTATGGGTTGTATAGTGTCCTAAGGGGTCGTATGGTGTCTTATGACCTCTAAGACACCATATGACCATTTAGAATACAATACGGTGTCGTTATGGGTCATATTGTGTCCTAAGGGGTCATATGGTGTCCTATGACCCCTTAGGACACCATATGACCCATTAGGACAAAATATGGTGTCATTATGGGTCATATGGACACCTAAGGGGTCATATGGTTTCCTATGTGGCCATAGGACACCATATGACCCCTTAGGTGTCATTATGGGTTGTATGGTGTCGTAAGGGGTCATATGGTGTCCTATGACCCCTTAGGACACCATATGACCCCCTAGGAGATAATAGGGTGTCGTTATTGGTTGTATGGTATCCTAAGGGGTCATATGGTGTCTTATGACCCCTTCAGACACCATATGACCCCTTAGGACACAATATGGTGTTGTTATGGGTCGTATGGTGTCCTAATGATGGGATGGGGTTTGGGATAGACTAGCCTAGTCTATGCTCCTACATCCTTTCCTTGGATCACTAGGTGTTCTAAGAAAACCCTAGGGTCTCTAGGACTTCCCCTACTTGTGGAATCCCCTGACCTTGCCCAATCCACCCACCAACAACTTGAATTACTTCTCCTAAGGTCTCACCTACTCATGAAACACAAAGAACCCTTACTTAGGCTAATAAGGGTTTGGCTTGTAACACACCTTCTAAGGTCCTAGAAAGGATAGGATAGGTCTTAGACATGATTTTCCACCCACTCATGTGCCCCCAAGAGGTTTCCAACATCCAACTCCTTACCGATTTGACCATTTTTGTCTTTTTCCTACAAAATAGGGCTACAAGGAATGTGCCCAATTAGGCTCCCTATCCGGACTTTTAGGGCTCCCTCTTGCAAATGATGCACATGCTTGTGAAACTTCCTAAAAGACCTACTATTCATTTGGTAAGGGCTCAAGGATTTTTCTAGTTTTGGGACTCCAAGTGTTCGTACACTGCCCTAGGTGGATTTTAAGGTTTTTAAGGGTTTTAAAGAGGGTTTTTGGGCCTGCCAGGGTCACAGTGTTGGTTTGTTGATTTAACCACCTTTTTTGGATTCATGGAAGCTCATCCTTCTCACCAATGGTGCTCCATTCACCCCTCTACAACTCCTCCAAAGGGTGCCTCCTCCTCTATCCTTCCTTGCTCTCCAAGACCTCTGCAACTTAACCATTCCTAGCCAGGCACTGTCAAGTCTCGCCTAGGAGTAGGTCTTTAGATGGCCTATCTGCATCTTCAAGAGCCCTTTTTTCTTTGAAGTATTGTAAAGGGTATGTAATCCTATTCCCCATGGTTTCATGGTGATTCCACAATGGGGAATGGATTTTTGAACCCATTAACACAAACCAGTCCAAAACTGGACAGTGAGAAGCAAGTTTACAAAATATTTACAAACACACACAACCTGCAAAACAAAACCTAATATAAATTCTCACAATGGAATTAAAAACACCATACAAGACACTCAACATAGTTTTTCTCAAAAATCAATCCATTAATAATCTTTTCTTACTCCATTTGTGCCAACTAGCAACAAAATTGTAGTCACAGTCAAGTCACTTTGCTTGAGTCGTACAACAACAAACATCCAACCCATTTTCTTAGAGTTTGCAACTACATATACTACCCTTTCCTCAGTCTGTGTGCCCATATTAGGGTTGTCCATTCTAAACTAAAGATTTTGACCACTAGGTGGAAAAGTTGCTTGACAACTTTGAAAAGTTGTCATGTAACTTTTGCAACTTTGAGCAACTTTCTCAATGTTGCTTTTCTTGACTCCTAGGCCCACATTGGGCTAACCTATGGAAACCACCATGATAAGAAGGACCCTAAACACCTCAAAGGCACACATACCCTCTATTTTCAAGAAAAACTCAACTTTGACTTATGACCCTTGGACCTCAACTAGGACCCAAACTAGAACCAATGCGCACATGGCTCTTATTGTATATACATGGGGTTTGGTTAGAACACCTGGTAATCTAAGGAAAGGATCTAGGAGCATAGACTAGGCTAGTCTATCCAAAACCCCATCTCATTAGATTGGTATCAGAGCAAGTTAAAGATTTGGTGGACCATGCATGTCTCTTTATTCTGGTGAATCAATAGGGGAGAGTAGAATGGTCACTAATGTAGAAGTTGGCTAGGGAGATAGAAGAGTAGAAGGAGAAGAACAAACCCCTTGAGGAAGCTATGAGTGAGATAAGGAACAAACTGCAAGAAGTGGTGGATCAGAGGACACAAGGACCTTGGGGTGAAGACACCAAGGATAAAGGCAAGAAAACTATAGACATAGATGACATTATACCTGAACCAGATCCCGTGTTCAATGAAGAAACTTTTGTAAAGGCTATTAAGGCTTTGAACACCAAATTTTTTTAAGGATTGCCACATTTTAGTGGAAGGATGGACATTGAAACTATCATTGAATGGATTGAGGGTATGGAGAACCACTTTGACTATGAGGGAGTAACAGAAGCTCAAAAGGTTAAGGTTGCCAAATCAAGACTAAGGGGAGCAACTTTGACATGATGGAAGTACCTGGAAGAATAGAGAGTTAGCATGGGGAAGCTACGTATTGCAAATTGCAAGGCCATGGTGAGTAAGGTCAAGGAGAACTACTTACTAGAGGATTATGAAGTACAACTTCATAAGAAAAGATAGGGATTGAAGCAAAGAGACCTTGATGTGACCTCCTACACCGAAGAATTTCATAAACTTTGCCTTAGATCCAAAGTCCAAGAAGATAAATCTATCAAGGTGGCTAGGTATCTAAGTGGCCTAAAGTGGAACATTCAAGAGGAGATAAGCCTATGGACCTCTACCACTATCCAAAAATGTCATCAACTTGCTGCCAAGGTAGAAGAGAGGAACAAAAGGAAAGGAGACTCTAATAACAGTGGTAGAGGTAGAGGTAGAGATAAAATGAATCATCGAGGTGGTTACCAAAGCAAGGAAAATGAGCAAAGGAACCAAGGAGAAGCCAAGTTGACTAAACATAGTAGTGAAGGCAATCTTAGAGGAGGCCATTCTAGAGGAAGAGGTGCACAAGGGGGTCCAAGTAGGGATAGAGGTACTGGTAGGGGTAACTCCTACTTTGCAACCATGAAATGTTACAACTATGGACAATTGGGACACTTGGCCTATAGATGCCCTGACAAGCCTACCTCATCAAACAATGGAAAGAGGGTTGCTTATGCTCATGAAGACTCATCAAGTAGCAAGACACCTAAGGTGGACCATATTGAATAAGAGATTGGAGAAACCCTGATGTTCAATAGGGTCTTGATAAGATAGCTAGTTAAGAATGAACCTAAGCATAGGAGAGCATTGTTTAGGGTGAGATGCAAGATCCTTGGTAAAGTTTGCAAGGTGATAGTTGATTCAGGGTCAACTGATAACATAATATCAGAGGAGGAAACCAAGAAGTTGAAAGTCATGAGGATACCCCACACTAACCCATATAAGGTGACATGGTTGAACCAAGATCAGAGTGTGCTATTCAATGAACAGACTTGGGTAGAGTTTTCTATTGAAGGATACAAGGATAAGATCATTTGTGATGTGTTAGCCATGGATGCCTATCACCTATTACTAGGTAAGCCCTGGCAATTTGATAGGAAGGTGATCTATGATGGAGAGGAGAACTCCATTTCCTTCAAGAAGGATAGAAAAACATTTAAGATTCAGTCTTTGACAGAGAATGAAGAGGGAACCTCAAGAACACCTAGTGTCTTATTGGCTACTGGTAAAGAGTTCTTACACTTGCTACATGAGGAGGAGACAATGAGGTGTGCCATCTTTATGAAGCCAAAGGAGGAGGTCTGACCTTAACTGGTCTAGTTTCTATTCTACAGATAGTGACTTGTGAGTTCCATCTCACCGTGGTTTTTCCCAGTTGGGTTTCCACATCAAATATCTTGTGTTATGGTTGTATTGCTTTTGTGGGTGGATGCTTTATCTATATTTTGGTTTGCATGTGTGATAATCAGTCTGTCTGTTAGACTGTTTATCGGTTTGTCTTCAGACTGTGTAGGTGTTTAAATACAGAGATTTTTGGCATACTAATTCACCCCCCCGTCTTAGTATTCATCAATTGGTATCAGAGCCTACCTTTCTATAAGTTTAACCACTTGGAAAGAGATATGGAGGAATACACCTTGATGGAACTTACTTAATGGATCACTTAGTCTAAGCAAGCCTATGATGATCTTATGGTCAAATACAAGGCATCTCAAGCAAAAAGGAGAGAACATGCAGAGAAGCTAATGGAGCTATCTGAAAGTAGTTCTGAAGATGAAGCAAATATGGAATCCATGATTGCAGAAGTAAATAAGCTGAATGATTCAAACTCCAATCTGAGAAAGGAGTTGGAAGGACTGACCATCCGGTTTAGTCAAGAGCTTGAGAACTGGAGGAAAGCTGAAGATCGGGTAAAGGAAAGAGATCATGAGATCTCCAAGTTGAAACAAGAGATTAGTGCACTGACCGCTCGCCTTCTTGAGAGCAGGATGGAAAAGGAAGACATGCCAGGAGAACTGAACATAGCCATCTCTAAAAATGCAAGGCTAATGGAGAGCAATACTGCTATTTCCAAAGAAGTCTCTGAGTCAAAGGAAATACTTGCTAAGTTTAGCAAAAGTACTATCAAGCTAGAGCAAAAGCTTGAGTCATCTAGACCGGTAAAGAATACCAATGGTCTTGGTTTCTCTAGACATGAGGAAGGATAATCCTTAGGAACAAATGCTGAAGCATCAAAGAAGCAACCAACACTGAAAGGAAAAGGTAAGCAAAAATTCAAACCTGTTTGCTTTAACTGTCTTAAAGAAGGACACACTGCCAATGTATGTAGGAGCAAGCCTACACAATTTTTCAATATTTTATCAACAATATCCCTAGATCCAATAAGTTCAATGGTAATTGTTATGCATGCAACAAGTTTGGGCATAGAGCATCTAAATGCAGGTCTGTCATGAACAATACCGAAAGATATCCTCAGAGGACCCAAGGAGCTGGACTTGAATCTTTTGTAAACCGGAACCCTAACCGGTTTAATACCTACAATTATCAGTCAGGGAACAGTGGTTATCAATCGACAACTTGATGGAGAGAAAACTGTTGGACTTGTCATGGACATGGTCACACTACTACTACATGCAAACGGAAGAATAGAAATATGAACAATGGACCTTGAAGAGCACCTCGATCGGTTTGCTATCACTACAACAAACCAGGTCACATTGAAAGATTCTGTAGAAGAAGAAAGAGTATATCTGATGATATACCAGTCACTCAGAAAGGAGAAGTTGATGTTGAAAAAGTTCAAGCGGACATGAACAAAATGTGGAGGAAGAAACCAACAATGTTGGAAGAGGAACCCGTTTCTGCACTTAGTGTGGAAATATCGGAACCAACAAACTAAGCTCCAAAGAGGCTTAGGGGGAGCAAATGGAAAAATGATTGTGAACCCCCGGTTACACCGATAAAAGACCTTAACCTGTATGTAATACCTATCACTTGGCAAAACACCAGAAATAGTAAAAGAGGCAAATTAGGGTTTACGCCCTAATAGAGGAGCATTAATGGTGGTAGGTGAGAGACATGTATAAAAGCATATTTCAAATCATTTCTCAGTATCTATTTTCAAGCAAAGAAAATTTTCAAGTGCAGAGTGAAGAAAAGGCGATTCCAGCTAAGATTTCAAGAAATTGATAAATCTTGAAGGAGATTCAAACCTAGTTTGCAAAGAAGTCGAGGAGAACACAAAGCGGTGAATTGGCAACCGATGTTCTTGAAATACTCAACAATGGCTTCTACATCTCATACTAGTTCTAGTACATCCATTGAGTCAGAAAGTTTTATTTAGAGGAAGTCTAAATATAACGCCTTATCACAAGTTTTGGCTGTAGTCATAGTTGAAGGAATTTTAGATTATATTGATTGCAAAATAGAAGACCTAGGGTCTTTAGCTATTCACACCTAGTTAGGTTTATTTTGCGGCAAGGACAAAGAGATCAAACTAGAGTTTAGTATCGTAGAGAAGTAGAAACTCCATAATGCAGTATACTTTCTAGAAGATTTTATGAAGGATCATATCAGAATCATTTTGAGAAGAGTCCACGGTGACAAGATGTACCTCGAGAGGATGCATGATATCATGCCTCAGGCAATTCATATAGTCACTGGTTTTTGTAACACAGGGGAAGTGTCAGTCCTAAGAATGGTAAGCAAAACCGAAATGGCCAAGCTCACCTGTTCAACAAGTGACTCACGGGGTATGATAGTTAATCCTATCAAGGATGATCTGGTGAAATATGCTTGCATGGTGATAGGCTACAAAACATTCTCAGCCAGCAGGATTAATTCTATATCTACTACAGTGGTAAATGCTACTTACTGGATGATTAAAGAGGATGCATCATTTGACCTATGCACCAGTATGCAGAGGCAACTCATAATGCACTGATATTTAAGTTTGGACAACTACTGGTAGGGTTGTTCTTCTATTTCCAAGGCTACTTTCCTAGAGTAGGAGATGTCCAGTGGTCTCCTGACCAACCGATAACCAAGCAGATCAAGGAAAGCATACAAGCCATTGGAACCGGTTACCCTGAAGTACTGAACAAATATTTTGATGAGTTCAAAAGAAAGATGAGTCAAAGGGTAAGGATCTCAGGTGATATCATTAAGAAATACAAAGATGACATCTATTTCACCATTGAGGTGGACAAATGCTTAATGGAGGCTGTTGAGCCTAGAATGGAGGAAGTGGAGCCAATGGGCTATGAGGTGATGTATGATATGTTGGAAGGGTATGCGTCAACCCTTATTGCCTCTCCTCTTGATCCTAAGGATAAAAGGACTAGAACCTACTTGGAGAGGATTGCACCAACTAAAGAACCATCTGTTAAGAAAGCAAAAGAACCGAAAGCAAAGAAAGCCAAGGCAGTGCCTATAGCATCGGCACCGGCTACCACTGTAACTCCAAGAGTGACCAAGCGGTCACCTACAAAGAAGAAACCAGAGGTGACACTGACAAAAGTATTTGAAAGAAAAAGGAAGACTAAGACAAATGAATTGGACTCTAAAGAGACCGAGTCTGATGAAAAACCAAAGAAGGCCAGACAGACAAAGAAAATGAAGAAGAATAAACTGGCAGCATCCACACCAGTAAATATTGATATCTCCTCATACAAACCTTTGACACATTTTCAAAGGACAGTTAAGAATATTAGGAGAAAATTACTTCATGATTTAGTAGATTATTATGATGATTTTAGTGATGAGGAGAAGGAAGAAGTATTACAGGAAATCATTATTTATTTGTGCAAAAGTGACCGGTCGCCATCAAAGATTAAATCTCGGACACCAGATTCTTTATTTAAACTATTAGATAACAAATGGTGCATTGCCATTGGAAAAGAACAGGAGATTAGGGAGAAAGTCTTTTCACAGTACATTCCCGACCTCTCAAATTCAAAATTATTTGATGTCCTGGATAAAAATAAAGGACTCTTCTTCATAAGGAGAAGAAGACTCTGTTTGTTGGAGGGGAGAATTGATGATGTTGAAAAAGATACTCATCAGCATATGGATTATGCTATCAACTCTCACAAAGAAAGAATGGCCAACCTCCAAGCGGAAAAAGAACTGGTTGTATCCAAACTAGATGGAGTTTTAGATGAAGAAGGAAACCTGATTGAAGAACCAATCGACACTATTGATGTCGATGCCTAGGATGTAGAAGATGTCACTCAGGACATACTTTTTGAGGGAACAAAACAGGGGAAACAAGCCAAACAGGGTGGTGAGCAAGCTAAGGACACAAAGGAAGTGGCTAAGGAACAAGAAGAGAAGAAGAAGAGGGATGAAGATGAGAAAAAGAGAAATGAGGTAGAGAAGAGAAAAGAGGAAGAGGAGAAATGAAAAGATAAAGAAAAGAAGAAGCAAGAAGATGAAAGGAAGAAGAAAGAAGAAGAGGACAAAGAAGAAAAGAAGAAGAAAGAAGAGGAAGAAAAGAAAAGGAAGGAAGAGGAAGAGAAGAGGAAGAAGGAAGAGGAAGAAAATAAGAAGGAAGAGGAAGAAAAGAAGAAGAAGGAAGAGGAAGAGAAGAAAAAGAAGTACGAGGAAGAAAAGAAGAAGGAAGAAGAGAAAGAGAAAGAAGAGGAGAAGAGGAAAGAAGCAGATAGGAAAAAGAAAGAAAAGGAAGACAAGGAAGAAGAACAAAAGAAAGAAGCAGAGAAAATGAAGAAGGAAGATGGAGACAAGGTAGCGAAAGCAATGGATAGCACATAGATGGAGACTCCGAAGGCAACCAGGAGTCAAGCCAAACTGGCTGATATCTCTAATCCTATCGAACTCTAGTTTGCAAGTGAGTCGAAGCTTATGCAAAGCATCATTGTTGGTCAAGAGGGCCTTGAGATCATTCACAAGCAAAAGGAGCAGGACATAATTCAGGTGGTTGTAGACACCCTTATTGGTTTAATCCCAGGTACCAATCTTCCTAACACTGAATCATCACTAGCACAACTTGAAATACTATGTACTGTAGTAGATGATCAAGTGCAGAGCCTGGAAGAAGCGACTGAGGCAAATTTCAAGAAAGAGCATCAAAAGGCTTTTAACATTGCTCTCATGAAAAAGTTGAATGAGCTCTGGTCTAAACTTCTGAAAGACCAAAAGGATATTAGGGATGCTTTGGATGAGGGAAACTTGCTACTAAGAAAAATTTGTCAACCTCATCTGTTCTATGATGATGTGCTAGCTAAGAAGCAGAAGCTTCAAACAGACTTAAAGTCCTACTTGAGCACATTTAAGCCACCTTATGGTTCGTTTACAACATATGGGAAAACCATTCACTGGTTCCAGATCCAGTCAGCTAAAATGGAGCAAGAGATCAGTACATGATCAAGAGATTTTTAGGAGCTACAACTGGTTTTACTTCCACATCTGCAAATTCTTCAGAAGTGTTATCTGAATCTTGATGCCTTGTCAGTCATGCAAGAACTGAGCATAGTTGATGCCATGGAGGAACACGTATACTAGATGCAAATAGAAAAAGAAATAGCCACCTCCTTACTTGAGTCCTAGTCTCTATCCATGAAACAATGTTTGCAGGACTATAAATCGGTTTTTGACAAATATTATTCATTATTGTCATAAACTTTTATTCTTTCAATATCAAATAGAAATAGGGTTATTCAGTGGTACTTTGTCATTGTTGGCAAAGGGGGAGAAGTATCTGGTTTTGGTTTTAAAATTTTGATCTTCTAATAAAGGGGGAGAAGTACTCTATCTATTTTGGAGAAGAATAGGGAGAAGTATCTATTTTTGAAATTTTGATATATGCTATATGCTCTGATATCTCAATGTTTATGCTCCATATGCAAAATTGCTATACATTGTATTGATTAAGAGATAGTGTATATGCTTAGGGGGAGCAATTTTGTTAATAGCATGTTTTTGATTGTAAAACACTTAGATGTCAAAATTTAATTTTCCTAAGTGTTGCCATCAATGCCAAAGGGGGAGATTGTTGGCATTTTTTATGTTTATGTTGTGATTGTCATTGATAGACACACACTTGTATAGAGATCCCCTTTATATGTATGAGCTTGAGCTCAACCAGTATTTGTCCCAACTGGTATGTTGTATTCTAGTCTTTAGACTATTGATGATTTTGCAGAATGTGTTTCCCGGTCTGAAGCAGCATATCAACCTCAAGCAGTTCATAGATCTCAACCGGTAAGAAGGAGAAAAGTGCCATAACATATTCTTACAAGTCTTCATTTTTGTCAAACCGCAAACCAATATTTTTTTTGAACCGGTAATACTCTGTGATGAGTTATCAATCCACTGATTGATTGATGATGCCGACACTCTGACGGTGCTTTTTGTGTTGTGTTACTGAGTATGTCTAGATTCATTGAACCTAGGAAATTGTAATGTAATCCTATTGGACCGACATGAAATCAGATTCCTTTAAAAGGACATCATGTCTAGGGTTTCGAGTTGTTGTAGTAGTTGTTGTTGAAAGGTTTTATGTTGTGGCTAGGGTTTAAGGTGGTTGATTGAGTTGTTGTAAGAGTGATCTTATCTAAGAAGATCAAGTTGTAACAGAATGAGATAGAGAAGAGTGAAATAATGCTGAAATGCATTAGCAGTAAGCTATACTAGATCTAACCAAATAGTTTGTGCTATTAGATAGATCAAACACTTGTTGATTACTCAAATCCTTGACAAGTCTATAGCCCTTAACCGGGTAGGCCCAAAATCCTTTGTAAAATCCTCTAACAAGGTGGTTCACTTCTGTGAATCTAAAATCCTCTAACAAGGTAGTCTTTAATCAGACTTATCTCCTAACAAAGATTGAGATTCCTAATAGGATTTGTTCTGGTGAAGAATATTGTAAGACATTAACCGGTCTGACCTTAACCGGTTTGGTTTCTATTTTGTAGATAGCGACTTGTGAGTTCCATCTCACCATGGTTTTTCCCAGTTGGGTTTCCACATCAAATATCTTGTGTTATGGTTGTATTACTTTTGTGGGTGAATCCTTTATTTGTATTTTGGTTTGCATGTGTGATAACTAGTCTATTTGTTAGACTGTTTTACCATTCTATCTTCAGACCGTGTAAGTGTTTAAATATAGAGATTTTTGGCATAATAATTCACCCCCCCTCTTAGTATTCATCATCCTATGCCTAGAATAGAGGATTTGATGGACTGTTTAGGAGGTGCTATGTATTTTACCAAGTTGGATCTTAAAAGTGGTTATCACCATATTAGAATTAAGGAGGGTGATGAGTGGAAGACCACTTTCAAGACCACAGAAGGGTTGTATGAATGGCTTGTGATGCAATTTGGACTCACCAATGCCCCAAGCACCTTCATGAGGTTGATGAATGAGGTGTTGAAAGACTTCACAGGCAAATTTGTGAGGAAATTCAGTGGCATATGTGCACCAGTGCTTGACACTATAAAGGGAGACCTTAAGACTAAGTTCAAATGGACTGAACATACTGATAAAGCATTCCAACTAGTGAAGCAAGAAGTAGCCACAAAACCCATCCTACTCTTACCTACTTTTGACAAGCTATTCACATTGGAGTGTGATGCAAGTGGGATTGTAGTAGGGGGTGTATTGAGTCAAGAAGGAAGACTTGTGGCATTTTTTAGTGAGAAGCTCAATGAAGCAAAGAAGAAGTACTCAGTCTATGACCTAGAGTTGTATGCATTAGTGCAGTCTCTGAAGAAATAGAGGCATTACCTACTCCCAAAGGAATTTGAGGTGTTCACAGATAACCAGGCATTGAGTTACATTAACACTCAAGAGAAGCCTTTCAATAGACATTTGAAATGGATGGAATACTTCCAATCCTTCACCTTCACCATCAAGCATAAGAAGGGGCAACTCAACAAGGTGGTAGATGCTTTAAGCAGGAAGTTGTTGACAGTTAAAGGGTTACAATTGCAGAGCATAGGAATTGAAGGTTTAAAGGGCCTTTATGAAGGAGATGAAGACTTCTTATTAGCCTACAAGGTTTGCAAGGAGTTTGAGAACCATTTTCATGGTGAGTATGCAGATTACACTCTCCAAAAATGTCTCTTGTTCAAAGGTAATTAGTTATGTGTACCTAGGGGATCCATCAGGGAATACCTCATCCAAGAAAAACACAATGGAAATTTAAGTGGACACTTTGGAGTCAACAAAACCTTAGATCTAGTACAAAGGTACTACCATTGGCCCAAGTTGCCAAGAGATGTGAAGAGGTATGTGGAGTAATGTGGTTTGTGTCAAAGGGCAAAAGGATGATCAAGTAATGCAGGTCTCTATCAACCTTTACCGGTCCCTACTAGGGCTTGGGGATGTGTAAGCATGGAATTTGTAGAAGGACTTCCCAACACAAAGAAAGGTATGGATAGCATCTATGTGGTAGTAGATAGATTTTCTAGGATGAGCCATTTCATTCCATGTAAAACTACACATGATGCTAGCTATGTTGCGCATCTCTTCTTTAAGGAGATTGTTAGGATTCATGGACTCCAATTAAACATTGTTTTAGATAGGGACAACAAGTTCATGGGCCATTTTTTGGAAAACTTTATGGAGGAGACTAGGAACTAATCTCTCATTTAGCTCAACTTACCATCCACAAACTGATGGTCAAACTGAAGTCATTAATGCGTGTTAGGCAACTTGTTGAGGTGTCTAACCAAGGAGTATGGGCAAACATGGGAACTAATCATTCCTCAATTAGAGTATGCATATAATGACAGTGTAAATAGGACCACTAGAAGAAGTCCTTTTGAGGTTGTCTATCTTAGACATCCAAGGGGAGTGTGTGAACTCAGGGAACTTGGTTCCATGTAGATGAAGAGTGGGCAAGCAAAGGACTTCACTCAAACCATCAAGAGAGTCCAAGAGAAGGTTAAGAAAGCCATCCTTGAATCCACTCAAAAACTAAAGGACAAAATGGATGAGAAAAGGAGAGAGGTTGAGTTCAAGGTGGTTGACCATGTGATGGTCCATTTGAGCAAAGCTAGGATGCAAAGCGGAAAGCCTACTAAACTACAAATGAAGAGGGTAGGACCTCGTAGAATTCTATCAAAATATGGTGAGAACGCCTACAAGGTTGATCTTCCTTCAGACTTAGCCATTTCACCAGTCTTTAATGTTACTGATATGATCATGTACAAGGGTGAGATATCAGGGCAGACTGAGAATCAAGACAAGGTACTACAAGACTTGGATGTGAATGCCTTACCTCAAGTGAAGCAGCCCATAGCAAAGGATATCTTGGAGTCAAGGGTGAAGAAGTCTACTAGACACTACGTCTACATGGAGCACTTAGTGAAGTGGGCAGGTCAACTTGTGTCCGAAGCTACTTGGGTTGAAGAGAGCAAGTTCACGAAGCTTGGCATTGATCTGACTCTTTTTACTCCCCTAGTTCCTTATTTTGTTGTAGAGGGGGAGTATGGTGCAGGAGCACCCTTCAAAGGGCTCCCACAATTTGTTTTTTTGGTGTTCTTAAAGAAGCAAGAACACAAAAAACACAAATGGTAATGCCTCCATTTCCTTAGAGACTGGAATAATGCATACAACTCTAGGTCATAGGCTGAGTACTTCTTCTTTGCTTCATTGAGCTTCTCACTATAAAATGCCATAGTTCTTCCCTCTTGACTCAATACACCCCCTACTGCAATTCCACTTACATCACACTCCAATGTGAATAGCTTCTCAAAAGTAGGTAAGAGTAGGATAAGTTTTGTGGCTACTTCTTGCTTCAATAGTTGGAATGCTTTATTAGCCTGTTCAGTCCATTTGAACTTAGTTTTAACGCCTCCCTTTATAGTGTCAAGGATTGGTTCACATATGCCACTGAAAATCCTCACAAAATTTCTATAGAATTGGGCTAAACCATGGAAACTCTTAACTTCAGTCCCTATTCTAGGGGCAAGCCAATTCAAGATTACCTCCACTTTGCTTGGATCCATCCTCAAGGTTCTCTTGGACACCACAAATCCCAAGTAGACTAGCTCTTGCTTCAAGAAGTCACACTTCTCTAGGTTTATTGATAGCTTCTCTTCATGCAACCTCTCTAAGACTAACCTCAAATGCTCAAGGTGCTCCTCTTTGGTTCTGCTATAGATGAGAATGTCATCTAGGCACACCACCACAAATCTGCCTGTGAAGTCTTTTAACACCTCATGAAGGTGCTTGGGGCATTGGTGAGTCCAAATGGCATCACAAGCCATTCATACAACCCTTTTGTGGTCTTGGAAGTGGTCTTCCACTCATCACCCTTCTTAATTCTAATCTGGTGATAACCACTTTTAAGGTCCAACTTGGTAAAATACATAGCACCTCCTTAATAGTCCATCAAATCCTCTATTCTAGGAATAGGAAACCTATACCTTATGGTGATCCTGTTGATTGCCCTTGAATCAGTGCAAAGTCTCCACTTGCCTTTGTTAGGGGTTCCGCAGATACTGAGAGGGGGGGTGAATTAGTATCTAATCGGTAATAAGAATTTCTTATCTTAAAACATGTAGAACATAATACAACAATGTATCGGTATGCAAGAAATAATGCAATAAATAGAATCAAGAACATCCACATGAAAAACACACCATAACACAAGATGTTAACGAGGAAACCCGGTGTGGGAAAAACCTCGGTGGGATTTGTGACCCACAATATTCACTCACTGGCCAATAAGAGAATATTACTTACAATAGAGGCCTGCACATGTAGGAAGGCCAACTGCCTAGAGGTCACTGCTCAATGGGAAGTCTCACTGACTTACAATAAAGATTATACAAATCCAATAACTTATACTGCTTTACAATAGCATCTTCTATGTTAGATTCAGTATCGGTTCCTACTCTATTCTTTACATATACCTCATGACCTCTATTTCGCACATTAGGTCTTCCTAATATTTTCTTTAATGCTTCTACATCGCTCCTACAAATGTCTACAATGATCTCCTTTATATATAAGAGTCATTTTACAATTTGCCAAGTCGAATTACAATAATGAACAAAATATTGTATAACAAAATCCTGTCGGCCTCTGTGTCGGTATACTTCTTTTCTTTTGTGCCGATGTCAATGTCCTGATGTTGATGTAGAATGTGTTTTGCTAATGCCGGTATAATGTCTTTGTCAGTTGCATAGGATTACAAGGTTGCCATCAATGACAAAGCCTTCAATCACATACAATGTCTCATTGGAGTGTGCATATGCCAACAACCTCCTTTCTTTGATGCTAGCACTACTAGGATTGCACATGGGCTGATGCTCTTCTTGATCAGTTCTTGTTCCAATAACTCCTGCACTTGCCTTGCCACCTCTTTGTTTTGGTCAGGTGTGAGCTTATATGCAGCTTTGTTAGGTAGGGATGCACCAGGAACAAAGTCTACTTGATGGCTTATAGACCTTCTTGGTGGGAGTGTTGTAGGCGCTCCATCACTCACTATGTCCTTATACTCTTGTAACATTTGCTTCACATCCTTGGGTATCTCTCCTTGCAATTTGTCTTCCTCCTCCTTTGGCTTCACAAAGATGGCACACCTCACTATCTCCTCCTCATGTAGCAAGTGTAAGAACTCTTTACCAGTAGCCAATAAGACACTAGGTGTTCTTGAGGTTCCCTATTCATTCTCTGTCAAAGATTGAATCTTAAATGTTTTGCTATCCTTCTTGAAGGAAATGGAGATCTCCTCTCCATCATAGATCACCTTCCTATCAAATTTGTAGGGTCTACCTAGTAATAGGTGATAGGCATCCATGGGTAACACATCACAAATGATCTTATCCTTGTATCCTCCAATAGAAAACTCTACCTAAGTCTGTTCATTGACTAGCACACTTTGCTCTTGATTCAACCATGTCACCTTATATGGGTTAGTGTGGGGTATCCTCATGACTTTCAACTTCTTGGTTGCCTCCTCTAATATTATGTTATCAGTTGACCCTGAATCAACTATCACCTTGCAAACTTTACCAAGGATCTTGCATCTCACCCTAAACAATGCTCTCCTATGCTTAGGTTCATTCTTAACTGGCTGTCTTATTAAGACCCTATTGAACATTAGGTTTTCTCCAATCTCTTATTCAATAAGGTCCACCTCAGGTGTCTTGCTACTTGATGAGTCTTCATGAGCATAAGCAACCCTCTTTCCACTATTTGATGAGGTAGGCCTGTTAGGGCATCTATAGGCCGGGAGTCCCAATTGTCCATAGTTGTAACATTTCATGGTTGCAAAGTAGGAGTTACCCCTGCCGATACCTCTACACCTACTTGGACCCCCTTGTGCATCTCTTCCTCTAGAATGGCCTCCTCTGAGATTGGCTTCACTACTATGTTCACTCAACTTGGCTTCTCCTTGGTTCCTTTGCTCATTTGCCTTGGTTTGGTAACCACCTCAAAGATTCATTTGATCTCTACCTTTGCCTCTACCCCTGTTATTAGAGTCTCCTTTCTTTTTGTTCCACTCTTCTACCTTGGCTGAAAACTGATGACATTTTTGGACAGTGGTAGGAGTCCATAGGCTTATCTCCTCTTGAATGTTCCACTTTAGGCCGCATAGATACCTAGCCACCTTGATAGATTCATCTTCTTAGACTTTGGATCTAAGGAAATTTTTTTGAAATTCTTCAATGTAGGAGGTCACATCAAGGTCTTTTTGCTTCAATCCCTATCTTTTCTTATGAAGTTGGACTTCATAATCCTTTGGTAAGTAGTTCTCCTTGACCTTACTCACCATGGCCTTCGAATTTGCAATAGATAGCTTCCCCATGCTAACTTTCTCTTCTTGCAGGTACTTCAACCATGTCAAAGCTGCTCCCCTTAGTCTTGATTTGGCAACCTTAACCTTTTGAGCTTCTGTTACTCCCTCACACTCAAAGTGGTTCTCCATACCCTCAATCCATTCCTTGACAGTGTCAATATCTATCCTTCCACTAAAATGTGGCAATCCTTCAAAAGCTTTGGTGTTCAAAGCCTTAATAGCCTTTACAAAAGGTTCTTCATTGAACACAGGATCTAGTTCAGGTATAATGTCATCTATGTCTATAGTTTTCTTGCATTTATCCTTGGTGTCTTCACCCCAAGGTCCTTGTCTCCTTTGATCCACCACTTTTTGCAGTTTGTCCTTCATCTCACTCATATCTTCCTCAAGGAGTCTGTTCTTCTCCTTCTGCTCTTCTACCTCCCTAGCCAACTCTACATTAGTGACCATTCTTCTCTCCCCTATTGATTCACCAGAATAAAGAGACATGCACGGTCCACCAAATCTTTAACTTGCTCTAATACCAATCTGATGGGATGGGGTTTGGGATAAACTAGCCTAGTCTATGCTCCTAGATCCTTTCCTTAGATCACCAGGTGTTCTAACCAAACCCTAGGGTCTCTAGGACTTCCCCTACTTGTGGAATCCCTTGACCTTGCCCAATCCACCCACCAACAACTTGAATTATTTCTCCTAAGGTCTCACCTACTCATGAAACACAAAGTACCCTTAGTTAGGCTAATAAGGGTTTGGCTTGTAGCACACCTTCTGAGGTCCTAGCAAGGATAGGATAGGTCTTAGACATGATTCTCCACCCACTCATGTGCCCCCAAGAGGTTTCCAACATCCAACTCCTTACCGATTTGACCATTTTTGTATTTTTCCTACAAAATAGGGCTACAAGGAATGTGCCCAATTAGGCCTCCTATCTAAACTTTTAGGGCTCCCTCTTGCAAATGATGCACATGCTTGTGAAAATTCCTAAAAGACCTATTATTCATTTGGCAAGGGCTCAAGGATTTTTTTGGTTTTGGGACTCGAAGTTTCCGTACACTGCCCTAGGTGGATTTTAAGGTTTTTAAGGGTTTTAAAGAGGGTTTTTGGGCCTACCAGGGTCACAGTGTTGGTTTGTTGATTTAACCACCTTGTCTGGATTGGTGGAAGCTCCTCCTTCTCACCAATGGTGCTCCATTCACCCCTCTACAACTCCTCTAAAGGGTGCCTCCTCTTCTATCCTTCCTTGCTTTCCAAGACCTCTGCAACATGACCCTTCCTAGCTAGGCACTGTCCAGTCTCACCTAGGAGTGGGTCTTTAGTTGGCCTATCTCCATCTTCAAGGGGACTTCTTGCTTTGAAGTATTTTATAGGGTCTATAATCCTATTCCCCATGGTTTCATGGTGATTCCACAATGGGGAATGGAGTTATGAACCCATTGACACAAACCAGTCCAAAACTAGACAGTGAGAAGCAAGTTTACAAAATATTTACAAACACACACAACCTGCAAAACAAAACCTAATCTAAATGCTCACAATGGAACTAAATACACTATACAAGACACTCAACATAGTTTTTCTCAAAAATCATTCCATTAATAATCTTTTCTTACTCCATTTGAGATGACTGGCAAGAAAATTGCAGTCACAGTCAAGTCACTTTGCTTGGGCCGTACAACAACTTACATCCAACCCATTATTTTAGGGTTTGAAACTACATATACTACCCTTTCCTTGGTCTATGCACCCATATTAGGGTTGTCCATGCTAAACTAAAGATTTTGACCACTAGGTGGAAAAGTTGCTTGACAACTTTGAAAAGTTGTCATGTAACTTTTGCAACTTTGAGCAACTTTCTCAATGTACACCACCATGCTAAGAAGGACCCTAAACACCTCAAAGGCACATATACCCTCTATTTTGAAGAAAAACTCAACTTTGACTTATGACCTTAGGACCTCAACGAGGACCCAAACTAGAACCAATGAGCACATGGCTCTTATTGTATATACAATGGCTTCTTAAAGAAGCAAGAACACAAAAAAAACAAATGATGGGAGCCCTTTGAAAGGTGCTCCTACACCATACTCTCCCTCTACAACAAACTAAGGAACTAGGGGAGTAAAAAGAGTCAGATCAATTCCAAGCTTCTTGAACTTGCTCTCTTAACCCAAGTAGCTTCGGACATAGGTTGACCTGCCCACTTCACCAAGTGCTCCATGTAGACCTGGTGTCTAGTAGACTTCTTCACCCTTGACTCCAAGATATCCTTTTCTATGGGCTACTTCACTTCAGGTAGGGCATTCACATCCAAGTCTTGTAGTACCTTGGCTTGATTCTTAGTCTGCCCTGCTATCTCACCCTTGTACATGATCAGATCAGTAACATTAAAGACTGGTGAAATGGCTAATTCTGAAGGAACATCAACCTTGTAGGCATTCTCACCATATTTTGACAGAATTCTACAAGGTCCTACCCTCTTCATTTGCAGTTTATTAGGCTTTCCGCTTTGCATCCTAGCTTTTCTCAAATGGACCATCACATAGTCACCCACCTTGAACTCAACCTCTCTCCTTTTCTCAGCCATTTTGGCCTTCAATTTTTGAGTCGATTCAAGGATGGCTTTCTTAACCTTCTCTTGGACTTCCTTGATGGTTTGAGTGAAGTCCTCTGCTTTCCCACTCTTCATCGCCATGGAACCAAGTTCCCTGAGTTCACACACTTCCCTTGGATGTTTACCATAGACAACCTCAAAAGGACTTCTTCCAGTGGTCCTATTTACACTAAAAATTATATGCATACTCTACTTGAGAAATTATTAGATCCCATGTCTACCCATACTCCTTGGTTAGACACCTCAACAAGTTGCCTAACACCCTATTAATGACTTCAGTTTGATCATTATTTTGTGGATGGCAAGTTGAGCTAAATGAGAGATTAGTTCCTAGTCTCCTCCATAAAGTTTGCCAAAAATGGCCCATGAACTTGTTGTCCCTATTTGAAACACTGCTTAATGGGAGTCCATGAATCCTAACAATCTCCTTAAAGAAGAGATGTGCAACATAGCTAGCATCATGTGTAGTTTTACATGGAATGAAATGGCGCATCTTGGAAAATATATCTACTACCACATAGATGCTATCCATACCTATCTTTGTCTTGGGAATTCCTACTACAAAGTCCATGCTTACACATTCCCAAGGCCTATTAGGGACCCATAATGGTTGATAGAGACCTACATTACTTGATCATCCTTTTGCCCTTTGACACACACCACATTGCTCCACATACCTCTTCACATCTCTTGGCAACTTGGGCCAATGGTAGTACCTCTGTACTAGATGTAAGGTTTTGTTGACTCCAAAGTATCCACTTAAACTGCCATGGATAAGGTTTTCCCTCATGGATCCCCTAGCTACACATAACTAATTACCTTTGAACAAGAGACCATTTTGGAGAGTGTAATCTGCATACTCACCATGAAAATGGTTCTCAAACTCCTTGCAAACCTTGTAGGTTGATGAGAAGTCTTCATCTCCTTCATAAAGGTCCTTAAAACCTTCTATTCCTATGCTCTGCAATTGTAACCCTTGAACTATAAACAACTTCCTACTTAAAGCATCTACCAGCTTGTTGAGTTGCCCCGTCTTATGCTTGATGGTGAAGGTGAAGGATTGGAGGTATTCCATCCATTCCAAATGTCTATTGCAAAGCTTCTCATGAGTGTTAATGTAACTCAACGCCTGGTTATCTGTGAAAACCACAAATTCCTTTGGGAGTAGGTAATGCCTCTATTTCTTTAGAGACTACACTAATGTATACAACTCTAGGTCATAGACTAAGTACTTCTTCTTTGCTTCATTGAGCTTCTCACTAAAAAATGCCACAGGTCTTCCCTCTTGACTCAATACACCCCCTACTGCAATTCTACTTGCATCACACTCATATGTGAATAGCTTGTCAAAATTAGGTAAGAGTAGGATGGGTTTTGTGGCTACTTCTTGCTTCAATAGTTGGAATGCTTTATTAGCCATTTCAGTCCATTTGAACTTAGTTTTAAGGTCTCCCTTTATAGTGTCAAGGACTGGTGCACATATGCCACTGAAGTTCATCACAAACTTTCTATAGAATTGGGCTAAACCATGGAAACTCCTAACTTTAGTCCCTATTCTAGGGGTAGGCCAATTCAAGATTGCCTCCACTTTGCTTGTATCCGTTATCAAGGTTCCCTTGGACACCACAAATCCCAAGAAGACCAGCTCTTACTTCAAAAAGTCACACTTCTCTAGGTTGATTGATAGATTCTCTTCATGCAACCTGTCTAAGACTAACCTCAAATGCTCAAGGTGCTCCTCTTTGGTTCTGCTATAGATGAGAATGTCATCTAGGTACACCACCACAAATCTACCTGTGAAGTATTTTAACACCTCATTCATCAACATCATGAAGGTTCTTCAGGCATTGGTGAGTCCAAATGGTATCACAAGCCATTCATACAACCCTTCTGTGGTCTTGAAAGCGGTTTTCCACTCATCACCCTCCTTAATTCTAATCTGGTGATAACCACTTTTAAGGTCCAACTTGGTAAAATACATAGCACCTCCTAAATAGTCCATCAAATGCTCTATTCTAGGAATAGGATGATGAATACTAAGAGGGGGGGTGAATTAGTATGCCAAAAATCTCTGTATTTAAACACTTACATAGTCTAAAGATGAACTGGTAAAACAGTCTAACAGACAGACCGATTATCACACATACAAACCAAAATACAAATAAAGCATTCACCCACAAAAGAAATACAACCATAACACAAGATATTTGATGCCCAACTGGGAAAAACCACGGTGAGATGGAACACACAAGTTACTATCTGCAGAATAGAAACCAGACTGGTTAAGGTCAGACCGGGTAAGGTCTTAAAATGTTCTTCACCAGAACAGATCTTGTTAGTAATCTCAATCTCTGTTAGGAGATAAGTCCGATTAAAAACAACCTTGTTAGAGGATTTTAGATTCACAGAAGTGAACCACCTTGTTAGAGTATTTTACAAAGGATTTTGGGCCTACTCGGTTAAGGGCTACAGACTTGTCAAAGATGTGAGTAATCAACAAGTGTTTGATCTATCTAATAGCACAAACTGCTTGGTTAGATCCAATATAGTTTACTGCTAATGCATTTCAGCATTACTTTAGTCTTCTCTATCTCTTGCTGTTACAACTTGATCTTCTCAGATAAGATCACTCTTACAACAACTCAATCAACCACCTTAAACCCTAGCCACAACATAAACCCTTTCAACAACATCAACTACAACAACTCGAAACCCTAGACATAATGTCCTTTTAAAGGAATCTGATTTCATGTCGGTCCAATAAGATTACATTACAATTTCCAAGGCTCAATGAATCAAGACATACTTAGTAACAGGACACAAAAAGCACCGTCAGTGTGTCGGAAACGTCAATCAATCGGTGGATTGATAACTCATCACAAAATACCAGTTTGTATTTCATCACAGAGTATTATTGGTTCATACAAAATACCGGTTGCCGGTTTGACAAAAATGAAGACTGGTAAGAATATGTTATGCCGCTTTGCTCCTTCGTATCGGATGAGATCTATGAACCACTTGAGGTCGATATGCCGCTTCAGACCAGGAAACACATTCTATAAAATCATACAAAGTGGATCTCTATACAAGTGTGTGTCCATCAATGACAATCACAACATAAACATCAAAAAAGCCAACAATCTCCCCCTTTGGCATTGATGGCAACACTTAGGAAAATAAAACTTTGACATCTAAGTGTTTTACAATCAAAAACATGCTATTAATAGAATTGCCTCCCCTAAGCATATACACTATCCCTTAATCAATACAATGTATAGCAATTTCGCATATGGAGCATAAACATTGAGATATCAGAGCATATAACATATATCAAAATATATATCAAAATTTCAAAAATAGATACTTCTCCCTATTCTTCTCCAAAATAGATAGAGTACTTCTCCCCCTTTATCAAAAGTTCAAATTTTTAAAACCAAAACCAGATACTTCTCCCCCTTTGCCAACAATGACAAAGTATCGCTGAATAACACTGTTTCTATTTGATATTGAAAGAATAAAAGTTTATGACAATAATGAATAATATTTGTCAAAAACCAATTTATAGTCCTGCAAAAATTGTTTCATGGATAGAGACCAGGACTCAAGTAAGGAGGTGGCTACTTCTTTTTCTGTTTGCATCTAGTATACCTGTTCCTCCATGGCATCAATTGTGCTCAGTTCTTGCATGACTGTCAGGGCATCCAGGTTCAGATAACACTTCTGAAGAATTTGCAGACATGGAAGTAAAACCAGTTGTAGCTCCTACAAATCTCTAGATCGTGTACTAATCTCTTGCTCCATTTTGGCTCAATGGATCTGTAAATGGTGAATGGTTTGCCCATATGTTGCAAACAAATCTTAAGGTGGCTTAAATGTGCTCAAGTAGGACTGTAAGTCTGCTTGAAGCTTCTGCTTCTTAACTAGCACATCATCATAGAACATATGAGGTTGATAGATTTTGCTTAGTAGCAAGTTTCCCTCATCCAAAGCATCCCTGATATCCTTTTTGTCTTTCAGAAATTCAGACCGAAGCTCATTCAACTTTTTCACCAGAGAAATGTTTCAAGCCTTTTGATTCTCTTTCTTGACATTTTCCTCAGCTGCTTCTTCCAGGCTCTACACCTGATCATCCACTATAGTACATAGTAGTTTGAGCTGTGCTAGTGATGATTCAGTGTTAGGAAGATTGGTATCGAGGATTAAACCGGTAAGGGTGTCTACAGCCACCTGAATTATGTCCTACTCCTTTTTCCTGTGAATGATCTCAAGGAACTCTTGACCAACCTTGATGCTTTGCATAAGCTCCGACTCACTTGCAGACAAGAGATCGATAGGACTAGAGATATCAGCCAGTTTGGCTTGACTCCAGGTTGTCTTCGGAGTCTCCATCTGTGTGCTATCCATTGCTTTTTCTGCCTTGTTTGCATCTTCCTTCTTCCTTTTCTCTGCTTCTTTCTTCTGTTCTTCTTTCTTGTCTTCCTCTTCTTTCTTTTTCCTATTTGCTTCTTTCCTTTTCTCCTCTTCTTTCTCTTTCTCTTCCTTCTTCTTCTTTTCTTCCTCTTCCTTCTTGTTCTTTTCTTCCTCTTCCTTCTTCCTCTTTTCTTCCTCTTCCTTCCTTTTCTTTTCTTCCTCTTCTTTCTTCTTCTTTTCTTCTTTGTCCTCTTCTTCCTTCTTCTTCCTTTCATCTTCTTGCTTCTTCTTTTCTTCATCTTTTCATTTCTCCTCTTCCTCTTTTCTCTTCTCTACCTCATTTCTCTTTTTCTCATCTTCATCCCTCTTCTTCTTCTCTTCTTGTTCCTTAGCCACTTCCTTTGTGTCCTTAGCTTGCTCACCACCCTGTTTTGTTCCCTCAGAAGGTATGTCCTGAGTGACATCTTCTACATCTAGGTCATCGACATCAATAGTGTCGATTGGTTCTTCAATCAGGTTTCCTTCTTCATCAAAAACTTCATCTGGTATGGATACAACCGGTTCTTTTTCCGCTTGGAGGTTGGCCATTCTTGCTTTGTGAGAGTTGATAGCATAATACATATGCTGATGAGTATCTTTTTCAACATCATCAATTCTCTCTTCCAACAACCAGAGTCTTCTTCTCCTTGTGAAGAAGAGTCCTTTATTTTTATCTAGGACATCAAATAATTCTGAATTTGAGAGGTCAGGAAAGTACTGTGCAAAGAATTTCTCCCTAATCTCGTGTTGTTTTTCAATGGCAATTCACCATTTGTTATCTAATGCTTTAAATAAAGAATCTGGTGTCTGAGATTTAATCTCTGATGGCGACTAGTCATTTTTGCACAAATAAATAATGATTTCCTGTAATACTTCTTCCTTCTCCTCATCACTAAAATCATCATTATAATCTACTAAATCCTAAAGTAATTTTCTCCAAATATTCTTAACTATCCTTTGAAAATGTGTCAAAGGTTTGTATGAGGAGATATCAATATTTACTGGTGCGGATGCTGCTGGTTCATTCTTCTTCATTTTCTTTGTCTGTCTGGCCTTCTTTGGCTTTTCATCAAACTCGGTGTCTTCAGAGTTTGTTTCATTTGTCTTAGTCTTCCTTTTTCTTTCAAAGACTTTTGCCGGTGTCACCTCTGGTTTCTTCTTTGCAGTGGTATCCGGTGCCGATGCTGCAGTCACTGCCTTGGCTTTCTTTGCTACCGGTTCTTTTGCTTTCTTAATAGATGGTTCTTCAATCGGTGCAATCCTCTCCATGTAGGTTCTGGTCCTTTTATCCTTAGGATCAAGAGGCTAGGCAATAAGGGTTGAGGCATACCCTTCCAGCATATCATACATGACCTCATAGCCCATTGGCTCTGCTTCCTCCATCCTAGGCTCAATAGCCTCCATTAAGCATTTGTCCACCTGAATGGTGAAATAGATGTCATCTTCATATTTCTTAATGCTATCACATGAGATCCTTAACCTTTGACTCATCTTTCTTCTGAGCTCATCAAAATATTTGTTCAGTACTTCAGGGTAACCGGTTCCAATGGCTTGTATGCTTTCCTTGATCTTCTTGATTATCGGTTGGTTAGGAGACCACTCGACATCTCCTTCTCTAGGAAAGTAGCCTTGGAAATAGAAGAACAACCCTACCAATAGTTGTCCAAACTTAAACCTTAGTGCATTGTCTTGTTTGATTGCCTTTACATTCAACAGGAGTTGCCTCTGCATACCGGTGCATAGGTCAAATGATGCATCCTCTTTAATCATCTGGAAAGTGGCATTTACCGCTGCAGCAGATACAAAATTAATCCTGTTGGCTGAGAATGTTTTGTAGCGTATCACCATGCAGGTGTATTTCACTAGATCATCCTTGATAGGATTAACTATCATACCCCGTGAGTCACTTTTTGAATCGGTGAGCTTGCCCATTCTGGTTTTACTTACTGTTCTTAGGACTGGCACTTCCCCTGTGTTATAGAAACTGGTGACTGTATGAATTGCCTGAGGCATGATATCATGCATCCTCTCTAGGTACATCTTGTCACCATGGACTCTGCTCAAAATGATTCTGATATGATCCTCTGTAGAATCTTCTAGAAAGTATACTGCATTATGGAGTTTCTTCTTCTCTAGGATACTAAACTCTAGTTTGATCTTTTTTTCCTTGCCACAAAATAAACCTAAATGGGTGTGAATAGCTAAAGACCCTAGGTCTTCTATTTTGCAATCAATATAATCTGAAATTCCTTCTTCAACTATGACTCCAGCCAGAACTTGTGATAAGGCATTATATTTGGACTTCCTCTGAATAAAACTTTCCAACTTAATGGATGTACTAGAACTGGTATGAGATATGGAAGCCATTGTTGAGTATTTCAAGAACACGAAAAATGCCTTTACAATGCAAATTTAGGGCTTCCTTATTCTGCTTCACTCCACTCTTCGTCGGTTGCCAATTCACCACTTTGTGTTCTCCTCAACCGCTTTGCAAACTGGGTTTGAATCTCCTTCAAGATTTATCAATTTCTTGAAATCTTAGCTGAAATTGCCTTTTCTTCGCTCTGCACTTGAAAACTTTTCTTCGCTCGAAAATAGAGAGTGAGAAATAATTTGAAATATGCTTTTATACATGTCTCTCACCTACCACCATTAATGCTCCTCTATTAGGGCGTAAACCCTAACTTGCCTCTTTTACCATTTTTGGTCTTCTGCCAAGTGACAGGTATTACATACTGGTTAAGGTCTTTTACCAGTGTAACTGGGGGTTCACAATCATTTTGTCATTTGCTCCCCCTAAGCCTCTTTGGAGCTTAGTTTGTCGGTTTCGATATTTCCACACTAGGTGCAGAAACCGGTTCCTCTTCCAACATTCTTGGTTTCTTCCTCCACGTTTTGTTCATGTTCGCTTGAACTTTTTCAACATCAACTTCTCCTTTCTGAGTGACTGGTATATCATCATATATACTCTTTCTACTTCTACAGAATCTTGCAATGTGACCCAGTTTGTTGCAGTGATAGCAAACCAATCCAGGTGCTCTCCAAGGTCCATTGTTCATATTTCTATTCTTCCTTCTGCATGTAGCAGCAGTGTGACCATGTCCATGACAAGTCCAACAGTTTTCTCTCCATCTGGTTGTCGATTGATAACCACTATTGCTTGACTGATAATTGTAGGTATTAAACCAGTTAGGGTTCTGGTTTACAAAAGATTCTGGACTAGCTACTTGGGTTCTCAGAGGATATCTTCCGGTATTGTTCATGACAGACCTGCATTCATATGCTGTATGCCCAAACTTGTTGCATGCATAACAATGACCATTGAACTTATTGGATCTAGGGATATTGTTGATAAAATATGGAAAATTATTGTAGGCTTTGCTCCTACATACATTGGTAGTGTGTCCTTCTTTAAGATAGTTAAAGCAAACAAGTTTGAATTTTTTCTTACCTTTTCCTTTGAGTGCCAGTTGCTTCTTCGATGCTTCAACATTTGTTCCTGAGGATTCTCCTTCCTCATGTCTAGAGAAACCAAGACCATTGGTATTCTTTACTGGTCTAGATGACTCAAGCTTTTGCTCTAGCTTGACAGTACTTTTGCTAAACTTAGCAAGTGTTTCCTTTGACTCAGAGAGTTGTTTGGAAATAGCAGTATTGCTCTCCATTAGGCTTGCATTTTTAGAGATGGCTATGTTCAGTTCTCCTGGCATGTCTTCCTTTTCCATCCTTCTCTCAAGAAGGCGAGCGGTCAGTGCACTAATCTCTTGTTTCAACTTGGAGATCTCATGATCTCTTTCCTTTACCCGATCTTCAGCTTTCCTCCAGTTCTCAAGCTCTTGACTAAACCGGATGGTCAGTCCTTCCAACTCCTTTCTCAGATTGGAGTTTGAATCATTCAGCTTATTTACTTCTGCAATCATGGATTCCATATTTGCTTCATCTTCAGAACTACTTTCAGATAGCTCCATTAGCTTCTCTGCATGTTCTCTCCTTTGTGCTTGAGATGCCTTGTATTTGACCATAAGATCATCATAGGCTTGCTTAGACTGAGTGAGCTATTGAGTAAGTTCCCTCAAGGTATATTCCCCCATATCTCTTTCCAAGTGGTTAAACTTATAGAAAGGTAGGCTCTGATACCAATTGATGAATACTAAGAGGGGGGGGGTGAATTAGTATGCCAAAAATATCTATATTTAAACACTTACACAATCTGAAGATGAACCAGTAAAACAGTCTAATAGATAGACTGGTTATCACACATGCAAACCAAAATACAAATAAAGCATTCACCCACAAAAGCAATACAACCATAACACAAGATATTTGACGTGGAAACCCAACTGGGAAAAAGCACGGTGAGATGGAACTCACAAGTCACTATCTGCAGAATAGAAACTAGAGTAGTGAAGGTCAGACCGGTTAAGGTCTTACAATGTTCTTTACCAGAATAGATCCTGTTAGGAATCTCAATCTTTGTTAGGAGATAAGTCCGATTAAAGACTACCTTGTTAGAGGATTTTAGATTCACAAAAGTGAACCACCTTGTTAGAGGATTTTACAAAGGCTTTTGGGCCTACCCAGTTAAGGGCTACAGACTTGTCAAAGATGTGAGTAATCAACAAGTGTTTGATCTATCTAATAGCACAAACTGCTTGGTTAGATTCAATATAGCTTACTGCTAATGCATTTCAGCATTACTTCAGTATTCTCTATCTCTTTCTGTTACAACTTGATCTTCTTAGATAAGATCACTCTTACAACAACTCAATCAGACACCTTAAACCCTAGCCACAACATAAACCCTTTCAACAACAACAACTACAACAACTCGAAACCCTAGACATTATTTCCTTTTAAAGGAATCTGATTTCATGTCACACCAATAGGATTACATTACAATTTCCTAGGTTCAATAAATTTAGACATACTTAGTAACATGACACAAAAAGCACCGTCAGTGTGTCGGAACCGTCAATCAATTGGTGGATTGATAACTCATCACAAAATGCCAGTTGGTAACTCATCAGAGAGTATTACCGGTTCATACAAAATACCGGTTGCCGGTTTGACAAAAATGAAGATTGGTAAGAATATGTTATGCCGCTTTGCTCGTTCGTACCGATTGAGATCTACGAACCGATTGAGGTCGATATGCCGCTTCAGACCGGGAAACACGTTCTTCAAAATCATCAATAGTCTAAAGACTAGAATACAGCATACCGGTTGAGCTCAAGCTCATACATATAAAGGGGATCTCTATACAAGTGTGTGTCCATCAATGACAGTCACAACATAAACATAAAAAATGCCAACAATCTCCCCCTTTGGCATTGATGGCATCACTTAGGAAAATAAAAATTTGACATCTAAGTGTTTTACAATAGAAAACATGCTATTAACAAAATTGCTCCCCCTAAGCATATACACCATCCCTTAATCAGTACAATGTATAGCAATTGTGCATACGAAGCATAAACATTGAGATATCAAAGCATATAGCATATATCAAAATATATATCAAAATTTCAAAAACAAATACTTCTCCCTATTCTTCTCCAAAATAGATAGAGTACTTCTCCCCCTTTATTATAAGATCAAAATTTTAAAACCAAAACCAGATGCTTCTCCCCCTTTGCCAACAATGACAAAGTACTGCTGAATAACACTGTTTCTATTTGATATTGAAAGAATAAAAGTTTATGACAATAATGAATAATATTTGTGAAAAACCGATTTATACTCCTGCAAAAATTGTTTCATGGATAGAGATCAGGACTCAAGTAAGGAGGTGGCTACTTCTTTTTCTGTTTGCATCTAGTATACCTATTCCTCCATGGCATCAACTGTGCTCAGTTCCTACATGACTGTCAGGGCATCTAGGTTCAGATAACACTTCTGAAGAATTTACAGACATGGAAGTAAAACCAGTTGTAGCTCCTGCAAATCTTTAGATCATGTACTAATCTCTTGCTCCATTTTGGCTGACTGGATCTGGAGCCAGTGAACGGTTTTCCCATATGTTGCAAACGAATCATAAGGTGGCTTAAATGTGCTCAAGTAGGACTGTAAGTCCATTTGAAGCTTCTACTTCTTAGCTAGCACATCATCGTAGAACAAATAAGGTTGACAGATTTTGCTGAGTAGCAAGTTTACCTCATCCAAAGCATCCCTGATATCCTTTTGGTCTTTCAGAAGTTCTGACTGAAGCTCATTCAACTTTTTCACTAGAGCAATGTTAAGAGCCTTTTGATGCTCTTTCTTGACATTTGGCTCAGCTGCTTCTTTCAGGCTCTGCACCTGATCATCCACTACAGTACATAGTAGTTTGAGCTGTGCTAGTGATGATTCAGTTTTAGGAAGATTGGTACCAGGGATTAAACCAGTAAGGGTGTCTATAGCCACCTGAATTATGTCCTACTCCTTTTTCCTACGAATGATCTCAAGGTGCTCTTGACCAACCTTGATGCTTTGCATAAGCTCTAACTCACTTGTAGACTGGAGATCGATAGGACTTGAGATATTAACCAGTTTGGCTTGACTCCCAGTTGCCTTCGGAGTCTCCATCTGTGTGCTCTCCATTGCTTTCCCTTCCTTGTCGTTAGGGGTCATTTTGTGTCCTAAGGGGTCATATGGTGTCCTATAACCCCATAGGACCTAGAGAGAGGAGTGAGTGTGGAAAAAAATGAGGGAAAGAGGTGAGAGAGGGAATTAGATGGGTGTAGGGATGAAGAGGGAGATAGGTCAAGGGATAGGAGAAGAAGGGAATTGTGAGAGCTAGAGAGGGGAGGGACAAAGAAGAGTTTGTATCTATTCCACATTTGCATGTGCCAAATAGGGAGAGTGCCAAATGTGTACATAGAAACCCCCATCTCACCTCTCCCTTATTTATCTCCCTTCCCTCGTAGTTCCATCTCTCTCTATGAACTAGATCTCATATTCTCTCTCTCCCCTTATCTCTTCTTGGGCTCTTCATCCTTATAGATACATACTCTTCTTTGTCCCTCCCCTTTCTAGCTCTCACAATTCCCTTATTCTTCTATCCCTCAATCTATCTCCCTCTTCATCCACATTTGGTGTGCACGCCAAATGTGGAACATGGACAACATTTGGCGCACGCCAAATGGAATATCCATTCATCACATTTGGTGCACGCCATATTTGGCGAGCGCCAAATGTCCCGCTTTGGGAAACACCAAACCTATGGTTTGGATTTTCCTTGGGCATCCAACCCAAAGGTTTGGATGACCATTTCAGGCTAGAGACATGTTTTTGTCAGAACATTGAAAATTTTGACATATTTTTGGTCGTGCTCTCCGTCAGGAATGAAGTTGAAAAAAAATACCGTGGTAAAATTTAGCTCCCTCTTAGCTATCCAAAAATGTAATTTATTTCAAATTTTGATTTCGTTAAGTCTTTCATCTATAATTGCTTTTGTTAGTGTGTCCATTTTTTGACAAAAACCAACATGCACTATTTTGGGTCTAGATTTTTACACGTTCATCAGATTTTGAAAAAAATTACATTTTTAGAACCTAGACTCCATTATACACAATTAAAAAAAAAAAAAATTTGATTTTTGATTTGTTTTCAATGATTTTTTGGGGGAGCACACTCAAATTTCTATTTTTCAGGATGTGTCCACTTCAAAAATTAGTAAAAATTCATATACTCATTAAAAAATTAGCTGAAAATTCTGGCATAAACTTCAAGGTGTTAGCTAATTTCTCACTGAAGCGATTTTAAAAATTCAAAAAAAAAGTTAACATTTTAAGGGGGCCACAATAGACGCTATGTTATGTTTTTTGCATAAAAACATGACCACTTTTTGTGGCCCCCTTTTTTGAAGCCCTTAATATCCACCATTTTCAAAAAAAATTAGTAGTCTAGAAAGTAGACTCGAAGTACTCTGACTCTTGTTCTTGTTGCATCTTCAAATTTGGAGTGTAACTATCTTCAATTTGTCCTTGAAGTTTAGACTTTACTGATTTCAGAAAAAAAAGTGGCATCTTAAGACCCCCTTTTGGTACCACAGCTTGGTGCACATACCCTGGTTTTGGGTTTTTGGCATTTCTGCTTTGGCACTTAGATTGATTTTCCATCTTGTGTTGCCATCAATGCCAAAGGGGGAGATTATTGGTATTATGGATGTGTTGCATTGTTTTTGTCATTGATGTTAACACTTGTCAACACTTATCCTTGTGGAGATTCTTGGCTATGTTCACCGACATGTTCAGTGACTCATGCACAGTCACTGGTATCTGGTTCACTGACAGGTTATATTGTTCATCGGCACTAATAATTATCTGTTAGCATATGGAGATTACTTGGTTAGGTCGAAGACATTGCTTGGACACTTGGTTTTGGTAATTTGATTATTGGTACAATCGAGTTTGCATATTTGTTGTTATCGACAAATAGGTCTAGGTTATGGACTGACAAGCATTGTCTATTCCAAATCAGCATGACATGTTATGGAGATGATTTGTTATTGTTGTAAATGTTAGAGTAAAGTAATTAATTAACTTTTCTCTCCTCTTAAGATTTCTCTTTATGCATACATTAGTCATTTAATAATTAATATTTAATTATTAAATGCTCACACCTTAGGGTTAGGTTTTCCTTTTGGTGTTGATCTCCTTTCTAAGGATTGATCTCTTGTATTATTCATATTCTTGATTCATTTTTCTCTGATAATACATCTTTTCTCTTTGTCAGAGTCAAAACCCTTGTATTCGTTCTCTCTCTTTCTCTGTGACAGGTTTCTTGCATGCAGGTTTCTTTTGGGTTATGTGGATTTGTATTTCTCAAATCCTACATGGTATCAGAGCTGGATCTGCTGCAGCTTGTTCAGACTTTTGAAAGATTTTGAGATCCAGGTTTTGGTTGCATCAGATCTGTGTTTGTCTTCTGTTTTTTATTTTGGAATAGGGGGTATTTTTTTTCGGTGCACTTTGAGCACAAACGGACCTCACCGTTGAGCTCGTAGCGCCCAAAAACCCCTATTTCCATATAAAATTCGTCCGATTTGGACACAGTTGCTCCAGGAGGCAAAAATTTTTTGGCCCCAAGGCCGTATGGCCCAAGGGCACGAAAACTGAGGCAGAAAAATCACAAAAATAAAAAAAAAAATATAAAAACTATAGCATTTTATTAACTCAAAAGCGCAGCCAGTTTGTTAACGGCACCGCCGGTGCGCTTCCAGGCGGCCCCCCGCCCGGCCACCACCGCCGCCGACGCCGCCCCTTGCCCGCGCGCCGCCCGGCCCCAGCCCGCACACCGCCTGCGCCCACCCCGCACGCCGCCGCCGCCCCTGCGCCGCCAGCAGCGCCGCCGCCTCCTGCGCTCGCCCCTGGTCACCCAGAGGACCAGGGGCTGATTTTTTTTAGCCCTTCAGGGCTATAAGAGCTTATTTGGGCCCTTTAGGAGTAGTTTTACAAAATCAGGCATAACTTGGGCGTCCGATCTCTATTTTTCGAAAACGAATAGGCATTGGAAAGCTGGTTCCGAGCCCGATCTACTTTTTTTCTGATTTTGCCATTTTGTACTGTTTTTTGCCAGTCAAAGTCAGAACAAGTTTTTTGCACTCCAAGAGCCATATCTTTTGCATACGGACTCCGTTTTTCGAAAGCAAATAGGCGTCGGAAAGGTGGTTCTGTGCTCTTTCCAGATCTATAGTATATTTCATCAGAAAAATCTTTAGGTTCTCCAAATTTTGTCTCAACCCGTTATTGCTTTCTATCATTTTCTGGCTTTCAGTTTGTACTGGGGATTAGTTTTTTGCATTGTGGGGGGGTGTTTTCTCTTGCTTTCTGTTATTTATATCAGAAAACCAGAATTTACAAACACCAATACAAAAAAAATCAAACCCCCTTCTGCATCTTCTATCTAGTTCTGAAAGACCACTTAATAATAATTAAAAATTCAGAGCAGTTGAGGCACAGTTCACAGGATGGCAGATAGACCTATTGAATCTCTAACACCGCATAATTACCACACTTGGAAGGGTCGCATGATGACTCTTCTCCAGTCAAAAGGGTTATGGTCCTGTTTGGATGAGGTTCAGCCTCAATTGACACGTCCTTTTGAGATTATGCAGCATAGGAACAATATGGATTAGGCTATGGGATTGATGGCTTTACACATTTCCGACAGTCTTCAGTTTCATCTTGAGGGTTGTCTCACTCCTCGAGCCATTTGGACCAAGTTTGAGGGACTTTTTGGTACTGTCAACGAGTTCAGAGCTTTGCAGCTTGAGGCAGAGTTAACTTCCTTGGTACCTGATTCATTTCCTTCTATTGAGGACTTTCTGATGAAGTTCAAACAACAAAGATCTATCTTGCAGGGTTGTGGTAAGACTAAGACTGATACAGAGTGCATTTTCTTGATTCTCTCCAAGCTTCAGGGTCCATTTCAGATCTTCTCTTCGACCTTCTATTCCACCATGGATGCCTTGGGTGCTCACCATGTCATGCCTTCTTTTGAGGTCTTTTGTGATCGTCTGACTCGTGAGCAAGCTAAGCTTAAGCAGTTGGATTCTCTTTCAGGTTCATAGAACCAAGCATTGGTAGCCCAGCCCTCCAAAGGAAAACAGAAGCAGAAACCAAAGCCTAAGAAAGATTCAGAGGCTAGTGAGAATCCCTCCAAGCCACCACCTAAGTCTGATTCAAAACCACAATTCAATTCTAAACAGGGCAAATCTTCAAAGTCTGGTGAGTCTTCCTCCAAGACTAAGAAGAAATCAGGTGATCCTTGCAGTTTTTGTGGCAAGGAAGGACATCCCGTTTCCAGGTGTTGGAAACGTTTAGAGGCTTTGGAAGAAGCCATGCAGCAGCATAATAATAGTGCACCACAGCCTCCTTCACAACCCACAGGGAAAGGTCATGCTCTTTCTGCACGAGCATTGTCCTCAGCGTCCACTTGGATTCTAGATTTTGGTGCCTCTCACCATATGACACACACACAGGATTTGGTCACTGCTCTTGCTCCTACAGGCACTAGACATATTGCAGTTGGTGACTCAGCACAACTTTCCGTTTAGGGTTCTGGTATTATTTCATTGGATGGTGGTTGTCTTCAGGATGTGCTTTTGGTTCCTGACATTTCGACAAACCTTCTATCCGTTTATCAGATTTGCCACTCTGGCTCTGGTAAGATAGTTGAGTTCTCTCCACATGATGTGGTTATTCGAGATCTTCATGATCCTGACTTGGTTGTGGCTACTGGGAGTGTGGATTCTGCATCTCACTTATATAGTTTTGATGGCTTTGAGAGTTCAGACACTGTTGGTTCCTCTCTTATAGCACATGCAGATTCAGTGAGCAGGCTTTGGCATGAGCGTTTTGGTCATGTCAATTACAGATATCTACAACAGATGAGTACACAGGCACTTGTGATTGGGCTTCCACAGATTTCTTGTACAGATGGTGTATGTCGTGGTTGTGTCCTTGGCAAACATCATCGAGATCCTTTTCCTAAGGGTCGAGCCTCTCGTGCTAGGGCAGCCCTAGAGTTGGTACACAGTGATCTTATGTCCTTTCCGACTCCTTTTTCAGGGGCCCGTTATGTACTCACTTTTATTGATGACTTCTCCAGACGTACATGGGTGTACTTTCTTAAGTACAAGTCTGATGTCTTTGACTCTTTCAGGAAGTTTAAGACATTTGTGGAGAAGCAATCTGGACTTTCTATCAGGAGGATACGCACAGATAATGGGGGGGAGTATGTAAATCAGGCTTTCAGAGATTTTTGCACTGAGCATGGTTTACAACATCAGTTTACAGTTCCTTATACCCCTCAACAGAATGGTGTTGCTGAGAGAAAGAATAGAACCTTACGGGAGATGGCAAATTGTATGATACAGTCTCGAGCTATGAGTTCTTCATTTTGGGCTGAGGCAGTCAATTGTGCCAATTATATTCAGAATCAAATGCCCCATAAGGCATTACGACATATGACTCCTGAGGAGGCTTGGACCCATGTCAAGCCTGATGTTTCTACATTCTGAGTTTTTGGTAGTGAGGCTTGGGCATTTATTCTTGATGCTCAGCGGATAGCCATGGAGAGGAAGAGCCGACCACTCATATTTGTTGGCTACTGTGAGGATGTTAAGGCATACAGGTTGTTTGATCCTGATTCCAGAGAGGTCTTGTTTCGATGGGATGTCCAGTTTGATGAGTGCTATCCTCAGATGGATTCTCCATCACCAGCTTCTCCCTCATTGCCTACTCCTTCCTCTTCATCTCTTGAGGATTACTTATCTATTGAGGATGATGTAGATCATGATCCACCATCTCCACCACCACCAGTTGCTCCGTCTTTGCCGAAGTGGGCCCGTGATACTGTTGATGCAGCTGGTTCTTTGGCAGGTGATCCTTCAGATACTCATCGCACTCGTGCTCAGACATCTGGTTCTAGTCTTTTGAGTCATACCCTTTCAGATGATCCTCAAAAGTTTTCAGAGGCGACAGGACACCCAGAGTGGGATAGGGCCATGGATGAGGAGTATTCTTCTTTGATGAAGAATCATACTTGGGATCTTTGTCCTCTTCCTAAGGGAAGAAAGTTGGTTCGGTGCAAGTGGGTGTATCATACCAAGTATGCTGCAGATGGTTCTATTGATAAGTATAAGGCCCGTCTTGTTGCGAAGGGGTTTTCTCAGGTAGAGGGTATTGACTACTCTGAGACCTTTGCTCCTATCGCCAAGATGAATTCTATACGCCTGGTACTTTCACTTGCAGCTTCACAGGGATGAACAGTGTTTTAGATGGATGTGAAGAGTGCCTTCTTGCATGGAGACCTTCATGAGGAGATCTATATGGAGCAGCCTCAGGGTTTTGTGCAAGACACTTCTTTGGTTTGCAGACTTCGACGTTCATTATATGGTCTCAAACAAGCCCCCAGGGCTTGGTATGAGAAGATGGACTCCTTCTTGCTTTCCTCACACTTCACACGCTGTCATTCCGATCACACAGTCTATATTCAGCGTCAGGAGGGTGATCTTTTGATTCTAGTGCTATATGTAGATGATCTCATCATTACAGGTAGCTCATCCTCCATGATTCAGAGTGTTCAGAGAGCTTTGATGGAGCAGTTTGAGATGACAGATCTTGGTCTCTTGCACTTCTTTCTGGGTCTACAGGTTATTCAGTCTTCGGATGGGATTTCCATTTTTCAAGAGAAGTATGCTCTTGATATGCTTCAACGATTTGGCATGCTTGATTGCAAGTCTGCCCCCACTCCATTTCAGTCAGGTGTTGTTTTGTCTTCCACTTGCTCTACTCCTTCAGTAGACCCCACCTTATACAGGCAGTTGGTTGGCAGTCTATTGTACCTGACACATTCTCGTCCTGATCTTTCCTTTGCGGTTGGCCTTGTCTCTCGGTTCTCCCATGATCCTCATGAGAGCCATTGGCAAGCAGCCAAACGTATTTTGAGATATATTCGGGGCACCACACATTATGGCATTCACTACTCTTCAGGATCCCCTCACATCATTGGCTTCACTGACTCCGATTGGGCTGGTGATGTCAATGATCGGAAGTCTACTTCTGGCTTCGTTTTTTGCCTTGGTTCTGGTCCTATCACATGGTCTTGCAAGAAGCAATTTGCTATTGCATTATCATCTACAGAGGCTGAGTACCGTGTAGCAGTGTTAGCTAGTCAGGAGGTTTTATGGCTTCGACAGTCGATGACAGAGTTTGGGTTTCCTCCAGATTGTCCCAATATTCTTTGGTGTGACAACCAGAGTGCCATTCACATTTCACGCAACCCAGTGGAGCATCAGCGGACAAAGCACATTGAAATCCACATGCACTTCATCAGACAGTTGATTCAGGATGGTTCTCTCATCTTGGAGTATATTCCTACAGAGGAGCAGGTTGCAGACATCTTCACTAAACCTTTGGCATCTCCGCGCTATCTTCAGTTGCGCTCAATGCTTGGGGTGAAGGAAGTTGTCCTTGGGGGGTCTCAGTGAGGCCTTCCTTCCTTCATGTTTTCTTTTCAGCATGATTCTTTATCTCTTTTTGGAGAGGAGTTTTTTCCCACTGGGTTTTCTCCTTTACTCCGCTTTATAGAGATTTTCTTGTATTCGGGTACCTCATCAGGCCTTGTTGCCGGGACCCTCTTTTGCATTGTAGTTCCTTTGATTTCTTCTGCATTGTTTGTAGCTGCATTGTAGCTCATCTTAAGGGGGGGTGTTAGAGTAAAGTAATTAATTAACTTTGCTCTCCTCTTAAGATTTCTCTTTATACATATATTAGTCATTTAATAATTAATATTTAATTATTAAATGCTCACACCTTAGGGTTAGGTTTTCCTTTTGGTGTTGATCTCCTTTATAAGGATTGATCTCTTGTATTATTCATATTCTTGATTCATTTTTCTCTGATAATACATTTTTTCTCTTTGTCAGAGCCAAAACCCTTGTATTCGTTCTCTCTCTTTCTCTGTGATAGGTTTCTTGCATGCAGGTTTCTTTTGGGTTCTGTGGATTTGTATTTCTCAAATCCTACAGTAAATGCATTGAACTGACATCATGCATTCCATATTTATTCATTCATAATTAATTTTATTATAATATCTTAGTGAGCTGACCTACACATTTGGTCTTAGGTTTTGGTATATATGCAAAATCTCATTTGTGAGATTATGTAGTAGAGGAGTGAGAAAAAGGATTGTAACAAGGTATATGAGAATATAAGAAGAGCTATACACACAGACATCATTTGAAGATTCAAGGAAGGTATGAGAAAGACAATAAGAGCTTAACTAGTATTGAATCCAACATATGAAGATGTTATTTTGAGCAGTACATTATCATTGGATTTAACCATCCAATTGTAGTTAGTGTGACTCCCATTTTGTGATTGAGCAATGAGCTCTAGGCAGTTACCCTTTCTGCATGTGTAGACCCCATTTGTGCACACATACTATCTGCAGTAGTATCATCTGATTGTGGGTAAGGTTTCCCACTATGGTTTTTCCCCTTATAGGGTTTCCACGTACAAATAACTGTGTTATGTGTTGTGTATGTTATTTGTCTTTCTGTTTCATGCATTAAACTTTACCGGTACTGTTATTAACTGCTAAACTGTCTACAGGAATTAAAGTTTGGTTTACTAGTATTATGCACTAAGTTTGGTTAAGTTATATTTGGGTTGAAATTAATATACAAATGATTCACCCCTCCTTCTCAATTGCCTCCGGGTCCTAACATATGGTTGTACAGAGCTAGTGACATTGGTGATCACAATTCAAGACCAAAGAGAATTTATGATTAATTCCCCTCTAGAACTATTACTAATGTTGGTGATCACTTGGTTAAGTCTCCTTCAATGATTGTGCAAAATAGAATAATGTTGTATCAAAGGCTATAAAGATGCCAAAGTGAGAGAAAACTTTACATTACACAAATGATAGCATCTTGAAGAAGAATTAGATATAAATGATAAATGATCAATGAGATTCTTGATTTGGCAAATTTGTTATTTATCACTACAATTTATCTTGTGAAAGTTATTAAAGGAAATGATCATGACAAGACCAACTTTTGTAAATTGCTTGGGAATACAAAGAGTTCACAAGAGGAAATGATGACTAGTAGATGTGGTCAAATCTCTCATATCTGAAGAACAAATTGTTTTTCTTGTGAAAGTTATTAAAAGAAATGACCATGACATGACCAAATTTTGTAAATTGCTTGGGAATACAAGGAGTTCACAAAAGGAAATGATGACTAGTATATGTAGTCAAATCTCTCATATCTAAAGATCAAATTGCTGATGAGCAAGTTACGTGCAGATTAGAAGAAGACATGGAATCCACCTCGACAAAACTGATATCGAGTTCTTTCTTCAATGTAATGGGTTCAAAATTCTCTTTTTGAAAAAGTGACTTATGTCACTCATTGTAATACAAGTTTTAATTTTAGCTTAATTTTTCTTTTGTAAAAGTTAGGTAAAACCTAACTTGTTTGTAAAAAGTAGTTATCGTAAGTTTTTAACTTAGGTAGTTATCTTAAGTAGTTATCCTAGGTGATAACCAAGGTGGATATCCTAAGTTGGTTATCCTAAGTGGTTACTAAGTATTTGTTTTCTAAAAGCCTATAAATGGAAGTCTTTGGCATTGTAAAAGGACAAATTCCTAGAGAGACATTTTGATGAACTTTTGGTTTCATGTTTTGTGCACAAAGCTTTTGGACTTGTATATTTTCAAAAGAATAATGAAGAATGTGTTGAGTTCCTATGTCTTGAATGTATTCATGATTTATTATTACTAATTTCTCTTATGTTAAATTAGTAATACTTTTGTGTATTTATGGAATCCATTGGTTTTCAATTTCAAAATATATGTAATCGATGAAACACATCATTTCCTAGTATCTTGAAATGTATGTGTTAGTATAGGTTATCCCTTTGTATGTCGAGGTTTGTTGTCCTTTCATCATCATTGCATATCTAAAACACATCTTGTGTTTAAACCCCCTTGTAATGATTATTAGTTGTGAAATCTTGGTGTGTATTCGCGTGTCCACCATTGGAGTTTCTGTTATTCACCTTTCTTTAGTTTAGTTTTCTCTCCTTTTTGTACTTTCAAGTTAAAAGTACACAAAAATCCTAGAAAAACCCCCATTATACGAGGGAGCTACCCCTCTCAAATGCATAAGAAGATTGTGGCTTCACCACAATCTCTCCAATTGTTGGCACAACTGTCACTGCTCTTCGAGCAAACAGGGTCAGTTTGAAGGAAACAATCACAGTGACAAATTTGTTTACCAACAGTTGACAATGGAGAATTAGTGAACTCTTAGTGGACAATGCAATGGTTTCCCAATTATAGAATTACTGATATGGAACTCTTTATAAAAAATTATAATGAGTCATTTCCCAAGAAGGAAATAAGAGGTCCTTACATTTATTATTAGAATTTATGACAATTGTTTTTAGAAATTTACAAAAATAAATATTTTCCTCATTGAGAATCCTCGTAGGAAGAAGGTCTTATCATAGAACATAGATCCCTAATCATTTTGCTGTTTTCACTAGATGTTTCATTCCTTTCTCAGAGGTGAAATAAAACAAAAGCCACACTCTCGTAAAGCAATGTAGTTAGGTTCATTCCTCCTAACCAACTAGATAGAGCCTTGTTAGTAGAGAGGCATCCATAGCCTCGACAAGGATATCATTTGGTTTACATCAAGCATAGCTCTACCTTCAGTCAAGCATCTATATCTCCAATAGAGTTGTTCATATCACATGAATATGAATGATTTATATTATATTTTTACTTTAGGACCTTTTCCTTTTGATTTTACATTTAATTATACTGGAAATTAAGCTAGGTTTCCAAGTTGGAAGCCAAAGTGGTAGCGAGAAGAACCTTAGGATTTTTCACTTTAAATGAGAATGCATGCTTCCATTATACCTCTTCTTGAAAAAGCATTAAACTTAGGTATCATTTTTGAAGTTCGTAGAGGCCACCACCAGCTTATGACATGACATTCTAACATGTGGGAATTGCTAAAAGGAAAGAATTTTTTTAACTAGTTTCAGACCAAATCTTATATCATAAATAGGAATACTAAATGCACTAATTTATTTTTAACTTGAAAGGAAAATCATGTTTTCATATAATCTTTATTTTCATCAAAGGGACAAATGAATTAATGTAGGCTAAGTACAAATATTGTACACACCAACCTAGCACATTGATCTTGGCTTGAAAGGCATGATTACTTACCTCAAATTGCAAGTGAATGACTGCTAGTTTGTGTGATCAGAGCTAAAATTGTCTATAAAATTGAACGATCCTACTATATAACTTGTTCCACAGAAGCTAAACTTAGTGCTGCAGAAGGTATTAGCATGATAGTGCAATGTTAGACTCAGATGGATACCCAAATAAGGCTTAATATCGATAAGGCTCAATGAGTATTCTTAAGAGTAGTTATAGACATGTGCTTAGAGTTCTTAATTAACACCAACAATGACTAAAATTGCTGTTGTGAAGTGGATTTTGGGTGAGGATTTCCTAGTTAGTTGGGACTGATATCAAGTGAATACCAACATTGTATCCCATTTCATAGGTTATTTACTAGACCTAGGGGAGCCAAAGCCTAAATTGAAAGATTGACTACCTATTTTGAAATGATTACAATGGTGGCTTGGACTTGGTTCTATTCATATCCTAGTATGGAACTAGTGTGTGTGCATGCACTAGTCAGAGGGCATATTTGGAAAGAGATGTTGTGGTTCCATGGCTTCTATCTATTTAAAATTTTAGGACTATGATAGTAGAGAACACCAAGATTATTCAATCCCCACTTGTGCATTCCTTAAAAATGCAACAAGAGAATATCCTAGTTTGATCTTGACCTAGTGAGAAGAGTTTTAGGTCATGGTGTATGATTGGGAGCTAGACACTAATGAGAGCACACCAAGTGTAAGGGTTGTTTTGGAGAATATTGAAGACATCAGAGATGAGGAAGATGAAGATGATAACCATTTTGAGTGATAGGAACTCCTTTATCTTTTGATTTCTATTGATACTTACATCTTCCTCTTTTTGTTATGATATTATGCATGATTTTTGTAGAATACCTAGGGACACATTTTTAAATTTTATAATTATTGTACCAAGGGTCAAAATATCTACCCATACTTGTGCAAATTTTGCATATAATGAATATATATAGTTTCAAACATTTTGCAAATAGAGTACTCATGGTGTTCTTATTTCACGTAATTTTATTCCACTAAAAATTTCTTTTCATCATATTGAAAATACACAACTTGTGATAGTGAATTTCAATCACTAATATTTTGAACAAAAAAATTAATCTTAAATGCTCACAAAAATACTAAATCTAGCTAAAACAAAAAATAATATTTACTCTTATGATACATTATTTTAGCCAAGGACTCCATGCATCACATATACCTATTGGTTTCAGATAGAAAATACTTATAACTGTATGAAGAAGGATGATAGATTAAAGAAACCATGCATGAACATTAGCATGTTATGTTGTTAAGAAATATTGACTCTGAAGCAATGAGGGTGCGTCAGTCCTTTCATGTAAATTTCATCTAGTAAATATATTGTCATCTTGTAGTGAAACAATGTTGATTAGGAACTTCAAACCTCCTATGCATCCAACTCCAAAAAACCTTAAATATTCGTAGAAAATCACAAAACTTGTAACTTAGTCAACCAAACCTAGAAACTCCTAAAGGGGTTAGAAACATACAATGTGTGGCAAAGAGTTCAAATGATATTCCACCCGCGACTTCCAAATAGAGTAATTTGTACCATCAAACCTTGGTGCCTTAAATAAACTTCCTATGCCATCTTGAACCTTCCTCAAAAAATTAATCTTATCTTAGAGGAACCTTTCTCTAATACCAATTGTTGAACATACCACAAGACTGAGTGTGGAGGGTACATTAGTCTAGAACTTAAAACAACTTACTTATAATCCTTTAAACTTCAAACCATAATTAACCTATCTCTTTAATTATGAAACAAGGAAACATAAAGCACAACACATGCAAGAACACTAGATTTGCATGGAAAACCCAAGAAAGGAAAAGACATAGTGAGAATCATGCTCACAATATGAATAATTGATTACAATGTTTAAGGCTCATGGCCAAGGAGCACACTACACTTAAATGGACTTGAAAAACGCAGGCACACAACCTTAGGGCAAGCTACAAAGGACTTGCAATCACATCGGCTTCACTTAGTGATCTTGGGTTATAGCACGTGCGTTCATGACATACTAATGAATCCCCCTATTTTCAAAAAATATTACCCTAAACTCCTTTTTTGTCACCCCCTCTTAATACACAACCTAAATTAAAAGTCCCCCTATTTTTGCTAAAATATTGTATTTTTTCATAGCCCGAATTAAAATCCCCCCTATATTCACTGATAGACAATATATTGCACCCTCATTTTTAGGATATTAAACCCCTTGGAATATGAATGCACGTGATATAATATTGCTTATCCAGTGAATCCCCCGTGCTTGCAATATTGAGACACACTATCTCAGGGAAAGATACAAAGAGATACATAGGCTACCAAAGGACTCACTATCTTCTAGCGGGTAAATATAATAATAATTTTAATGAACAAGATCTTTTGATCACGAAACTATCCTTGAACCATCGAACATTTTAAGAAAACAATATCAGGAAAAACATCTCTAACTTCATTCACTGTCTCAACATACTGTCACTTTGAAGATATGGTCATCAAAGCTCATCAAAAACTAAAATTCAAATTTGTTTTGCTCACATATCATTCACATCTAATTCACAACAATCCACACTCTAAATAATACATCCACACTTCCTTTTATACAAAGTTATACATTGAAGACCTCAACTAGGTCGGTCATAGATATAATATATATGAATTACATAAATTCAGCCACCCAAACCAAACATACATAATGTGGTCCACTCCAAGAGATAATGGGGACCAAACACATTACAAAAAATCATTAAAAATTGATTCCAATGAATCGAACACGCTATAACATCCACCAAATTTAATCAATTGTAACTTGTAGAAAAATAATGAAACATGTTGACTAGTCAACCCAAACACATCGCTCAATACAAAATACTCAATTTGGATCTACACACACCACTATGAGACCCATATCAATATTCTAACTCAACCTCCAAAGAATATCCAAACCAAAGGGTATATGATCCAAATAAGATACACCGCCCAAGTCAGCTAGAGACCAACATAACTAACATCACATAACACAGAGCAACATAAGTTTGCTTGTTGATCAAACCAACACTAAAAAATAGAATTAGAACACTACATGAACCAGATGAATATATTCTCTAGGTTACAACATTTGAATCACCATAGCAGAGAAATGCAAAACATTCTTCAGACGAATCCTGACAAAAAAACCTCATAGTTAGCAAACCATCACAACTAGCTACATCATTTCAGAAAATGAGAAACTAAAAATATGACAGTGCAACATCCATGCAATATAGACTTTATATTCAGAATTGCATGCCATGAGCAACAATAACTAGAGGAATTTAGAGCATTCTTCCATATAGAAATTTAAATACTCTTTCCTACATATTGAAACTTTCACTACACAAATTTTCTAAAAATACCTCATAATTACTCAACATCTTCACTAGAAAACATAACACCATCAAAATACTCATTATTGGACCATCTATAACATCCACACTACACATAGTGAAAACAATGAAAATACTAGATAGGTTGACATCAATGAGAACATAAGTAACACAACTCAAGTTTCCAATATAAAATCTAGACCTGTATGCCATGAAGGAAACTATTAAAGGTTATTCTATGTAAAGACTAGAGAGAGGTGAAGTTTTTCTCATTTTTACGAATGAGACATGCTTGTCGATAGTATTCCTTTGAGAATCCTCCATCCGCCTTCGATTCAAAGTGATGCTTTGATTGAAGCATTCTTAATTGCCTCGCGAATAATCAAGATCAAATTTAAGAATTCCGTTGTTGATAGATCTAGAGTAATATAATATGCATGTCTAAAATAGAAGGTTATAGGGGTTGAAATGTGTTCTTAAGATGTAAGGGCCTAAAAATTAATTTGGCAGTTTGATTTGATGGTTTGATTTTGTTATAAATTAGGATCTTAGGATACTAACCATTATTAAAAAAATATAAAATAAATGAAATGAGAATCATACATGCATGAATATACATATTACACAAGATATACATGGAAAAAATTCATTCAGGTTAAAAACCCCATAAAGCATCATTTTATTAGAACACTTACAAATGTAGTCTATCATAAAAGAGACCTGAACCTAGGAATACTCCTCCACATAATTCTAAATGGCCTATAATACCTCTTGTACATAGTGATACAACTCACTATAAAGCCCCAAATTCCACTCCCTCTCTAATGAGAGAGAACCTCCTTAAATATGGAGGAAGGGTGACTTCACTAGTCACACCTTTTTAATAACACCCATTCATAAATAATTAATATTCTAAGAGTTAATAGATTATAATTATTTCAAATGGGATATTCTTATAAAGCATATAATATATAAGGTTTTATAACCTTATATTAGAAAATTATATATAAATGTTATAAGGCTATGATCCCTAATAACATTATGCTATAACACTACCCCTTAATGTTAATAAGAGGCATCACATTTAGATTTCCATGAAAGAGAAATGAAGTACCCCAGTATCATAGGTCTTCTTTGATAGTGATAAATAGGGACACAAATATATGCCAACATGAAGATCATGCATTTTGGACTACATGAAAGTCATCTTGTCATAATTTATAATCCAAATGTTTTAAAAATGATGCTATGAGGTCTTGTAAAAAATTATATTGGAGCCATAGTCTCCTAAAATTTGCCTCTCCCTATACTAATTACATAGTTCCTGTAGGAGTTCATATAAATGTTCTCGTTGGAATTAATACAATTCTTTTACAAGTGAAATATTTACAAAGAGAAGAATTTACAATATTCCCATTGGACTTTAGCAAAAATGTGCCTGTAGGACTTACTAATGCCTAATTGTAGTATTTAAAATAATTAAGGACTTACTTATGCCTATCTGTAGGCTTAAAGGACCTACTAATGCCTATATAAGTCTCATTTAATGCCTATTAGGACTTACTTATGCCTACATATAGGATTTAAAATTAGGATTCAACCACAAGGTGGTGTCATCAACATTCACACCCCCTGACATCACCTAAGGCCAACCATTGATTTGAATTTGGAGCATATAATGCCTAAAGGTCTTATGCCTAGGATTTATCCAGTAGGTGGCATTGTGTACACTCTCCCTGAATGACATCATTTAAAAGCCAATCACTGCATAGAGGTTTTAATAAGTGGTGGCTAAGATTTAAATATATAACATGTGTCCATGATCTTCATTGTGCTTTTATGATGGAATAGGAGAGAAATTTTATAATGAAATTTTTTCACTTTAGTGAGGTGCCCATGATCCTTACCATGCTTTTGTCTCTTTAGAAATGATATTTATTGGAAGGAGTGAAATAACTTCAAGTAACATGGTACTTTTGCATTTATCCAATTGGAACTCTTTCATAAATCTTCAAGGCCATATTGAATCTTCAAGAAATACTTTCATAGTAGTTCACCCTTTTGATTGCAAGACACAATTATTAAAGTATTGCACCATCCATGTCATAGCACCTGCACCATATGTTTTGAAAGCATGGTCTAAAATACAATCAATATAGTTAGTAATATAGTAATTAATTAAACAAGATTCTTCTTTTTTTGGTGTTGAAAGGTATCCCTGTGACCCAACCCACTGCCCATTTCAATGTGAGATGAGTTGATACTAATCTCTTGGGGTGTGGGTTGTTGGTATTTTGATGTTGTTTAGTTGTGATTGTCATTGATGGACACACACTTATTTTATGTATGAGTTATTCTCCATCGGTAATATGTGTTGTATTGTTCACACCGGTATTATATGCCTTTATATGTATAGTCTTTGTTTGTAGAAGACTATTAGTGTTATGTAGAAGAAGCTTACCAGTCAAAGCATGACCGAGGACCCCAAGAGGCAACCAATCTTTTTTGAAGATCGGAACACTATGTTCCAGTTTACCAATCTTTGTTTGTAAATTGGTAATCAGTATACTGTATTTTGTTAAATCAGCCATCATGCCTGTGAAGTGTATACCTGTAGCTACAACACAAAACATTCAATATATCATTACAAGCATGGTTAGCAAAATTAAAACAAATAAATATAAAACAATGGCTAATTGATCTATTGCCTCCTAATAAATACAAGTGTAGATTTGCTCTCAGATCTAGATAAGAAAATTCCAGTGACTTGACTACATCTAGATCGAGGATTTGAAATGATAATGATGCATTTAAGCTAGAAAATAGAATGATTAAGCTACATGATTTAACAATTATGCTAGAAAATAAGCTAGATCTAAGATGCAATTGCCTATAATAACAATGCTCAAATGATATGATAAGAGATATATGCCTATAATAGCAATGCCTGAAATGTAAATGAGATGGGATGATTATTGCTCCAAAATGGGTTCTATTTATAGGATTTCCAAGGCCAGGGGTGAGGTGGCAGGAATCAATGGTCAAGATTGAGTCTGAAGATATCAATGGTGAAATTGGAGGGGGTTGGAAAAGAGGTTGGATGAAAGGGAACATTTGCCATCTCTATGGTGACAAGTGTCAAGAAGCTTCCAAGAGAGGTTGGATAAAAGGGAACATTTGTCATCTCTATGGTGGCAAGTGTCAAGAAGATTCCAAGAGAGGGGACATGTGGCCTAAGAATGCCATGTGTCTCAAGGGGAGCGTATCCACACCATAGGACGTTAGGATAAGGAGGTTAGGATATGCAAGCTAAGGTAGGTTTAATTAAACCCAGGGTTACATGGAATGGGTTAGGTCGTTAGAAGTTAGGAGGCATGTGGGTAATTTGAATTTAAAAATTCAAATAATAAGAAAAGGCTAATTAATTCTCAACAACTCATAAATTGATTTATTTTAATTAATTAGGGATTAGAAGAAATGATTTGAAGATGGGGGAGAATTAATTAATCAAAGGGGACTATGGAAATGAACCTATTAAATAAATCCTTAGATTTATTAATAAGTAGATGAAAATGGATAATTTAATCAAATTCTTGATGAATTCAATTAAATTGGGAAGGGGGATTAATTAAATAATTGCTTATTCAATTAATTATCTTCAGACCATTTTTAGGTGTATACATTTTGCCCCTCTTTGAAGTGAGGTGTGATGACGTGTTGATTCAAAGAATAATCTCATTTTGATGATAATATTGGTTTGATAGGATTCCCTAGCTCTTGATTGATAAAGTGCAATATGATGATGCCCCCTCAAGAGATCAATTGAGATAATTGATCTTTGGAGTTTTGCAAAATTGATTTCCCGATAGATTATTGATTTGATTTTTGCAACTGTGGTTGTTGAAAATGCGAGTTCTACAATCATGGTGATGTGGTTCTTGATTAAACTTGATTGGTTAGATTGATAAGATCGAGATTCAGTCTGGTTTCAGGAATGATACCTCTTGTATAAGACAAAGATGATCAAAGTGTCTGGTTTCAGGATCGATATATCCTTTATAAGACATGATCAGAATGTCTGGTTTCAGGAAAGATACATCCTGTATAAGACATGATAGAATCAATTAGGTTTGATTGATAGAATTGATAAGATTGATTAGATAAAGAACTGACACTTTGTTGATATCAAGTTGTAGGAAGATTTAGATATGCTATTATTGATTCTATTGAGAGGAATAGCATAAGATTTTTGTTGGGTCGACAATATCTGGAGAGATATGAGTCATCAGTTTGATTATGTATACACTTGTGATGATACCTTGATGATTCTTGCGATAGATTTAACCTTGGATGAATTGAGCATGCAAGATCCCATGCAAGAATGAAATGCAAGCTAAATGCAAATGCAAATGCAAATCTACGATTAGACCAATCACTGGATTATTGCATTTTTGTCATCATTGAGCTTTTTAAATGTGAGAAGTGAGTGCAAACATCGATGGTATAATTAAACCATGATGACCTAAGCACGAATTTCTTGGATTTTGATATGGCAAGTCAACACAAGCATCGAGGTATAATTGAAGCAAGATGACTTGAGTGTTGGTTGCATAAAACAAATAGTATTAATCATTTCAATATGCAAATCAGAAATGTCTTTGATGATACTTCCATGATCGTGTCCTGAGATAAATTTGCAGTTATTAATGATTAATTTTCAGACAACAGACAAGAAAAATATAATGTTCCTTCCTTGTTCCTCTAGTCAAGGACATCTTGGAGTCACTTAGAAATCATGATAGCGAAAATCAAGATAGAAAAATTGAACAATCATGTTAAAATCATTATCCAAAAGATATCATCCATGCATTTAGACTGACTTTGTGATAGTTTGATGGTTGATAATTTGATCTCGTGTTCAATGTTGGATGTGTTTTACTTTTCGCTTGTTAAAAGTTGTTTAACTGTTGTTCTACCTGTTTGATTAAGCTCAAAATGATCAAGAAGTTTTGCCCCCAGCTAAGTGTAGGATTTTGCCCCAAGCCTAGAAACAAAGTCGTTATGATATACTCAATAATCCAAACCATGGTGAGAGATTAGCTGGGATGCTTGCGTATTTACAAAGGCTTCATGATGGATAATGAACAATGTTGATTGAAACATGAATGCAAGTAGAAATATGCATGAACTAATAGATAGAAGATCTAGCGAACAGATAGCGCCTGTTTGCCAGGTTTTCACCATCTGTTTTTATTGCACTTTTTCTCATATTTGATTTTTTTATTTTTTTTATTTTTTATTTTTTTTCTACTTTTTAACTTTTTTTTATTTTGTTTTTTATTTTTGAAATTTTCAGATCAAATTTTCAAACATAGAATTTCTTTAGATGCATGATATTGATAGGTTCCTCAAGCTAGTCTTTGACCTGTGTTGATAGTTTATATGCTCTTGATCCAAATACTACTATGACCACAAATGAACCTAACCAGTTTGGTTCAAACTTTCCTTTATTTTCTCGATCTGCCTGGTTGCATGGATTTTCCTTTAGTACTAGTTCTCCAACTTGAAAAATGCATGGTTTGACCTTGTAATTATTACTCCGGCACATTCTTTACTGATATACCTTTAAATGATCAAAGGCATTTTGTCTTCGTTCATGGATCAATTCTAACTCTTGTAATCTAGGTACTCATTGTTCTTCATCTGGGATGAGACCTTTTAATGATACTCATAGAGAAGGTATCTCTACTTCTATTGGTAGTATTGCTTTTGATCCATAAACAAGAGAGAAAGGTGTGGCACCTATTGGTGTGTGGATACTGGTATGGTAGGCCCATAGAGAAGGGTTTAATTAAATATGCCAATATCTCCCAGCATCATTCTCTATCTTTTTGAGGATTTTCAAAATAGTTTTGTTTGTTGCTTCTGCTTGCCCATTTCCCTGTGGATAGTAGGGTGTGGAGAATCTGTGTTGGATCTTGAATTTCTCACATAGCTCTTGTACATCCTGATTCTTGAACGGTTGCCCATTATCAGTGATAATGGTCATTGGTATTTCATAGCGACACATGATGTACTTCAAGATAAATGCAGCAATTTGTTTTCCTGTGATGTTTGTGAGAGGTACTGCCTCAATCCATTTTGTAAAATATTCTGTAGCTACAAGGATGAATTTGTGACCATTAGATGAAGAATGATTTATCTTTTATACTAGATCAAGACCCCATTGGCAAAAAGGCAAATATGTTTCTAAAGCATGAAGTTCTTGTGTTTGTGCATGAATCAAATTCCCATGGATCTAACATTGTTTGCATGTTTGAGCTATCTGAAAATAATCTCGTTCCATAGTTGACCAATAATATCCCAAGCATATGAGTTTTTTCGAAAGGGTAAGACCACTTGAATGAGTGCCACAAATGTCATTATGGACTTCATGTAAGGTCTTCTCAAATTCTTATTGTTTGAGACATCTTAAAAGAGTACCGTCTAGACCTTGTTTAAACAGGGTATCCGTGATGAGAGTAAAATGGGAGGATTGGTGAATAAAGCTTCTCTTTTGGTTTTTTGACAAGTCAGGAGGTAAGGTGTTAACTTTTAGGTATGTATAAGTTTGGCCATAGCATGAGGAATTATGCCCATCAAGGTGACAGATAGTTTGGGAATCAGGACAATTATGAGTAGGGTAAAGCAACTCTTCCACCAGGAATTCATAACGCTGTTGATTTTCCTATGTCTGAAGGAGAGAAGCAAGTGTAGCCATGACATCTATTGCTTCGTTGTCATTCCTTGGAATCTACTAAAAAGTAATTTCTACAAAGTATTTCTTGATATTATCAACCATCTTTTTATAAGGCATTAATATTTCATCTTTTGTTTGATAATCATCATTGATTTGATTAATGATGAGTTGAGAGTCTCCAAAGACTTGAAGTTGTGTAATATTCCATTCTATAGCCATTTTGATACCTGTAACCAAATCTTCATACTCTTCTATGTTTTTGGTGCATGGAAAGCTTAATTTGTATGATTTTGGGATTGTATGACCTTGTGGTGTGATGAATAGAATACCTGCTCCTGATCCGTGCTATGTATATGAACCATCAAAGTATAATTGCCATGTTTTTGTGGTGACTGTTAGGATATCAGCATCGGGAAATTCAATTTGTAAAGGATAATCATCTTGAAGTGGTGCCTCTGCTAGTTGGTCTGCAATGACTTGTCATTTTATAGCTTTTTTGTCAACATATTCAATATCAAACTCACTTAGGATCATGATCCATTTTGCTAGTCGTCCTGTTAATGTTGATTTGCTGAGTAAATATTTTAGAGGATCAATTTTAGCTATCAATTTAATGGAGTGAGATAGTAGATAGTGTCATAATTTTTGAGAAGTAAAAACTAATGCCAAGCATGCTTTCTCTTTTGGTGAATAGTTGATCTCGTATCCTACTAGTGTTCTGTTGATGTAGTAGATAGCTCATTCTTTTCCTTCATTATCTTGTTATGCAAGCAAAACTCCTAATCATGCTTCAGTAATTGATACATAAAGTAATAATAGTTTTCTTGGAATTGGTGACATTAGGAAGGGTGGTTGTATGAGATATGCCTTGATCTTGTTGAATGCGTCCTCACATTGATGGTCCCACTTGAAATGAACATTTTTGTGCAATGGATGAGTAAATGGTTGACATTTATCTAATAGTTGAGCAAGAAATATTCTAATTGACTGGAGTCTTCCTTGGAGTTATCTTAGTTGACTGATATTCTTGGGAGATTCCATTTCCGTGATTGATTTAACCTTAGTTGGATCCACTTCGATACCTCTAGCTGAAACAATGTATCTCAATAGCTTGCCTGAAGTAACACCAAAGGCACATTTCTTAGGGTTTAGCCGTAGCTTGTATTGTTCTAACCAATCAAAGATCTTTTCAAGTATCCCTATATGTTCTTCTCTATTGTATGACTTAGCCAATATGTCATCCACATAGTCTTCCATGAATGTATGCATCATGTCATGAAATACAGTTGTCATAGCTCTTTGATATATAGCACCTGCATTCTTTAATCCGAAAGGCATGACGTTCCAGCAAAAGTACCCCATGGACATGTGAAATTTGTCTTTTCTTTATCTTCGAGTGCTATTTTGATCTGATTGTATCTGGAGAAACCATCCATTAAAGAAAACATGGAGAGTCTAGCAGTTAAATCTACAATGATGTCAATGTTAGGCAAAGGAAAATCATCCTTTGGATATGCGTTATTAATATCTTTGAATTCTGTGCATATTCTGATGCTTTTATCTAGTTTTGAAATAGGAACGATGTTGGATACCCATTGAGGATAATCTATAGGTCTGATGAATCCGACATCCAATAATTTGTTTAGTTCTACTTTGACTAGAAGGGAAATATATGGACGCATTTTCCTTAACTTCTATTTGATTGGTTTGGCTCCTGGAATAATATTTAAGTGATGCATAATAAGCTCTAGATCCAACCCTATCATGTTTGCATATGACCAGGCAAAATTGATTTGTCATCATTTGAAGAACTCCACATATTGTTGCATTTCTTACTTAGACAGAGAAGTCGTTGGATCAAGAATCTTTGGTTGCTTTGTTGTCCCAATGTTAACTGGCTCTGTTGGTTTGATCAAAATGGATGACCTTTCTTGATAGTTCTTAGGTAAAGTGTCAAATCTCCCATCTTCTAGCACCTTGAGGAGGTTTTCACCATTAGATGCGTCCTTTCTTTTTACTTTTTCTTGATCTAATGCTACCAAGAAATGGTTTTCAACATTAGACTTGATATTCTTTTCTTTATTTTCCTTTTTGCGACTAGGAGATTTGGCACCCACTTGATTGGAAGATGCGTTGCTCAAATTCCTGGTGAAATTTGTTACAGGTTCGATTGCATTAAGATATACAAATATGGCATGGTCATTCGGAAAGGTATCAATGGTAGTATGTCCTCCATTTTCTCAATCAATAAGATCAGGGTGGATTAGAGGTAAGAGGTCTTCAGGTTGGGCTGTTTCGAGGGTATCTAGGGTCATGATAGATGTATCAAAGTTTTCAATATGTATGTCGATATCTAGAACAATACTCTCATTAGAATGACCTCTCATAAGAAACTCCTAATCATCCTCGGTTAAGTCCAAGTCAGCCGAATGTGATTCTAATTCAAGTGGGTTAGCTCCTCACGTTTTTCCTACATACGTGTAAACTACATCAACTCCTACATCTTCTTCAAAGCAATTTTCTTTAGCTGATTCTTTAGAGTGATCGGAATCCCATTCAAATTCATTAGAATCTGTATCACTTTCAGCCTGCAATCTATAGATTTGTTCATATAGTATTTGATTTGTTTCTTCCACTTTTCTCATTATATCTTTTCTTTTTTCATATTCAACCTCTTTAGGACTGAGATTGAGTTTTGTCAACTTTTCTATGAGCTCTCCTAGAGTTATAATAACTTCTTTCTTGTTTTGATTAAGATTTGATGCTTCTTGAGAGGTTCTTTTAGTTTGTTTCTCTTGTTGATTTGAAGCTTGTTTCTTTTCCCATTTCATGTTTGCTGGTGTTTGTTGCTTAGGTGATGTTTCTTCTCTTTTAATTGCCAGTTGTTCTTGTCTATTTTCGTATTCCTATTGTTGTTGACTAAAAGATGCGTCTTCTGGTAAAGTAACTTATCCATACCCTAAGCCTATTTTGTCTGTAGTCTGTTGAGTGTAAGGTTGGATAGGTTCTGAGATACCTTCTTTTCTTTTTCCTATAGGATCTTTTCCAGTGTATCCCATTCTTTTGAAAATGTTAAATCATTTTCCATACTTTTTTGTAGGTATGCTAGCATTGTTGATCTTTTGTTGAAATTCTTCATCCTTGTATAGCCACTGTAGCACATCTTTGTCTTCTGTTTCCTCTGATAAGGTTCCAACACTAACAAATGCTCCATCAAATATCAGAAGATGTTTTACAATTGGTTTTTGTTTAGAGTTTGATGGTTTTCCAAAGGATTTAGTAGAAAGTGGTAATTGTGATATTAAATATTCTCCATTCCCTCGATCTCTTAGCTGCATTTGTTTTTCCGTACTTGACAAAATATAGGTAAGAGATTTTTTCTTGGATTGTGTGTTTAAAGATGATGCCTCCCTATTATGAGGAACATTGACTTCTTGCATTTGGTTTAAGATTACTACAATACTGAAATGGATTTAAATCTACTGAGATCATGATTTCCTGTCCACAATAGGGAAACTTTAAGCACTAATGGTATGTTGATGGAACAACTTGTATGTCATGTATCGAGAGCCTTCCCAAGAGTATGTTGTATGATAAATCTAAGTTTAGAACTTGGCATGCTATGTCTTTCTATAAAGGTTCCACTCTGATGGGTAACATCACAATTCCTTTAGAGGAACGTTCTTCTTCATCATTGGCTTTAATGGTGATCTTTTTTCGGGGATGAACTACATCTTCTGAATAACCTAGAGCATGATCAAGAGTCAAAGAGAAGATATTTAAGCCAGTTCCTCCATCTATTAGGACACATTTAACTCACGTCTTATGAATGATGACTTCGATATGGAAGGGAGCATTATGGGGATGTTGTAGGGACATGTCGTCTTCTTTAGTGAATGATAAGAAGTGAAAGGTTGTGAGGTGTCCCACCATGGTTTGGAATTGATTGATATCAAGATATTTGGACATTGTTGTATCTACTAATGCTTGTTCAAGAATTTCTTTGTGTGCAGGTGAAAGCTTTAAAAGTTCTAAGAAGGATATTTGTGTGGGTGTTTTTGGTAATTACTCCACTAGATTGTATTGTTTTGTAGTGGATGATGCGTTTGTCATAGGACCCGGCAAAACAAATTTGGATTTTCTTCTTGTGATAGCATGAGCAGGTTCTTGATTTTGCTTTTCTTTAACTACAATCACGTTTACCACATTATCATATGTATGAGCGTAGTTTACCTTCGCTTTACCCTTACCATTATTTGTTGTTGATAATTCACCTTTCTCATAGTTTGGAAGCGTAGTTTTAAAAGTTGTATGAGATTCATTTATTTTATGTCCATCCATAGTTATTACTCCATTATCAATCAAATCTTGGATGACATGTTTCAACCACTGACAATTATCTGTGTGATGTCCCTTGTTTCGATGGAAATCACAATAATGGTTATCATTCCACCAAGGTGGTTTTATTTGAGGTTTGTAGTTCCTTTCTTCTAGAAAAGTGATCAATTTGTTTGTGAGAAGTGTCTTTAATGCTGACCCAAGGGGTTCACCAATGTGTGTAAATTGTCTCTGAAAGAAATTTTTAATAGTTGCTTTTTGGTGATGGTTGTTTTGCTGAGCCGCTACTGAGTGAGTGGATAAATTAAAAATTGGTTGCTTTGGTTTCACATTGTTGTTATCCACTATTCCATCATTGACGATATTTTGATTTCTATTCCAAAACTTTGGCTTATCACTGTGATTGTTATTATTAGTGTTTTTAGGAGGATGTACTCCTTCTTTGTATATTTTCAATTCACCTCTCTTTATCATGGATTCCTCCATTTTGATTCCATTATGAATCATTTTTTCAAAACTTTGATTTCCTTGTATTTTTAAATAATAACTCATTTGATCATTTAAGTTATCGATCAATATGTCCATTTTTTCATACTCTGGCACTGTACAAGGATACTGCAAAGCTAACCGTCTCCATCGTTGTAAAAATGTCATGAAAGGTTCTGCACTTTTTTTTTGGCATTACATAGGTCTAGCATTGTTATTTCATGTTGCATGTTGTAAGAGTATTGTGAAACAAACTTATCCACCAACTCTAAGAATGATCTAATTCCAAGTGGAAGTTTAGAGAACCATTCCATAGCTAGTCTAGTTAAGCTTTTCATAAATAATCTCATCAAGTAGGTATCCTCATGTGCAAACTCCATACTCATTGTACAAAAATCTTGTATATTATCTTGAGGGTTAGTGCTTCCATCATATTTTTTCGTATCTAGGAGTTTCAAAACCTATAGGAAATGGTATCATGTTTAGATTTCTGTCGAATGGATAAGGACAAATTTCTTGAAGTGAGTATCTTCTAACATTTCCTGTCTACATATCTTGAATTTTTGTTTGTGTTGTTTATATTTGTTGTGTGAGAGTTGTGATAGGATTATCAACATGATTTTGCATTCTAGGAGGATCTGGATCTCTTCTTGTTTCATCTCTAGTTCAAGTCTTGTATCTTCATTGAATTGAATGTTATTCAAAATTTCCACTTCATCTCTTTTGGGTATGTAATTTTCTTCATTGGTTCTAGTGTTACTAGGAATTGATGTTTCATTCATTTTAAGAGCAAATATATCCTCATATTGTTCGTTATTAGGAGGAGGATCACTTTTCTTTTGTGTCAATTTGTTTACATCAAAACCTTGGGGGAGTGTAGTGCCAGATTTTGCTAACATTAGAAAATATTTTTCTTTTTCTCCCTCCAATAATTTCTGCATAAATTTATCAAATTGAGGATCTTTTTTGATGTCTCTGATATTTTGTTCTGTTATTTCTCCTTCAACTTGTATTTCATCTTCATGTTCCATGGTTATACACTCTTCTGCTATTTCCAATGTTTTCATTTCTGTCTCTGAGCTCTAGTTAGAATGGGCATACACGTGTGTTAGATATTATGCTAGAATTCAATTGTCCAAAAGTTGTTTTGGTAAGTGATCAATTGTCGATGTAAATATGATAGTACAGTATGACATGAAAAGCCGAGTCAAGAGTTTAAAAGTTTGCAAGTTTTTCAATCTTTGGTTGAGGAGTGCAATGATGATGATTTGATAAAAACCAAGTCCATTAGGAACAATATATCCTATGATGTGGGACAAGATTATCCTGACCAAATGTTTTAGTTTCGTGATAAAGGATGATAGATCCTGATGAGAAACTATGTTTGAGTGATCAATTTACCAAAGAGGGTGATAATGCTCTTTGAGATGTTTAGATCTTGAACTTGTTGAGGATGAGCACTTGAAAATCTTAAAGTGTTTATGTTCTAAAGTTTGATTTTGACAGATGATAACTTGACCAAGCGAACAAAGGAGTCGATCCAAGCACAAAGCGATAGATAACCAGTGTTTATGATCATTGCAAATTGATCAAGCAGAAATGACAGATCTGAAAAAGGCATGTAGGACATAGCTCTGGACTAGCAAAAACAAAGACTCATACAATAGACTATATAGCCCCAAAGGACAAAAGATACAAGACCATACGACAAACTAGGAATTTCGTGTGAAAGAGAACATGCTTGTACGACAAAAATTTCTGAACCATACGAATAAAGATTGATCTCATATGACAAATGACTACTCAGTATGACAAAATTTTCTGAACCATACGACAAGATAAATATTTCATACGACAAATAACAGGACAAAGGTAAATGTGTTTGTTTGGTCGAATTTTGATCAATGAATTCTTATATTTTGCTTATGTTTTCCAATTTTTAGATGTCTGATTTTTTAATTTAGGGATGAATACACAAGAAAACATGTGATATGATAAGTGACCTCAAGCATGCTAATCCGTAAGGAAGTTGACTGAGAGAGAAAACCTTTGCTTGCAAACTTAGGTACACACCCAATAGCTAATCAGAATACAACCATTGAGTCTCACACAATGGGTTCTCAATGTCGTATTATCCGACTCCAAATGCTAATGGGGGCACGATATGACAAGTATCTTAGGAGAGTTACTATCTCTCTTGCACAAATATTATCACCCTTTCGGAGGTGAATCGAGTAGCTTCTAATTTAACTGGAACTAGTAAGGGGTCCGTTTGACGCATTGGGGTATAATACTCAATTAAGAGGTCTCCCAACCTTGAAAACCAAGGTTTACTATACCCAAAGGTACAAAGGAGAGCTATTCCTAAGCACTGCCATTGACTTGATTTTCATCAAATCATATTTATTTTATAGTGGGTTGGATTACTTGGTGTTAGCCGTTCCCCTCTCACTGACCTTAATGGCTAAGAGTTATTAGCTCCTTGGGAGGATAGGCGCGCTATAGGATTGCACTAATGAAAGTAAAAGATGAGTCTATCTTTCTGATCACCTAAGAAAGGAGAGAGCATATTCGCCTATCATCAAAAAAACAAAATACATGATTGTTCATTCCTTTAGAAAAAGACAAGTGTTCCTAGAAAAATTTAAGAAAGACACAAAGTTTTGTTGAATTCTTTTAGGCAACCTGCAAAATAGATTCATTAGTAATCATGATGTGTTTGGTTGAAATAAGTCTTTGGCTAGTGTATCTTAAAAAATCATCCTGCAAAACTAGTTAGGCTACCAAAAATCTCATAAACAAAATAGGGTTCGCATTAATAATGATCAGATTAAAACCTAAAAATCCTAAAATGTAGTCTATTTAAGAAAAACAAAAGCAGAAAGTCATACAACACACTTTACCAGCTCATATGAAAAAACTTTAGATCTCATGCGAAAGAAAAAATAGGCTCGTATGACAGAGAAATGAGCCTATACGAGTAGGAAAGGATTACTGTGCCAACTCAGAAAGAATTTCATATGAGCTAGAAAAGGAGCTTGTACGAGTTTTTGAACCAGACCCGGGCATAGATAAATTTTGATGAATCTTAAGAGGACAAAAATGATAATTCCCGCCCCATGATGGGTGCCAAAATGTCATACCTGTGAAGTGTATACCTACAGCTGCAACACAAAAAACTCAATAGATCATTACAAGCATGGTTAGCAAATTTAAAACAAATAAAGATAAAACCATGGCTAATCGATCTATTGCCTCCTAATAAATGTGAGTTTAGATTTGCTCTCAGATCTGGATAAGCAAATTCCAGTGACTTGAATACATCTAGATGGAAGATTTGAAATGATAATGATTCATTTAACCTAGAAAAGAGAATGATTAAGCTAAATGATTCAACAATTATGCTAGAAAATAAGCTAGATCTAAGATGCAATTGCCTATAATAACAATGCTCAAATGATATGATAAGAGATATATGCCTATAATAACAATGCCTGAAATGTAAATAAGATGGGATGATTATTGCTCCAAAATGGGTTCTATTTATAGGATTTCCAAGGTCAGGGGTGAGGTGGCAGGAATCAACGATCAAGATTGAGTCTGAGGATATCATTGGTGAAATTCAAGGGGGTTGGAAAAGAGGCTAGATGAAACGAAAAATTTTCCATCTCTATTGTGACAAGTGACAAGAAGATTCCAAGAGAGGTTGGATAAAAGGGAACATTTGTCATCTCTATGGTGGCAAGTGTCAAGAGGCTTCCAAGAGAGGGGACATGTGGCCTAAGAATGCCATGTGTCTCAAGGAGAGAGTATCCACACCATAGGAGGTTAGGATAAGGAGGTTAGGATGTGCAAGCTAAGGTAGGTTTAATTAAACCCATGTTAGATGGAATGGGTTTGGTTTAGAAGTGGTTAGGTTATGTGGTTAGAAGTTAGGAGGCATGTGGGTAATTTGAATAAAAATTCAAATAATAAGAAAAGGCTAATTAACTCTCAACAACTCATAAATTGATTTGTTTTAATTAATTAGGTATTAGAAGAAATGATTTGAAGATGGGTTCATAATTAAATTAATCAAAGGGGACTATTGAAATCAACCTATTAAATAAATCCTTAGATTTATTAATAGGTAGATGAAAAGGGAGAATTTAATCAAATTCTTGATGAATTCAATTAAATTGGGAAGGGGGATTAATTAAATAATTGCTTATTCAATTAATTATCTTCAGACTATTTTTAGGTGTATACATCGACAAACTTGTAATGTGTGATGAGTTATCATACACCGACACCAATGCGGTGATTCTGTGTCCTATTACCAAATGTGTCTAAATGCTTTCAACCTAGGAAATTGTAGTCTAATCTTATTGGACCGACATGAAATCAGATTCCTATATGAGGACATCCTATATAGGGTTGTATGTGTGTGTATGTGTGTATGCGAAGTGTTGAAGAGAAGATTAGGTCTTCATAGAAAAGGCATCGTGCGATAGAGATTGAACATGCAAAGGATAGAAGGCTGAAGTAATGTTGCAATGCATTAACATAGAGCATTCAAGGATCTAAACAAGCATTATGTACTACTTTATAGATCATTCACTTGTTGATTACTAATCTCTTCGACAAGTCTAAAACCCTTAATCAGGTAGGCCCAGTCAAGCCTATTGTAAATCCTCTAACAAGGTCATTCACAGTTGTGGATCTAAAATCCTTTAACAGGGTATTCTTTAACAGGACTTATCTCCTAACAAAGATCTAGATTCCTAACAGGATTTGTTCTAGTAAAGAACATTGTAAGGCCTTAACCGGTCTCGTTACTATTTTGCAGATATTTGACTTGTGAGTTTTACTCACTGTGGTTTTTCCCATTTGGGTTTTCACGTCAAAATATCCCTTGTTATGGTGATTGTGCTTTTGTGGGTGAATGCTCTATTTACTATTTGGCTTGTTTGTGTTTTAACCAGTTTTTTGTTTAAACTACTATACCGGTCTGTAGTAAAATTGCTTATGAGTTTGGTTAAGTTTTTGGGCATACTAATTCACCCCCCCTCTTAGTATTCATCAATTGGTATCAGAGCCAACCTTTCTCTAAGTCTAACCACTTGAAAGGAGATATGGGGAAATATAGTTTGAGGGATCTCACTCACCATTTGGCTAAATCTGAGTGAGCCTACAATGAACTTAAGGTCAACTATAAAGCTTCTTTAGCCAAAAGAAGAGAGCTTGCTGAGCAAATGATGGAAATCACTGAAAACAGCTCTTCTGATGAAGCAGACATGGATGCCATAGTCCAAGAAGTGGAGAAACTAAATGAGTCCAAAACTAACCTAAGGAGGGAGCTGGAAGGACTAACCATCAAAATGAGTCAGGAGATAGAAAACAAAAGAAAACCTGAAGATCTAGTGAAGGATAGGGAGCGTGAGATATTTAAGTTAAACCAAGAAATTAGTACCATTACCGCTTATCTACAGGAGGGTAAGGAAGAGAAAGAAGAAATGCAAGCAGACCTCAATGCAGCCATTTCTCATAAGAAACCTTGATGAGGACCACTGATGCTCTTTCCAAGGAACTTGCTGAGACAAAGGAGATACTTGCAGAGTTCAACCGGAGTGCTGCGAAGTTGGACCAAAAGATGGAAACAATGAAGCCATCAAAGGATACCTCCAGGCTTGGTTTCTCAGTATACAAGGAAGGTGAAACCTTTGGAACCAAGACTAGTGCACCAAAGGAGAAATCAACACCTAAGATCAACCAAAGCAAAGGTAAGAAAAAGTTCAAACTTGTATTCTTTAATTGTCTTATGGAAGGACATACTGCCAATATATGTAGGAGCAAAGCCTATAACAATTTCCCTTACATGAAAAACAATGTGCATAACCACAAGGCTAGAACTGGTAGATTTAATGGTCATTGTTATGCATGCAACAATTTTGGGCATAGATATTTTGAGTGCAGGTCGATTATGAATAACCCTCGAGTCTATGCACCGAGACCGAGAGGAATTTTCCAATAACCTCCTATGAACCAAAACCCAAAGCGATATAGAACCTATGACCACTGATCAAATGGTTATGAAGCGTCAACTGGTTGGAGAGCAACCTATTTGATCTACCATAGTAGCAATCACTCTACTGCAACATGTAGGAGGAAGAATGGAAAGGTGAACACCAGACCATGGAGAGCACCTGGTATGGTATGCTATCCTTGTCAGAAACTAGGTCATCTTGCCAGAGCATGCGGACTAAGAAAGAATCCATCATAAGAAATGCCAGTCGACCCAAAAGGAAAATGAAAGGTTGAGGTTGAAGCCGTTCAGGCAAATATGAATAAAACTTGGAAAAATAAATCTGAAGAGGAGCCACAAGATGTACCAGTTTCTGCACCTAGTGTGGAGACCCCTAAATCGGCAAACTTAGTTTCGAAAAGCTTAAGGGGGAACATATTGGTAACAATGTGCTGGACCCTCGGTGTGTATCAATAAAGTGTTTTATCGGTATTGGTTACCTATCAACTGACAGAAGAAATGAGGTGGTAAAGTTAGGGTTTGTACCCTATCGGTGATGCATTTATTATGGTAGGTAGGAGCATGCTTAAAAGTGAATTTTGTCATCATTTTTACCTACCTATTTTCAAAGGAGAATTTTTCTAGTTTTAGTAGCACAACAAGAGCAATTCATCTTGCATTCAAAGAAATCAAGAAGAAATCTTGTGCAAGATCCAACAGACATTTCAAGCTATCCAGACTGGAGGTTAGAGTGCTAAAGCAAGCTTTTGGAGAAGTGTGTTGTGTTCGACATCAGCGAACCCTAGGTCAGAGTGAAAAGGTATTATTCATCGAAACACTCTCATGATTCAAAATTATTTAGTCATGGCCTCTAGATCCAAAATCTCTTCTAGTTCTGCTGAACCTGAGGAGTCATTCGAGTTTCTTAGGAAGAAGGTGAAATAATTCTCTATCTCAAATTCCTACTGTAGTCATTGTCATAGAGGATGTTTTGGGATACATTGATTGCAAACTGGAAGACCTAGGGTCTCTAGTGATTCACTCCTAGTTGAGTTTGTTTTGTGGAGATGATAAGAAGATTAGACCAGAGTACAACGTGATTGAGAAGAAGAAATTCCACAATGCAGTATATTTTCTTGAGGAATTAACAAAAGATCACATAAGGATCATTCTAAGTAGGGTTCATGGTGACAAGATGTATCTTGAGTGAACCCATGATATTACACCAAAGGCAATCCATGGCATGACCAGTTTCTGCAATGTTGGAAAGTCCCTGTTCTTTGCAAGATCACCAAAACCAAAGTGACAGAGCTCACCGGTTCAGTGAGCGACCAACGGGAAATGACTATAAACACCATAAGAGATGACTTGGTGAAGTATGCATGCATGGTGATCAGGTATAGAGTATTCTATGCTAGTAGAATGAATTATGTTCCTACGGCTACAGTGCATGCTGCTTATAGGATGATCAAGGAAGATGCAGAATATGACTTATGTACCTGCATACAAAAACAACTCATGGAGAATCTGAAGTCCATTAAAGAGGAAAAGACACTGAGGTTTAAGTTTGGTCAACTTCTTGTCAATTTGTTTTTCTATTTTCAAGGGTATTTTCCAGGAGTTGGTGATGTTCAATGGTCGAGAAACCTACCGGTTTCAATACAAATAAAGGAGAATCTTCAAGAAGTGGGGTCTTCTTATCTGAAGACTTTGAATAGGTATTTTGATGAGTTTAGACTGAAGATGAACTAGAGAATGACAATATGAGGTGATCTGGTTAAAAAGTATGAAGATGATATCTATTTCACAATCAAAGTGGATCACTGCATAATGGAAGCGGTTGAACCCAGAGAAGATGAAGTTGAGCCTATGGGCTATGAAGTGGTAAATGATATACTCATAGGGTATTCCTCTACCCTACTTGCTTCACCACTAGATCCAAAGAAGAAGAGGACCGGTACTTACTTAGAGAGGATCAAATCTATTGAAGTATCAAAGCAGAAGAAGAGGAAAGTTGTTCCATTGGTATCGACATCGATTACATCTGGTGTTAGTTCTAAAGTGACCAAGAGGTCACTAGCCAAAAAGAAACTAGAGGCCATTCCGCCAAAGGTATTTGAAAGGAAGGAAAAAACTAGGAATAGTACACTAGATTCTAAAGACACTGAACTGGAGGTAGAAATGAAGAAGACAAGGCAACCAAGGAAGAAGACGAAGATAACCGGTAATGTACCTGCAACCTCTGCACCGGTAAATATACATGTTGCCTCTTACTAGCCTATGACACATTTTCAAAGGATTATGAAGAATGTTAGAAGGAAGTTCTTGATGATCTAAAAGATTATTTTGATGATCTTAGCGATAGTGAAAAGGAAGAGGTAGAGCTAGAGGTCATTAAATATTTGTGTGATAATGATCAGTCTCTGATTGACATTAAACCTGTTGTTCTTAATTCTTTGTATAATTATTTGGGTAATAAATGGTGCATTGTCATTGAAAAGGAGCAAGAAATTAGGGAATAATTTTTGCCTAATATTTTCCTGGTGTTTCTAATTCAGAATTGTTTGAGATTCTTAATCGGTACAAAGGCAAATTTTTCATGTGAAGAAGAAGACGTCAATTACTCAGAGGCAAAACCTCTGAAGTAGAAAAATACACTCATCTACAGGTTAAAGAAGCTATCAAAATGCAGAAGGTATCTGAAGCTAATCAACAGGTTGAGCAAGAGCCTGACCTATCTACAACCAAATTGGATGAAACCTTTGATAATCAAGGTGGGAGAGTAACTGAACAAATAAACCCTATTGATGTGGATGCACTAGATGCTGGAGGTACTCAACCGGAGGATGGAGAAAAGGAGAAAATGGAGAAAGAAAAAGAAAAGAAAGAGAAATAGGCAAAAGATAAAGTGAAGAAAGAGAAATAGGAGAAAGAAAGAGTGAAGAAAGAAAAAGAAGACAAAGAGAGAGCTAGAAAAGGAAAAAGAAGACCAAGAGAAGAGGAAACAAGAGGAGATCAAGGAAAAGGAAAGAGGATAGGCTCCTAAGGCAATCAAAGATCAAGCTAAGAAGGTTGATCCTACCGGTCACACCGATTTGACTCTTACATGTCTTACTTAATCGGTTGATGAAAATGAGCTACTAAGGAGCATTAAACTAGCTTAGGAATGATTGGAAGAACTAAGGAGGAAGAAAGAACAAGATGTCATTCAATCTACTATTGACACTCTTTCCAATCTAATCCCCAGTACTAACCTCCCTAGTACTGATTCCTCATTGGACAACTTAAAACTTCTTTGTACAGTAGTGGATGATCAAGTACAATGTTTGGAAGATGTTTCCTAGGCCACTGCAAAGTTGCACTGGTGAGACAATTTAATGAAGACAAAGACAAGCTGATCCATCATAAGGATGATATCAGTCTGGAAATAGCTGAAGACCATAAACTATTGAGCAAAATCTGCCAGCCCGATCTATTCTGTGATGATGCTTTGAAGAAAAAGAGTCCACTCCAATCAGAGTTAAAGCAGTATATCAGAAAATTCAAATTGGCATATGATTCCTTCACAGTATATGGGAAAACTATTCACACTCACCAACATCAGATTGCAAAGATTGAATCAAAGATCTGCAAGCAGACTGAAGATTTGCAGGAGCTCCAATTGCTTTTATTACCAAAATTGCAGGTTCTTCAGAAGTGTTTTCTAAACATAGAAGCTATTATTGTTACACATGAATTGAGCACCATTGATGCCATGGAGGAGTTAGCTTTCCAGATGAAGACTCAAAGTGAAATTGCTACCTCACTCGTAGATACTTGGTCAATAGACATGAAGGATTTTTTGAAAACCTTCAAATCTATTTTTGAGAACTTTTACTCTTTATTGTCATGAACATATACTCTGTTTGTATGTTATACAATATAACTTTGGTAAATTTCTATGAAAGAGGGAGTGTTTGCATTACTTTGTCATTGTTGGCAAAGGGGGAGTGGTATTGAAAATTTCATGCAAATGGAATGGTATTTTGGTATGGTTTTGTCATTGATGTCAACACCTATCAACAATTATCAACAGTCACCGGTATCTGGCACACCAACAAGATATATTGTTCACCATCACTTGGAATGATATGGAAAACACCTAGTTATGTCAAAGACATCATTTGGACACCTTGTCTTGGAGATTTGTTCATTGGTATATTCATGTTTCCATATTTACTGTTACCAGCAAATAGGTCCAGGATAAGCACCGATGGACTTATCTATTCTAGATTAGCACGAAATGCTTTGGAGATGATTCATTATTGTTGTAAATGTATCAAACCGACATGTTGAATCAGTTATTGCATCGGCTATTGATTTACTTGTAAAATGTTTTATTGTAATATCTTTTAGAGCCGACATACTAAAATTTGTCTTAGCTTATGGTATAAATGTAAGATCTTATTTGTAAGATCAAGTGTGGAATGTCAAGGAAGAAATAACTTGGTATATGTGAGAATAAGCAGATCTTTACACGTAGATATCATTTGAAGGTTGAAGGAGGATTTTGTGAAGACAATCAAAACTACACCGGTACTGAATCTAGCATAGAAAGATGCTATTTTGAGCAGTACATCTTTATTGGATTTAACCATCCAATTGTAGTCAGTGTGACTCCTATTTATGTTTGAGCAATGAGCTCTAGGTGCTTGGCCTTTCTGCATGTGCAGACCCCATTTGTATACACATACTATCTGCAGTAGTATCATCTAATTGTGGGTAAGGTTTCCCTTTGTAGTTTTTCCCCTTACAGGGTTTCTTCGTACAAATATTGGTGTTATGTGTTATGGATGTTATTGTCTTTCTATTTCATGCATTAATCTTTACCGGTACTGCAATTAACTGATAAACTATCTACCAATATAAAGTTTGGTTTACCGGTATTAAGCATTAAGGTTGGTTAAGTTATTTTTGGTTTGAATTTATTTGACAACTGATTCACCCCCCCTCTCAGTTGTCTCCGAGACCTAAAAATTGGCATTAGAGCCTAGTCCTCTTTTGCAAAAGTTTAACAACTTGAGGAGATCCAATGTCTTCTAGCTATTTCAGGAAGGACAGTCCTAAATTTGATGGAACCAACTATGGAATATGGGAGATCAGGATGGAGACACATCTAAATTGCATTGGAAAGGACATCTGGGATGTTACAAAGAATGGCTATATGACTCCTACTCAGAATCAACTTAATCCACCAAACTTGGCTAAAGATGAGGAAAATGATTGCAAAGCAAGAGAAGCACTTTTGAGCGCATTATCAGATCAGAAAATCATGAGATTATTAGATAGGTCTACTACTAAAGCTATTTGGGATCATTTGGAAAGATTGAATGAAGGAGATTCCACAGTCAAAACTACAAAACTTGAAAGCTTCCGGGTCAGGTATGAAAATCTAAAAATGGAAGAAGATGAAAGGATTTCTGCTTTTATGGAAAGAGTTAATGAAATTGTTTTGGGTATTAAATGTTGTGGAGGAACCTTAAGTGAAGATGAAATTGTTTCAAAAGTTTTAAGAGGATTGCCACCGACATATAAAATGAAAGTTACTACTATAAATGAGCTAAGAACAATGCCTAATACATCAGTAACTAGGGATACATTGATTGGAAAACTTTCAGCTTTTGAAATTGAGGAATCTGGTCATGTTGCTACTATAAAGGCAGATTTAGATTTTAAGGCATCAAAATCATCTACACCACCATTTGACAAGTCTGATTGGAAAGCCTTATATGCAAGAGAACATGAGGAAAGCAGGAGAGAAAATGAAGAACTTGAAGAACTTGAAGCACTATTTGCAAGAAAAATGCCTAAAGGTCTAGTTGGAAGTAAGTATGAAGGTAAGGCACCCTTTAAATGTTTTAATTGTAATAAGATTGGTCATATGGCTTCTAGATGCGTTGATAGACATGCTAGACTAGGAGAAGTTAGAAGAACATACAAGCCTAACCCTGAATATCAGAGATACAGATTTAAGAAGAATAAAGATAAATCTTGTTATCTTGCTGACGAAGGAGTCACTCATGATTCTAATGAGGATCTGATAGACAATGGATGGGTTTTTGTTTCTATAACAAAAGATCAACGGGCACCTACTGTTCAACCAGTAGAAGAAGCCTTGGCAGCTAAAATTGAAGTTAAGGATGAATGGATCATTGATTCTGGATGTTCACATCACATGACTGGTGATAAAGGTAAATTCTTGAACTTTCAGGAATATAATGGAGGCCTAGTAAGATTTGGAGATGACCAAGCTTTTTTAATCAAAGGAAAAGATATAATATCTCTTGATGGTAAGCATAATACTGACAATGTTTACTATGTATAAGGTTTAAAGCATAATCTTTTCAGTGTTCGTCAATTAGTTGAAAAGGGATTTCAGTTACAATTCAAGAATGGTAAATGCAAAATTATGAACAGATTTGGTTTGGAAATTGCAATCGGTAATAAAACTAGAGGTAACATCTTTCATTTGAGTAACAATGAAAAGATATGCTTGATTGCACACATTCATCAAAGTTGGGTATGGCATAAGAGAATCTATCATGTAAATTTTGATTACATGGTAAAAATCGGTACTACTAAGGCAATTAGAGATTTACCTAAGATTGTTAAGCCTCACAATCCGGTATGTAAGGAATGTCATGTCATGCCCAAACTTTTGGGCACAAACGGAATAATTTTTTTTTTTGAAATACTTAACTTAGTACAATTAACTTATTAAAATAATGCAAAACTAGTTTAGTCTTAACTATGTTTTGAGTGAATCTAACAACTAAATCTATTAGGTGAAAAATGATCTAAGTTAAAAGTGGGATAATAATTCCCCAAAAGAATTATTATTATCTCCCATTAATAAATGATTAAACTCACTTAATGGATAATCTATAAATTAATTGATAAGGGTTATTAATAATCCTCATAAAGTCCTTTAATTGCCTAGGGTCTAAATTAATTTGCCCTAGCTCTTAGATTAAATAAACCTATCAAGCAAAATTTCCATTAATTAAAATACCTTATAATTTAAAATTTAAAGGGGGCCATCTTGACTTACAAATGTCATTTTAATTCCCTAAAGACTAACCCGCCAAAGAGTTTTAAATTTAAAGCATCTTATTAAAATGCTTCTACATACATATAAAAATTGAAAGCGAATTAATTAATCTACAAATAGCTATTTTATGCCCATATAAATATTAAATTTTACTTACATATATACATATTCAAAGGATAAAGGGGTTCCTCTTTTTTTATTTACTTTTAAAAGAACCCAAAAGGTCCACATGCTAACCCTAACCCAAAATTGGGTTAGGGTTGCATATAAATTTTCTTTTGAAACAACCCTAAACTTTCCATTCTACCCACACACATTTTTTATTTTATTTTATAATATTTTTGTGTGTTTTGCCCTAACTCAAAAATTGGGTTAGGGATTTGTGTAAGAGGGTGCATGTTTTTTTTTTTGTGTGTGTGTGTGCAGGTCTGTGTTGGGGATGGCGGCCATGCAAGTCACGAAGGGCGGCGACCAAGAGGGATGACAGTGGTCGAAGGGGATGGTGGCGGCCGAGGGTGAAGGCAGGACAGCAGATGTCGAGCGGGGTTACCCCTGGGTGACATATATATATTTTCAATAACACACTTAGCAGAACTATAAGTTTCCTTTCTGATTAATCTTTTTATACATGCAGCAATTAACAATATCATTTACAACACGATAATGGTGAAATATTCATTTCTAATAGGATAAATTTATGAGTTTTATATTCTGCTCTCTTTTTTTTTTGTTATAAGCATTATGTAAACTAATATTAAAATACACACAAAACAACAAGCTTTAATGTAATCTTATCTATAATCTTTTAAAAAAAAAGAGGCTATTACTATTGGGTTTATTTTCTGCAATAAATGAAAGAGCAAATGACAGATTTAATTAAATTATAGCTGCATAAATAAAACTAGAATGTAAAAACTATCATATACTATTTCCATTTTGCATAAGGGATAAAATGAACTTTTATTTGCAGAATAAACATAAATGCAACATATAATATTTCAATAGCATTGGGAACTTAATCCCAAACATAGACATGTTTCTTTTTCTTTCTTTCATTCATGACTAAATAGGAGGATACATTTCTTTAAGAGCATTTAACACCCAATATGAATATCATTACAAATGGGTTAGAAAACCCTACTACACTTCTCCTTTCCATTTAAATAAGAACTATGAATAAAATACAACATTTCTTTACTTTTGGAATAATAAATACAATATTGGCTTTTTCCCTTACAAGCTACAAAAATAAATACATTTTTCTTGAAACTTTTCTGCAACATAAAACGACAACAAATCTCTTCATCTTTTCTCTCCAATCCCAAGCAACCTACAAATAGAATACAACTTGACCATGGAGAGCTCACCTCCCAGCCTAGGCTTACTAGAAGCCACCCCTGAGCTTGGAGAACCAAGCACTAGATGGGTCACAAACAAACAATCACAACAAACAATAGGGCAAACACTCAACATACATTTTCCCAACCCAAGCTACACTCTCACCACAACTCGTGATGATCTTTCCATGGGTGGAAGTGGACCAAATACCATTGGGGAGACTGCAAGCATGGAACAACTCAAGCCACCTCATGGCAATAAAAAAAAACAACAAATACATCTCCACACCCTTATGCCCCCCAAAGGCATAAAAGCCATATCTTCTCCCCTTATGACCCCCAAATGCATACACAAGGCTATGCAGCAAGGGTCACAAAGAACACCCTTGAGATCACTCTCCATAGGGAGAGCCTCTCACCCAAGGCTGTCATACTTCTTCCACCCCAAGACCATCCTACTCTCCCAAGAGTAGAGGCCTTGGACACTCCCAATACATGAAAACATAAAAAGAACAAGGGAAGGAAAAATTACATCTTTCTCCTACAAAGCAAATTACATATACACATCTTCTCATACAAGCTTTTTTTTTTAAAACAACATATACAATATAACTAAAAAGAAGTAGAACCAACCTTAATCCACCAAAAGGTATGATAGACTTAGTTGGGGATGAGCAGCCCAAATCCACACAAACTCTTCACCAACACTTCACCAAAAATTCTATCCTACAACTATTCCTTTCAAAATTTGCATAATCTCCAACAATGGAGAGTGGGTGATTACTCACTAAGTTCCTAATCCTTGCCTAAGAAGGCCTCTCTCACTCTTCCCAACCCCTTGGGTAAAGTGAGAGTTCGCATTGGTTGTTCTTCCCAACCTCTTACATGTTGCTAAAACTGGAAAGGGAAAAGGTAAGAGAGGATGGGGAAGAGAGTTTGACACCAAAAGGGAAGGTTGTCTATCCTAGGAGGAACCTTCTAAGTTGAATTTTCGCTCACCTTGGGAAAACCACTTTTTGAGGTGACTAAACAGTCACATGGGAGTAGTCACATGTTTAAAAATACCCCTAACCCATAGGTATACCCTTTGGAAAAGCCCTAAAACTGACCCTAGGAGTCCATTTGACCCCTTAGAAACCCAACTGAAGTTAACCTATGGGTCAAACCTGAGTTGACCACTCCCAAGACTCCCTACCCAAGGCAAATTTGGGACCACACTCATATGTTTGAATGGATTTGGTAAAAACAAAACTCCTTCCAAGAGACAAGTCAAAATCAATGACACTAATCAGCACGTGTCAAGTGACACAATAAAATACAATATAAAAATCAAACATGGAATTGGTCTCTTGTAGGTCTAATCAATTAAATAAAATCAATTTAACACACATGCATCATTTACTTTCACAAATAAAATACAATACAAATGGGGTGTTGTCTCTCCAAATAGACAACCCCTAGCTTAACAAACGTACATAGGTCTAGGTTTGGTTCTCCATATTATTTCCATGGTCACATGGATAATTTTCCTGTGCATCTCAATTAACACATTAGTAATTCCAAATAATCACAAATATATATAATTAAACACATGGATTCCATTGCACGTCAAACACTCATACATTTGACAATAATAAATCAATATCTCATATATTCCAATTCGATTCCACATAAGCAATTATAATAATCCTCAAAATTGAACCATTCATATAATATGCATCCTATTTCTATAATCAAAATGAAGTCTTGCAAAAGCAATAATGACAAACATCATTTCAAGTAATTTCTATTCTAGTAACATATAAAGTTTCATATTCATAATGCATAAAATGAAGCATCCATATATGTCAATGTGATCCAAATCATGGAATCATATAAGCTCTAAATCCATAATGCATAAAATAAAGTATCCATAATAGTCTCAATCTGAAAATAACAGAAATGTCAGGATGAGTCGAGGTAGGGCCTCACATGTCAATTTAGAGAACAAGTTAGAGCATCTTTTAAAAGTATTCTAGAAAAATCAAATAATGCTCTTGACTTAATTCATATTGATTTATGTGGTCTAGCTAGAACTAAAAGTTTACAAGGTGATAGATATTTCATGCTAATCATTGGCAACTATTCTAGAATCTGTTGGGTTACTTTTCTCAGAGAAAAATCAGAAGCACTTGGGAAGTTCAACCTATTCAAAGAAATGGTGGAGAATGAAACTGGTAAGAAAATCAAAAGTTTGAGATCAGATCAAGGAGGTGAATTTACATCTAAGGAATTTAATGCATTCTGTGAAGTGAATGGAATCAAAAGACAGTTATCAGCACCCCGGACACCACAACAGAATGGAGTTGTAGAAATGAAAAATAGAACTATCTTGGATGCAGCTAGAAGTATCTTATTAGAAGAAAATCTTCTATATGTATATTGGAGAGAGGCAGTAAGAAGAGTGGTCTATACATTCAACAAGGTTCACATCAAAGGTGAAACTGATAAGACCCCTCATGAACTATGGTTTGGTATTATTCCTACTCTTAAATATTTCAGAATGTTTGGTAGTAAATGCTATATTAGAAGAGATGAGTATATTGGCAAACTTGATCCTAGAAGTGCTGAATGAATATTTCTTGGTTATTCATCTAAGAGAAAGGTATATAGATGTTTTAACAAGAGATTGCAGAAAATTGTTGAGAGTACAAATGTGAAGATTGATGAACAATTTAGAGGAACTTCAAGGTATATAGACTCTGAACCGGTAATAGAAATACTGGTAAATGATCCTATATTGAACCCACCGGTACAGAATGAAGATCCAGTTACACCGGTATCATTTGAAAATTCCATTGTAACTGAGGAACAATAGCAAATGAAGACACCCTGGTATGTAAGACTGAATCACTCTGAAGATCATATAATTGGAAACAGGTATAAAGGAGTTATGACAAGAGGATGACTGGCAAATGAAGAGTTATGTCTTATTTCTCAAATTGAACCATCATCAATTAATGAGGCATGTAAAGATAAACACTCGATTAAAGCTATGGAAGAAGAATTAGAACAAATTGAGAAGAATAAAACATGGACATTAGTTCCCCAACCTAAAGACAAAAATTTGATTGGAACTAAATGGGTATTCAGAAACAAACTTAATGAAGATGGTAAAATAATAAGAAATAAAGAAAGACTAGTGTGTAAGGGATATTCTCAGAAAGAAGGAATTGATTATAATGAAACCTTTGCACCGGTAGCTAGAATTGAGGCAGTTAGATTATTTTTGGCTTTTGCAGCACACAAGAACTACAAAGTATATCAAATGGATATTAAATGTGCATTTCTGAATGGAGATCTTGAAGAAGAATTTTACATTGAACAACCTGATGGATTTTTTTGATAGATAACAAAGATATGGTTTGCAGGTTAAGAAAAATTTTGTATAGGTTGAAGCAAGCCCCAAGAGCTTCGTATGCAAGATTGGATAAGTATCTTTTGAAGATTGGATTTTCTAAAGGTAATGCTAACAGTAACTTATACTATAAAGTGACTAATGATGACATCTTGGTTTTAGAAGTTTTTGTTGATGATATAATCTTTGGAGGAGGAGATGGATTATGTAAATACTTTTCTATTGAAATGCAACAAGAATTTGAAATGTCTATGATTGGAGAAATAAAATTCTATTTAGCTTTGTAGATTTCACAGACTGATAAAGGTATATTCTTGAGTCAATTCAAGTAATTGAAGGAGTTACTAAAGAAATTTGGGATGGAGAACTCTAAACCAGTAAGCACACCTATGAATACAAATGACAAATTATCACTAAGGGATGAATCTACACCTGTTTATCCGACTAGGTACAAATCTATGTTAGGTGGTTTATTGTATTTAACACAAACTAGACTTGATATTATGAATGCAGTATGTATTGTTTCAAGATTTTAGAGTAATCCTAGAGAAAATCATGAATCAACAGTAAAAGGGATTTTCCAGTACTTACAAGACACTACAAATCTTGGTTTGTGGTATCCTAGAGATGAAAACTTTGAATTATGTGCATACACATATGGAAATTGGGCAAGAGATGTGGATGATAGAAAAAGCACCATTAGTGGAGCATTTTTTCTTGGAAGTAGATTAATTTCTTGGTTGAGTAAAAAACAAAGTTGCACATCTTTATCAACAACAGAATCCGAATACGTTGCAGCAGCAACTAACTGTACACAGGTATTATGGCTTAAGCAAATGTTGAAGGACATAAAGGTAAAATGCAAGGAACTTATAACTATCTATTGTGATAACACTGCAACAATTGACATATCTAAGAATATGGTATTACATTCTAAAACCAAACATTTTCTTTCAAACTGAATTTTCTGAAAGAGAATGTTGAAGCAAAAGAAGTAAAACTGGTTTATGTGAATACTAAAGAGCAGATTGTAGATATTTTGACTAAACCTCTACCTAAGGAGACCTTTGAATATCTCAAAGATTAGCTTGGGGTCATATCCCCACCGGTAGAGACCTATACAGTTGATGTTTGTCATCAACCGTTAGAATTAATAGAGAAATCTTTTACTCCGGCTTTGATGAGGAAGCTACTTATCAGGGGGAGTAGTTGGTATAATGAATTGGTTGGTATTTTGTATTTGAATCTAGTTTTGTATTAGCTTTGTCATTTGATGTCAAAGGGGGAGACATATCTATGGAAAAACACATTATCTTTTGGGGAGAGATTATTCATTGGGGGAGGGATTGTTACTTTGAGATTGATTACTCTTTGTATTTGAATTTTGATTTTTGACTATGATCTCTTTTGGAAGATTGTTGGTTTTTGGTATTTGGCATTTCTATTTTGGCACTTTGATGGTTTTTCCATCTTGTGTTTCCATCAATGCCAAACGGGGAGATTGCTAGTATTTTGGTATGGTTTTGTCATTGATGTCAACACCTATCAACACTTATCAACTCTGGCACTTTGAAGGATTGACAATGTTCACCAGTAAGCAAGTGACTTATGCACAATCACTAGTATCTGGCACACCGACAGGATATATTGTTCATTGACACTTGGAATGATATGGAAAACACCTGGTTATGTCGAAGACATCATTTGGACACCTTGTCTTGGAGATTTGTTCATTGGTATATTCATGTTTGCATATTTTCTCTTACCAGCAAATAGGTCAAGGATCAGCACCGACAGGCTTATCTATTCCAGATCAGCATGACACGCTTTGGAGATGATTTATTATTGTTGTAAATGCATGAAGCTGACATGTTGACTCGATTATTGCATCGGATATTAATTTACATGTAAAATATTTTATTGTAATATCCTTTAGAGCCGACCTACTAAAATTGGTCTTAGGTTATGGTATAAATGTAAGATCTTATTTGTAAGATCAAGTGTGGAATGTGAAGGAAGAAATAACTCAGTATATTCAAGAATAAGCAGAGATTTACATGCAGATATCATTTGAAGGTTGAAGGAGGATTTTGTGAAGACAATCAAAACTACACCGGTATTGAATCCAACATAGAAAGATGCTATTTTGAGCAGTACATCTTTATTGGATTTAACCATCCAATTGTAGTCAGTGTGACTCCTATTTGTGTTTGAGCAGTGAGCTCTAGGTTCTTGGCCTTTCTACATGTGCAGACCCTATTTGTATACACATACTATCTATAGTAGTATCATCTGATTGTGGGCAAGGTTTCCCACTGTGGTTTTTCCCCTTACAGGGTTTCCACTTACAAATATTGGTGTTATGTGTTGTTGATGTTATTGTCTTTCTATTTCATGCATTAATCTTTACCAGTACTCCAATTAACTGATAAACTGTCTACCAACATAAAGTTTGGTTTATTGGTATTAAGAATTAAGGTTGGTTAATTTATTTTTGGTTTGAATTTATTTGACAACTGATTCATCCCCCCCTCTCAGTCGTCTCTAGGACCTAGCATGGAAGATGCACATGCTTGTAATTTTGGCAAAGGGAGTAGTGTATATGCTTAGGGGGAGTAATTTTGATTATGGTATCATTTTTGCTTTGTAAGCACTTAGATGTCAAATTTTCCTAAGTGTTTCCATCAATGCCAAAGGGGGAGATTGTTGGTATTTTGATGTTGTTTAGTTGTGATTGTCATTCATGGACACACACTTATTTTATGTATGAGTTATTCTCCACCGGTAATATGTGTTGTATTGTTCCCACCAATATTATATGCCTTTATATGTATAGTCTTTGTTGGTAGAAGACTATCGGTGTTTTGCAGAAGAAGCTTACTGGTCAAATCATGACCGAGGACCCCAAATGGCAACCAATCGTTTTTGAAGAATGAAACACTATGTTTTAGTTTACCAATCTTTCTTTGTAAACTAGTAAACGGTATACTGTATTTTGTTAAACCAACAAACTTGTAATGTGTGATGAGTTATCATCCACCGACACCGATGGAGTGATTTTGTGTCATGTTACCAAATGTGTCTAGATGCTTTGAACCTAGGAAATTGTAGTCTAATATTATTGGACCGACATGAAATCAAATTCATATATGAGGACATCATGTCTAGGGTTTTATGTGTGTGTATGTGTGTATGCGAAGTGTTGAAGAGAAGATTAGGTCTTCACAGAAAAGGCATCATGCGATAGAGATTAACAACCAAAGGATAGAAGATTGAAGTAATGTTGCAATGCATTAACATAGAGCAGTCAAGGATCTAATCAAGCATTCTGTGCTACTTTCTAGATCATTCACTTGTTGATTACTAATCACTTCAACAAGTCTGAAACCCTTAACTGGGTAGGCCTAGTCAAGCCTATTGTAAATCCTCTAACAAGGTGGTTCACAGTTGTGGATCTGAAATCCTAAAACAAGGTAGTCTTTAATAGGACTTATCTCCTAATAGAGATCTGGATTCCTAAGAAGGATTTGTTCTGGTAAAGAACATTGTAAGGCCTTAACCGGTCTGACCATAACCGGTCTGGTTACTATTTTGTAGATAGTTGACTAGTGAGTTTTACTCACCATGGTTTTTCGCATTACGGTTTCCACATCAAAATATCCTATGTTATGGTGAATGTGCTTCTGTGGGTGAATACTCTATTTGTTATTTGGCTTGTTTGTTTTTTAACTGGTTTGTTGTTTAAATTACTATACCGGTCTGCAGTAAAATTGCTTAAGAGTTTGGTTAAGTTTTTTGGCATACTAATTCAACCCCCCTCTTAGTATTAAGGGCCCATGTATTACACACATTGTAGAAACATTTGTTAGAAACAATGCACCACTGAGAGTGGGGTGAATCAATAGTTCTTAATCTTTTTCCCTTTAACTAACTTATGTGTGTATACCGGTCATGGGATCTAACATAAAACGGACTTATAGGTTAGTGAGGAGACTAATCACAAATCCAACCACACACAAAGGGACATCACATAACAGTAGCATGTATGAGGAAAACCCAAGATGGGAAAAACCTCAGTGGGCAATGTTGGTGGAGTCTACTGCTCCAATCCAGCCTCACAATGAAATTTATTGCAAAGTTTAGGGAACCAACTCAAGGAGTTACAAACCTTGATTTAGGGCACCAACCCCTAATTTAGGGCACCAACCCAAGGAGCACCAACCCCTAACTAATTTTTTGGCTACAACCAAAAGGAGCTACAACCCCCACATTGAGCTAGAACTCAGTAATCACAATGATAGCATCAAATACAAAAGTAGTTATTTTGTTACAAGTGAATCTTGTAACCATTTCATATACCTTACTCTGTCGAGGTGACACCTTCTTTGCTACACCGATACACCTCTTCTACTGCTCTCATCTATTGCTGTAATATCGGTAAAATCTACTAGTTCACCTCTTTTCTTCATCTTCTTCTTCTTCTTCTTCTTCTTCTCTATTGGATCTCGTCCTCATTGTTATGTTCTCCTCTTTTCTTCTTCTTCTTCTTCTTCTTCTTCTTCTTCTTCTTCTCTATTGGATCTCCTCCTCATTGTTATGTTCTTCAGTCCTCTTAACTGCTTTCCTGTCGGTACAAGCACCTACCAGTTCACCTCTCTCTCTACCGGTTCTCACTTCTTTTAGCTTTTCTGTTGCTCTCCATGATACTACTCTCACCCGGTTCTATGCATGCCTTCTTTGCAATTACCTTTTCTTCTTTTCTGCTAGTATGGACACTACTGGTTCTGCACTTCTATTGGTTGAACACTCTAACCCTGTTTTCCCTCACATCAAGTCTCTTCTTTATCTCCTTGAAGAGAACTTGACTGATTTGCTCTCACATGCAGCAACCATATCTTCTTTTGTTTAGCAACACTTAACAATCTCTTTAGATTTCATGTTTATATCCCAGTCTTCCTGCCAAAAGCCAATTCAAATCACTGGTGGTTAGGGTTTTCTCCATACATCATGAGGCACAACGAATGCAATCAAATCTAATTGGATCACAACTCAGAGATGACTGCCTACACATATCCACCATTTTTGTGGCATCCATAACATGCCTTCCTATTTCAGCAACCTGCAAACAATCTATTGGCACACCCCTTGGTCAATCACCATTAATGGCTTGATGGATTGCTTCAACAACTTTGATCTTCATTTAGTCAAACTAAATTGATTAGTGCATGCCATGGATATGGTCCGATTTCATCCTGCCTCGACCCACAACTCCTCTGCAAGCATCCCTCGAGCTCCACAATCACCATAAGTGTTGGACCAACTGCCAACTACTTCATCGTCAGTCTACACTGACTTTTTTAATTTTGCCACTTCACTTCCATGTGGCAATATTGTCGGTATCCACCTTGGCATACTGCTTTCTTGGTTCATCTTAGTCACTGACCACTCATAACTGGCACACACATACTGGTCCACTGACCCTACTGACACAAATCAGCTTGTCAGTTATCCCTTATGTCTGCACTTCATTGCTCTGCCGGTGAAACACCTTTGTAAATATATTCACTTACTAGCACCATAGCTACTCTAACAACTCTCCTTATCTTTAAGTTTGTTGCACTTTTCTTTATTAGTTGAGAGCCTTATCTTCCTTATCTCTTCTCTTATGTTTCATTGGTTGACATAATATGTCAATTATCACCAATGCAGATTTAGGTAGATGTGTCTGTCGGTGGACAACATACATTCCTTCTTGCCAGTGAGACACATTAATGACACCAAGTCATCAAAGTCCAATTGTTCTGCATCAACCTCCCTTCAGCATCCTGGTATCACCATATATATTCTTGTAGACACACTAGCATCCTTCTTCATCAAACCGGTTCTCCTCTCAATAGGTTTCTTAGGATGAAAATCATACCATCTTCCTTCAATATCTCGGTAGCACAGATTTTCTTATCTGGTCTCTGCATTCAACCACCTGTCTATCTCAGGGAATCATTCTACCGATGCGAGTGTGAATTTACCTGGGGGAGGATACATCTTCAACATGACATATGTCCTGGTGGTTTTCCATATGTTATCCTGCACACAGTAAAAACACTCTATCAACCTATCACCTAGCCTGTGATAGCTTCTTCATCTGGTGGAAGTCCTGCTAGTTATCCTTACACTAGCAATATGGTGGCCTACACATACTTCTCCTATACTGGTGTTGATGTGAACCAAATAGCATCCTACCACTTTAGCACAATCAATGGTCATGTAATCTCTTTATTCCAGTTGTATGCACCAGCAAATCAACAACCCTTTTACTGAGTGGAGTGGTCACTTTAATGCACCTTTAGCATACCGGTACATGTCAGTTATTCCTTCTGCATGAAGATGGTCACCTAGTTGTCACCAATGACAACACATCAACTCTTCTCCCTTACCAGTCCATCTTCTATTCTGATTGACATCAAACTCTAATGCCAACAACCTCTTGTTCACTAGTTGACATCAATGTTAGTGATACTAGTAACATCCTATACCGGTTGACATCAATGACAAAACAATGCCAATAATCTCCCCTTTTGTCATTGATGTCAGCACATGCAGCATCTAGTATACTACAATAACATTTGGTAACATTTCTCCCCCTTTGACAACAATGGCAAAGGGCACTATCAGGATAACATTCCTTCTTGTATCTATCCAGCACTGACATAAATATTTCTCCCTCTTTTTACCGGGTGCATCTCCCCCTTTGAAGATTATGCACAACATCATCTTAATCATGAAAACTTGAGATGGAAATCTTAGGTACCAAACAACCCTTAACAACATACATTGGCCTCCCTCCTTCTTTCGCTCAATCATCAACACTCAAGGGTCTCTCTATTGAGCATGTGGTCCTACCAGTTTGCCAGACTTCTCTTACTTTCAACTAATGACCCATAGTCAGATGAGCTATTTATTTTCCTATATTATGAAGCATCTTCTTGATTTGCTTCTGTGTTTAGTATATCTAATATTACTCTGAAGTATGGCCCCAAACTCCCCCCAAAGCACAAACCTCTGATCTTCATCTTATCAAGTCAAGTCCTAAATTAGGACTCACATCAATACCTGTGGCATCCATCATCATGACCATAATGCCAACTGCAGGTCACATATCCAACCGATTGACCCATAAAGATGTATACACATAAGATTTGCTACCAGACTAATACATGTCATTCATGTCCTTTCCAATAACACCTGAGACATAACCACATCCATCTAGGATATCAGAGTTATTACAATGATCCCTCAACTCATTGACTTACATAACCTGCAACACTAATCAACATCCGTTCGGGTAACATGTTGTACATATCAGTCTCTTATCTCTACCCGAGACACTTTCCTCTTTACCTTTATCTCGTGATTCCAAATACCTCTTCTACCATTCATTTCACCAACAAAAGCTTGTTCTTCTTCTTCTCCACTTTCACTAAGGGGATGAATGATCTAATCAGCATTTAGCTCCCCCTTAGACCTGTATCTTCTTTGAGCCATAGGAGATGTCACTAGTGCATTGAATGCACAGTGTCGATCCATAGTCCTACTTTCCTTCTTCTTCCTCCGTGTTTGCTTGGTCTCGCTTTTCTTCCCTTTTTTAGTCTTGGGAGGTTTCTTCTTCTCCTACTGATTGATCCTTACACTTCCATTTTCTACATCACAGCCGAAAGTGGTTCTATAGTATCTCACAACATCCATCCCAACTTCATGATTGGGAAATCTCTTAGCATGCCAGTTGAACCATCTTCTTCTGGTCATCCCATTGTATCCTGCTACCAAACCCCTTGATATTATGGGAACAAAATCTCTTCTATGTTTGTTTCATGCAATATTTTATCTCTCATATGCTCTATATCCATTTCTATGTTGAGCATAGCTACTAAACCGGTAGTCATGTGACTGCAAGTTAATTCTTCTGCAGTTATGACTTTTATGACTAGAGCCACTACACCTCCAACAAATGACATTATTGTTTCTAGGAAGAACATACTGTCTATTCCTAGACATCATTTTGCATTCATCTTCCCTATGGCCATATGCCTTACATGCAAAAAAGTAACCGGAAATATGAGGCATATTACTTACAAATTTATTTTGCCAAGCTTGAGGAGACCTTACTGGTTTAGTGTCTCGATTTCTACTTCTCCGGGTATGAATCTTGGATTGTCCACATTCTGCAACTCTTCCTAAAATTTTCTACTTTCCTCATACATACTTTGTCTTGTGGACATCAACATTTCCTTGTCTTCTACCGAGATGAGGTCTTTTGTGATGTCTTCTCATGTTCTTGCTTTCGGTGAAGTCGCCTTCTCTCAACTTCCCTTTTACTTTTGGATCTGTATGATTCCTTCTTGTAGCATATCAGATTGTGAAGGTTTGTCCTCTGCCTTTTCCATTTGAGGAGACAAACTGAATGTCTTCTTGAGAAGTTTCCTTTCTAGTGGAGCATTCACCGATACCACATCCTAGTCCTCAATTATCCTTGGAATGTTTTTGTAGGCATAACATCATATCCAAGGCTTTAGTGCCACCATCATATTTCTTTCTCAGTTTAAGCTCATCTTGGCACTTATCCAACTCTTATGTGAGCTTTGCAACTTCATCCTTAAGAGCATGACACTCCTTTCCTTTAGTCTCCACCTCTTGCTGTAACACTTTGCACCTACACCTATTGGTATCTGGATCCAATCTGGATTCCACATTCACATTCTTAGCATCAACCACTTGTGCTTTCATATTGGCAAGGGCTAACTCTGATTATTGAAGACTATTGACCAACCAGTTCTGTTCCATAATAGTAGCATTCTTGAACATCTTGTATTCTCTCCTCAGAATCTCCATTTCACTTTCCTTGGAGTCCAAGACTGATTTCAAGTCATCAGTCAATATTTTTGCCTCTTCTAGTTGAGTGGTCAATAGACCAACCTTTTGGTTTGATTCTTCAAGGCAGGTTCTCAACTCACCGCAATCCTCATGAACTGATCTTTTGTATTTTTAAAATTCATTTCTAACATTTTGTAGCTCTTCTAGAGCACTTACTAGTTCACACTTAAGATCTAGTTCTGCATCTTCTTCTTCTTTATCATCATCATTTCCAAATAGATCTTGCCAGCTAGATCTATCTACCTTGTCTCCTTCCTCTTCATCTTCTTCAAGGTTGTTGCCAAATACATCATACCGATGGGATATATCTACATTATCCCCTTTTGATTTGTGATTCTCAAAGTCTGTCTCATGGTCCATGAAGACATGAGTCTCCACATCACCAAAACTACTGCAGAACTCTAGACTGCCTCTGTCATCTGCACATGTATCTGCTACATTGTTCTTCTCACTCTCACAAGCTGATTGAGTGGCGTAGGGTTCATTTAAATAGAGTTTCTTTAGTCTATCCCATATACTTTTTGCCTATTTACACTTATCCACCTATGAGGTAACATTACCAGTGAATCCATAGAGAATAGCCTTCATGGCTTCATCATTGCACTTGCATCTTCTTTCTTCTTCAGGTTTAGGGGGAGGACTAACATTCCTAGGGAGACCATTAATAACTACCATCCAGACATCATAACCAAGGGAGGACAGGTAGACTTCCATTCTACAACTCCAAATGACATAGTTAGATCCATTAAACACTGGAGAAGGGATTGACACTAAACAGACCATTGTATCCTTAAGCTAGAATCTACCTAAGTAAGAGAAAGCTTGATAAACAGGGTACATAGGCTCTGATACCAATTGTTAGACCAAATGCACCACTGAGAGGGGGGTGAATCAGTGGTTCTTAATTTTTTTCCCTTTAACTAACTTATGTGTGTATATCAGTCATGGGATCTAACATAATGCCGACTTACTAGTTAGTGAAGAGACTAATCACAAATGCAATCACACACAAAGGGACATCACATAACACTAGCATGTACGGGGAAAACCCAAGATGGGAAAAACCTCGGTGAGCAATGTTGTTGGAGTCTACTACTCCAATCCAGCCTCACAATGAAATTTATTACAAAGTTTAGGGTACCAACCCAAGGAGCTATAACCCCTGATTTAGGGCACCAACCCCTAACTAATTTATGGGCTACAACCCAAAGGAGCTACAACTCATGTACTAACCTACAACTTAGTGATCACAATGATAGCATCAAATAAAAAAGTAGTTATTTTGTTACAAGTGAATCTTGTAACCATTTCATATACCTTACTCTGCCGGTTATACACCTTCTTTTCTACACTGATACACCTCTTCTGCTGCTCTATCTGCTACTATAATGCCGGTAAACTCTACCGGTTCACTTTTTTTTTTTCTTCTGCTCTGCTGGATCTCCTCCTTACTGTTATATTCTTTAGTCCTCTCAACAGATTTCCTACCAGTACAAGCACTACCGGTTCACATAGTTACCTTTTCTTCTTTTCAGCTAGTATGGGCACTACTGATTCTGCACTTCTACCGGTTGAACACTTCAACCTTGTTTTCCCTCACACTCAGTCTCTTCTCTATCTTCTTGAAGAGCGCTTGAGTGATCTGCTCTCACATGCAACAACTCTATCTTCTTCTGTTTAGCAACACTTAACAATCTCTTTAGCTTGCATATTTATATCCCAGTCTTCCCGCCAAAAGACAATTCAAATCACAGGAGGTTAGGTTTTTCTCCAAAGATCACAAGGCACACTAAATCCAATCAAATCTGACCGGATCACAACTCAAAGATGACTGCCTGCACATATCCGCTATTTTCGTGCCATCCATAACATGCCTTCCTATTTCAGCAACCTACAATCAATCTGTCGATACACCCCTTGCTCAATCACCATTAATGGCTTGATGGATTGCTTCAACAACTTTGATCTTCATCCAGTCAAACTACATCAATTAGTGCATGCCATGGATATGGTCCGATTTTGTCCTGCCTTAAGTTGCAACTCCTCTGCAAGAATCCCTCGATCTCCACAGTCACCATAAATGTTGGACCAACTGCCAACTACTTCATTGTCAGTCTACACTGACCTATGCAAGTTTTCCACTTCACTTCCACATGGAATTACTGTCAGTATCCACCTTGGCATATTGCTTTGTTGGTTCAGCTTAGTCACCAACCACTCATAACCGGTACACACATACCAGTCCACTGACCCTACTATCACAAATCACCTTGCCGGCTATCCCTTATGTCTGCACTTCACTGCTCTGCCAGTGAAACACCTCTGTAAATATGTTCACTTTCTGACACCATAACTACTTCGACAACTCTCCTTATCTTTTAGTTTGCTGCACTTGTCTTTATAAGGTGAGAGCGTTATCTTCCTTATCTCTTCTCTGATGTTTCACCCATTGACATAATATGTCAACTATCACCAATGCAGATTCAGGTAGTTGTGTCTACTTGTGGACAACATACATTTCTTCTTACTAGTGAGACACATTGATTAGACCAAGTCATCACACTCTTTTCAGTATCCTAGTATCACCATATATATTCCTACAGATAGACTAGCATCCTTCTTCATCAAACTGATTCTCCTCTCTACAGGTTTGTTAGGATGACAAACACACCATCTTCCTTCAATGTCCTTGTAGCACACCTCATTTTCACTTGCTTATCCAATCTCTGCATTCAGTCACCTGTCTATCTTAGGGAATCATTCTACTAGTGCAAGTGTGACTTTACCGAGGGGAGGATGCATCTTCAACATGACATATGTCCCGATGGTTTTCCATATGTCATCCTGCACATAGAGGCAACATACTCTATCAACCTATCACCTAGCCTATGATAGTTTCTTCATTCAGTGGGAGTCTTGCTAGTTATCCTTACACTAGCAATCTGGTGGCCTGCACATACTTCTCATATATCGGTGTTGATGTGAACCAAATAGAATTCTACCACTTTAGCACAATCAATGCCCATCATGTAATCTCTTTATTCCGGTTGTATATACCACCAAATCAACAACCCTTTTACTGAGTGGAGTGGTCACTTTACTGCACCTCTAGCATACGAGTACATGCAAGTTCTTCCTTCTACATGAACATGGTCACCTAGTTTTCAGCAATGACAACACATCAACTCTTCTCCCATACTGGTCCATCTTCTATTCTGGTTGACATCAAACTCTAATGCCAACAACCTCTTTTTAACTAGTTGACATCAATGTCAGTGATACCGGTAACATCCTATACTGGTTGACATCAATGACAACACAATTCCAACAACATTGGGTTCAAATATTCAAACTTGAGACCAATGGGGAGAAAACCCACTACCCAAGACAACTCCCCTACCCATCACAGGGTAATTAAATTTGATTCTTGGTGCAAAGAAAAACATAATATTATGAATTCATCATTTTCCAAATATCATATAGTATTCCTCACAAAAGTAGCAAGGAGAACTTGACTTGTTTTTTATGAGCATAAGGATGAATGATTAGAAAAGTACACACACCACTATATATAGTAATGATGAATAAAAAAATCAAGCAATGGGTGAGATATGTTGGAGATTGTTGGGATAATGGGCAAATATGCATTTGAGTGATGTGTTGTCATTGTTGTCAACATATTCCTCTATGTGTTCCAATGTTGTAGTCAAACTGAGTAAGTTGGTTTGGCCAGTGTGTTGTAGTTGAGTTGTTGCGGATTAAAGGGTTTTGAAGAAAGTATCTCTAGTTGATTTAACTAAAGTTTCTTCTATCTACATGGAGATTTGATTGAGTTATGAGATCTGGTATTGTAGTTGGTTTTATAGTTGTTCATTGTTGATATATGTTCTATATTTTGGTCTGCATTGCTTTGCGTTGCAATATCTTGGTTTGTAGATTTGGTAGAGTGTTTAGTGTGTGTGTGAAAAGTGGACTAAGAATCTGTATCTGCAAGACACAACACTTCAATCAAGTCATTACATGCATGGTTAATCGGAAATAATCAATGAATAATAAACCATAACAAATTGACCCATTGCCTTCTAAAAGATGTGAGTATAAGATTGCTCTCAGATTATTTAGCAATACCAATGACTAGACAACATCAAGATGAAGCATTTTATCTATATGAACATGATGAATGCTAGATGGATGCAATATTGATCTAACAAGATTCAAGCAATAAGTGAGCTGAATGATTTAATCTATATGAAATAATTAACATGCAATATATCAATGAGTCTAGAGCAAAAACAATATAATAACAATATATTCTCTAGCCTGCTTTGAATGAGAGATGAGCCTAAATTTATAGAAAATTCAGAAAGAAACCAATGACTGAGATCAAATGATGACGAGCAGTCAAGATTTTCCAAGAGGAAGCACAATCTAGGTGAATTGATGTGATTTGATGCTTTTCTTAGTTTTAAAGGAAATTGAACTAAAAATAAGATTAAATCATAAAAAACTGATTTATTCTCTATTTCATTCAATTTGAATATTTAATTATTTTAATTGCTTTCTCTGAGATTATTTATCAATTTTTAATTTGTTCTTCAAGGTTATCTCCAATTGATTTCTTTTCTCAAATTTTTAATTCTTTCTTGGTCAATTAATTCCGTTTTTTGATTTATTTCCATTTTTGAAGATTTGTGCTCAGTTGATTTATTTAATTAAATTCCTCTTTTTAATGATTTAATGGCAAATTGATTTATTTAATTAAATATGCAAAAGATATTTAATAAAATAAATAAGATAATTGTTTAAAATGACTTTCTTGGAATATTGGTTGATTAATTTGCCATGTGACATTTGATGGTTAAAGATTTAATTGTGTGCTCAAGATATATTTAATTGCCTTTGGTTAGGACCTTGGTGACGTTGTCGAGATTAGGGGCCCATGGTTTAGATGACCATTTTTAGGGTATTACATTTGCCCCTCTTTGAATTAATGTGCGAGCAACACGTTAGTTCAAAGAAAATTTGATGTCTAGGAGACTCTAGTTCTGAACTTGATTGATCACGAACTAGATGAAAAGCATGGTGTTAAGCTTGATTCGAAGTGACAAAGCTGAATGAAGTCTGAGTAAAGTGATACCGATCCCGAACTTGATTGAACTTAGGAACAATAGCAAACAAAAGATACCGAACTTGAACTTGATTGATCAAGAAGCGGATCTTACTGATCTAGAACTTGATTGATCTAGACACAACGAGTGATGATAAAAATCGATCTTGAACTTGATTGATCAAGATACAATAAAGATAAACTATTCAGCTTGATCAAGAAATGAATGTTGAACACCTGCTTAGATTTAGTGTGATCAAAGAAACTCCTTAACATTAAGAGATTGATTCAGATAAAAGACAAATATCAGTTTGATATGAAGCAATGAAACTGATATGCCCCTAAAAATTGATTCGATTCAGAAATCTCAACTTGATATAAAGCGATGAAGTTGAGATGCCCCTAGTGATGAGGTCTTATTTGATTGATTTTAGTTGAAAAAGATTTTTTGCTCGACTTTCGATGAAGATATGAAAATTTTCTCAACATTTGAAGATGTGAGGTCATAAGGTCACGAGTATGCCCCCTCAAGAGAGAAATTGAAAGATAGCAAGGGTACATGACGATAGGCAATTTTGAGTGATGATAATGATTTGAGCACAAATTGAATCAGAGGAATTTTAAAAAAAAATTAGTGAGAAATTGAGCGCAAATTGAAGAAGAGAAATTTTTTTAAAAAAAATTTAGCGAGAAATTGAGCGCAAAGTGGTCCAAATTCTGAAATTGACTAGCAAAATGATCTTGATTTTCCATTTTGATCTCGAAAATGGAATCAGAACGGGCAAATTAGCTAATGGTACAATTTTTGTGTCCATCGGAGCAAATTGAAAAATTAGGTTTTTGGCTATATATGGGACAAAAGTGTCATTTTCAATTCATTTTAACCCTCCAAGTTTGAAAAGTCAAAAAGCTTTCTGTGAAGAAAATGGTGGTCCCTACTCATTAGCATTGATTCAAGTGCCAGAGAAGACATAATCGACCTCGAAACTATGAGCCAATGATAAGCGATCGATCTTAAGCCTATTTGTGTTTCCAATTTTGAATTTTTTTGTTCGTTTTGCAAGTTTTCTGCATGTTTGAAGTCAGTCGTCATGTTTTATCGTGCGAGACAGGATCCTATCTCGTACGAGAAACTGGCAATTTTTGTTTTGTCATTTCAGACCATTAGATTTGTCATTCTAGGGCCACCCATTTGTCGTACGATAGGTCTGTAAAAAGACCATTTTGTCGTGCAGGGTCTAAAAGTTTGTCATTTGGGGTTGTTTTGTCGTAGGACACCTATTCTTGACTCGTATAAAATTATGCTTCTCTGTGCTTTGTCGTTTGGGAAATGGTGAACAGTTTTGAAGGTGTAAACATGAAATTTTGATTTTGCATTTGACTTAGTTGGATTTGCGTGATATTTTACTTCTCATGTAGGCTCATTTGGAATGTTTTATGATGCTTCATTGTTGGATTGTTGTAGGTTCGATTACCTCCTATGTTATTCAGATGTGTGTACCCTCCTATCATGGCATTAGTGCAACATTTATCTGAGGTTGAGCAAGCTCATATTGACTTGTGTGTCTTGACTCATCTGTTGGGATTACCTGATATCCATGTACATCACATAATGCTCACGGCATTGGTAGAGCATTTTCATTCGAAGCATAACACATTTCATTTGTCCTGTCAAGCATGTCTTTGTTGATCCTGACATTTTGACATGGTCCATGAGCTGGGATATTCTTTTGAGCTGGTACAGTGAGGAGTATCCTCTGGCATGTGTCCTAGAAAGATTGATAGGTTGTTTTCTTATGGTAGATAGAGGTCAATAGGGCTTCCAGTGCGGATGGGGCTAGATGCTAGAGACGTTGATAGAGACCCCTTAGAGACTTGGTTGGGGCTCTTGTTTATTGGCCCATATGTATCAAGAGATGCATGAGATCATATATAGAGATGGGCGAAGCATGGCCACTGGTGTGTATATTCTATAGGTGTGGGCTTGGGAGCACCTTCCCGTGTGTCGGTCGATAGTAGCTGATAGCAGAGAGCCTGGACAGCCTATCATTTATAGGTATGCTGGATATATTACACAACCCCATCTGGGTAAGACAAATTTCTAGAGATGGCAGCTCGATGACTTGATAGTCATCGTATGGAGACTGTATAGAGGTTTGGAGCCGTGGGATGACTGGCGACTAGTTCACAGGGACTTGTTTGTTACACGCCCACTGATTGGGAGGTCATAGACCATTGTGGAGTGATTCATCATGTCTTGGGTGATGAGACAGTATGGCCGACCTCAGGGGATCTCACAGAAGTATACAACTTATGCTCGATATGTTGACAAGGAGAGATAAGGATGGTCTTCATAGTTGTCATATGCTTTGGTGATGCAGGAGTTGACAGGGTTACACCACCTGAGGTGGGATTACTTGGATGATGTAGCAGATGCGGGGGTATTGCCCCAGTATAGAGATCATTTTTAGTAGCATCCATTCCCATGTTTTACAGATCCAGGTGAGCATGCTCCTCATATTGAGGATGTTGAGGATGATGCCCCCGCAGCGGCATAGGGACAGGGCCAGAGAGAGGGTCAGGCACAGAGAGTTGAGGCTTCACAATGGGGTAGTGGTGATCTAGGTGCTAGCAGTAGTAGGGTGCCAATTGAGGGAGGATAACAGAGGGGTGAGGGTGGATCCCTAGGAGGAGTGGGTTTGAGATTGGGCGGGACGGAGGAGGCGCATGAAGCACCTAGGCAGGTTTGGCAACGAAGAGATGAGTAGGGTTGAGCTAGAGGTGGAGGTGAAGATGGGGGTGGAGAGCCTGTGAGAGAGTAGGGGACAGACGCTGGATGATCAATGAGGGCACATCTTGCAAAGTTGTAGTCACAGTTGCTAGTGGCTCAGACTCAGCTGATGGAATGAGACCGACAGCTAGCCGAGATGAGGACTGAGTGTGATCACCAAATCACCGAGGTGAGGACTGAGCATGATCGTCAGATTGTAGTGCTGAGAGTGGAGATGAGAGCATAGATAGATCCCCTACGACAGGAGGTCCTTCACCAGTCTAGTAGGGCATCTTACTATGTTGCAGTGTATAGTGTTGCAGTTCCTGTTGTGCAGCAGGTGATACCCTACTCATAGTACATGGCACGGTCAGAGGGAGCATGGGTGCCTCATCAGGATCCTAGACATCAGGTTCCTCCTCCACCACCAGGCGATGAGGGAGAGGGAGTGAGCTAGATGATTTCTTTTTTTGTAGCTGGGATATATTTTTTTTTGTAGACACACCCATTTTTTGTAGCCTATGCGATTCTTGCTTTGATTGGAGTTTGCATATGTCATTCAACATTATTTTGTACCCTTATACATGACATGATATATATACGAGATCCGATTTGACTTCATCATACTTGTGTTGATTTGCTTATGAGATGTCTTTTATATGCTTTATGCTATATGTATGCATTTCTTTTTAGCATAAATGTATGAATGCAGATGAATATGGATGTCTATTTTTGTTTCTTTTCATATGAAAGTAAATGATAATGCAAATGAGTAATGAATGCAAATTTTTTATTTTCTATGCAATAAGATGAATGCAAATGAGTAAATAATGCAATGTTTTCATTTTTCTATGCAATAAGATGAATGCAAATGAGTGATAATGAATGTATGAATTTATATGAAATGTTTATTGATGCAACTAACATCTCAAAACACAAGTACTTGATTAGACAAATGATGAAAAGAGACCACTTAGCGAAGAAATGATGACGCTCTCGACTCTCATTCAAAACATAAAGAGATCATTGTTATTATACCGAAATCACTCTAAATTCACAAAATGCAGGATGAAATGCAATATGATATACAAAATGCAACCTAAACCTAGTCACTGGATTTGAACAGCTTAATTTTCATCATTGAGTGTTTTACAATTATAGCAGGTAGAATAGAGTTCATTTCTTTTCATGTGTAATATTAATTATCTTGTCCGCAATGACCCTTTTTTCATTCATATCCTTGGAAAAATTACTCATGGACCCGGATTGCACAATAAAGAAATGCCCTCAAAACAGGAAAAGAAATGATGGGATCCTCCCTGTAGCATTCAAATAAGCTGAGTCGAGGTATGTGAGGTGATTCCACCTTGATGTGAAGGCTCTTATCACAGACACCCAGCTAATTTTAGATGTTTCTGGATCATTGGGATCATTCCTACAAGTAGCAAACAAGAAAATATTATGCCCCCAATCCTTGCTCCTCTTAGTCACAATAGACTTCCTTGAGTTACTCAGAGGGATAATAATCGAAAACCATTATTAAAGACAGCACACAAATAAAATTTTCATGCATAACTAAAACTGTTTAGTGATTGTTTTTCGTTATGTTTTGCTTGTTAACTCAGTGATAAAACTCTTCAGTAGTTAGGAGATAGGTAACTGACTCGGAGTGGACGACCAAGTTTCACTGACATAAGATTGACTTGGTTGATACTACTTAGGACACGTAATGTGCTCTGTTGATTACCTAAGACTAGGACATTGATCGGTTTCAAGCCATGAAGGTTCCAATGAACTAGGATGTCACAAAAGTGACTGAAATATTTACAAGCGAAAGCAAATATGCAGGAAACCGGGAATGCCAATGTTGCATTGATAGATGGAGCACTTGAGTACAAGGCGTGCCTCTTTACCAGGTTTTCACCTATTTGGCAGAGATTCATTTTTATTTTTTTTACCAAGGTGCCTATTTACCAGGTTTTCACTAGGGCATTTTCTCTTCTTTTTCTCTTTTTTCTTCTATTTTTCTTATTCTCTCTTTTTTTTTTTTGAATTTCTTGAGGACTTTTTCTAATTTTTATGATTTCTTCAGGACATTTTCTGATTTTTATGATTTCTTCAGGACATTTTCCGCTGTAAAAGCTGTTGGAGTAGAGAATATTTAGGTGAAGAATTTCTTCAGATGGATGGTGTTAATCGGTTCATGGAGCTTTTCTCCTTCCGATGTTGAAAGTTGATAAGCACTAGAGCCAAAAGTTGTAGTAACAATATAGGGACCCAGCCAGTTGGGTTCAAACTTCCCTTTGTTATCTCGAAACTGTTGATTTTTAGGATTCTCTCTTAGAACTAAGTCACAAACCTAAAATTCTTAGTGTTGAACTTTCTTGTTATATCCTCTGGACATTCTCTTTTGATACACTCTGAGATGATCAAATGCCACTTGTCGATGCTCATCCAGAAATTCATGCTCTTGCAATCTAGATATTCTATAGTCTTCATCAGTAACAATACCTTGCAAGGAAACTCTTAGAGATGGTATTTCTACTTCAATGGGTAATACTGCTTTGGACCCATACACCAAAGAAAAAGGTGTAGTCCCAGTAGGTGTTCTGATACTTGTTCCATAAGCCCACAGTGCAAGATTGAGCTGTAGATGCTAATCCTTTCTAGATTTGTTCATTGTTTTGTGCAAGATAGTCAGTAGGTTTTTGTTAGATGCCTCTACTTGTCCATTACCTTGAGGGTAATATACTGAGGATGAGTGTTGTTTGATTTTAAACTTCTCACAGATTTCATCTAGATCTTTTTTCTTAAACTATCCTCCATTGTTTGTTATAATTGATGAAGGTATGCCATATTTGCAGATGATATAGTTAAGAATAAATAGAGCTACTTGTTTTCTAGTTGCCTTGATGAGCGGAACTGCTTCTACCCACTTAGTGAAGTACTCAGTGGTAGTGATATGTCCATTAGATGATGTAGGATATATTTGGCCTATCAGATCAAATGCCCACTATTGGAAGGGCCAGTGTGTCATAAAGGGTATGAGATCCCTTGCTAGAGCATGTATAAGGTGCCCATGCAACTAACACTTTTCACAAGTTTTAGCAAATTTTATAGCTTCCTTCTCCATGTCTGGCCAGTAGTAGCCAGCCCTTAGTAGTCTGCGTGCTAAAGTCAGACCGTTCAAATGAGATCTGCAAACACCTTCATGGACTTCAGATAATGCGTGTTGAGACTCCTTAGTTTCTAGACATCTAAGCAAAGTATTATCTACACCTCACCTAAATAGGTCATTAGCAATGATGATGTAGCGTGATACATTTCAAATTGGGTTCCTTTTTTCATTTCGAGAAATATTAGTATGGATGACTTGGTCATGCAGGTAAGAGAAAATGTGGCTATAATGAGATGAGTCATGTTCAATAATAGAATAGACTACCTGGGACTCAGGAGAATCATAGGCAGGGTAATGTAACTCTTCCACTAGGAATTCAAAGCAAAAATTAGGCTCTTGTAGCTATGGTATAGATGCCAAAGTGGCCGTTGCATTTGCTGCTCTATTTGTTATTCTGGGGATCTACTGAAATGATACAGAGGTAAAATATTTCTTGAGGTCATCCACCATCCTCTTGTAAGGCATCAATTTCTCATCTCTCATCTGATATAGGTCATTAATCTGGTTGATAATGAGTTGAGAATCTCCATAGATGTATAATTCCATGATCTTCCACTCGATGGCCAGCTTGATCCCATTTAGCAAAGCTTCATATTTTGCAATGTTGTTTATGCAAGGGAAGAGAAGTTTGTAAGCTTTTGGAATTGAGTATTTTTGGAGAGTAATAAATAGTATCCTGACACTAGAACCATGTTGAGTGAAAGACCCATCAAAGAACATCTTCCATGATTGTTCAGTAAGGTACATGATTGATTCATATGGGAATTCTATATGCAGAGGTTGATTGTCTTCCAGTGGAGCTTCGGCAAGTTGGTCTGCAATAACCTATCCTTTGATGGCTACACATTCCACATATTCAATGTTAAATTATGTAAGGACCATGACCCATTTGGCCAGTCTTCCTATAAGTGTTGCTTTAGTGAGAAGATACTTGAGTGGATCAATCTTGGCTACCAGCTTAATAGAGTGTGCCAACATATAATGCCTTCATTTTTGTGATGCAAAGACCAAAGCTAAGCATGCTTTCTCTATTATAGTATAATTCATTTCATATGACACCAATGTTCTGCTGATGTAATAGATAGCTCATTCCTTTTTGTTATCATCTTGTTGTGCCAGAAGTGCCTCCAGTGAAGTATCCGTAGCTGATATGTACTGGATCAGTGGCTTACCTTGAATTGGAGGCATTAATATGGGTGGATTAGAAAGATATTCTTTGATTTGTTGTAAATGTTTCTCACAATCTTCATCCCAGTTGTATTGAATCCCTTTGCTTAATACCTTTGTGAAGGGTTGAGCTTTGTTAACTAGCTGAGATATAAAACACCTTATGGACTAAAGATGGCCTTGTAGACTTCTCATCTGACTGATATTCTTTGGTGGAGGCATTTCCATTATAGCTTGGACCTTTTTAGGGTCAACCTTAATTCCTTTTCTGGATATTATGTACCCAAGCAATTTTCTCGATGTTACCCCAAATGCACATTTCTTTAGATTTAAGTGGAGCATGAATCTTTCCATTCGATCTAATATGAGGCCTAGCTCTTGAATGTGTGTAGATCTCTTCATAGTTTTTACTAGGTTGTCATCAACATAATCTTCCATGTTTTTATGCATCATATCATGGAAAATAGTGGTTACTGCTCTTTGGTAAGTTGTTCCTGCATTCTTTAGGCCAAACGACATAACATTCCAGTAGAAGGTTCCCCATGCACATGTGAAAGTTGTCTTCTCTTGATCTTTAGGTGCTATCTTGATCTGATTGTAACTAGAGAATCCATCCATTAATGAATACATCTCATATCCAGTAGTCATATCTACTATTATGTCAATGTTGGGCAATGTTAGGCAATGGAAAATCATCTTTTGGATATCCATTATGCGTAGTCTATAGCTTTGATAAATCCAACTTTTAGCAATTTCTCTAGTTCAACCTTGACTAGTAGTGCCACATGAGGATGCATTTTTCAAAGTTTTTGTTTGTCTAGTTTAACTCCTGGCATAATAGAGAGATGATGCATGATGAGATCAGGATCTAGTCCTAGCATATCTGAGTATGTCCACACAAAGTTGATCTTCTTTTCTAAAAACAGATTGCTGAAATCTTTTAACTCTTCTGCTAACAGTGATTGAACTAAATAAATGATATGTAGTATCTCTCGACTCCCAATGTTCACTCGCTGAGTTGGCTCGATCAATATGGAAGATCTCTCCTAGAAGTGACTCGGCAATATATCAAGTATCTCACCTTCAGGTGCCTCGAAGAGGGTTTCACCTTTAGGTTCGTCCTTTATTTTCTCTTTTTTAGAGTCTGACACTGCCACAATGTGGTTTTCGCCATCAGATCTTTTATTCTTATTTTTCTTGTTTTTGCGAGTAAAATACTTGATATCTGCCTCAATCATGTTTTCATTTTGTTCGCTGGTGGAAGAGTACATGGGTTCAACTGCATTGAGATAGTAGGCTAGTGTATAGTCATTGGCAAAAGTAGGTACATTCAAGGGTTGGTTATAAAGGGTGCAATCAATCAGTTCTGGATACATTAAGGATAAGGTTGGAATAGGCTCAAGGGAGTTCATGGTACTATCATCATTGTTTCAGACTGACCAGTCGAGTTCCAGAAGATTACCCTGTGTATGTGTCCCGAGACCAGGAAGAGTTATGATATGATTATCATCATTCATGTTAGTATGTATTGGACCTAATTCAACCGACCTACTTCTAGCATTGTTACCTACTTCAGACTAGGCTACATACCATGGTATAACAGTAGGCAATATCTCATCATTCATGACAGAGTAGTCAAAATGTGTTGTTGAATAGTTATTGTCATAGACAGAGCTCCTGTCTGAGTCATCAAAGTCATAGGATGGAGTTGCTGACTCATCTTCAAGTAGTTTAGTGAAGGCATATATAGTATCAACACCCACATCCTTGATGCTGCAAGTTCCTTCATGATTTGGTTCATTGATTGCTTGCATTTGACACAGTTGTGGACATGACTTTGACGGTTTTGTTAATCCCTGTCGTCTATTCCATTAAGCTTCTTCTAGACTAATGATTGGTTCTCTTGCTGTAGCTTCTAGTTCTTCTTGTGTGATTCCGTACTTGATTTGTCCTATCTCATTAGGAGGATTGGTAGGTGAAGGACTTGCTTGTGTCCTTTCTTTCTCCTGTTGTTGGTCATAGTCTTCTTGTCATTTTAATCTGATTTCTTCTATTTCCTTTTTCATTCTTAGGCATATCAGCTCTTGTGCATCATATGCGGTATCCCTAAGTTCTTCAAGTGATTCTGTAGTAGATGTATTTGAGAGATGGTCAGGACCCCATTCATACTCATTTGAATCAGTTCTGAATCATCTACCTATTGTCTACCAGTATATGTGACCGAAATGTTTAGCAGTGCAAACAATTCTCTAATTTTGTATACTTCGTCTCTCATATCCTCTGGGACTTCTACTTCTTGTGGTATTATAGCTGATATAACTAGAACTTGATTACCATCTATTTCCTCTCTCTAGGTGGGCAATTCCTTTTTTTCATCGTCATTTTTCTCCTGAGTTTGTTGAGTATCAATTTCTTGTGTTGTTAAAGGTGGTACCTTTTTCTTCCATTTACGTTGATGGTGAGATGTGTGCTTTTGATCTGATGACTTTATTGGATCATATCCCAATCTAGCTTTATCATTGGCAGACTTAGTTTGTAATTGAATAGGTTCAATAATACCTTTTTGACATTTGCCAAGAGGACCAGTACCTGAATATCCCATGCGCTGAAGCATCTTATAGCCTGGACCATATTGTGTTTGAAAGGAAATACAAGAGCAAGGAAAGAAAAATAAAATCCATGAAAGTTTATTGATGAAGTAAATGTTACCAAGAGAAATGCAAAAAACTTTGGAGCAATCACCCAAATGTGAAGAAGGAGGCACAACAACTTTTGAAAGGGGAAAAGCAAAGAAAAACCCCTTGTGATATTATGAATGAGGTAATGCCTAAAATGAGAGAGAGAGAGAGAGAGAGAGCAAGAAGCTCTTTACAATATTGTCATTAAGAAGAAATGAGAGAGGAGACATCTCTTAAATAGGGATGAGGAGAGGAGTTACAAAGTAACTCCCAAATCTATGAATGCCACCATTCATAAAATGTGTGTGCCATGTGTCCACATCCTCTTATGGAGGAAATCTAATATTCCTTAATAAAGGAAAATAAAAGAAATGACTTGTCCTCACACATGTACTAGAGGACAAATTACATGTAGGAATTCCAAAGGAATATCCTAAACTAAATACAAATAAACCTAAGCTAAGTAAAGATTAAATATTCTAACACCCCCCCTTAAGCTTTACTTGGGGAGCTTACATCAAACCCTTCAATGGGTTGTAATCCAAGATTTTTACAATGAAATTGGAACTTTTCTTTACAAAGTGGCTTGGTCAAAATATCTGCAACTTGGTCTTCCCCCTTGCAATAGAGGAGTGAAACTTGCTTGTCTTCAATTTGTTCTCTAATAAAGTGGTGTTGGAGAGTAATGTGTTTTGTCCTTGCATGGAAAACTGGATTTTTAGCCAAGGCAATGGCACTTTGGTTGTCACAATACAATTGAGTTGGTTTGTGTTGAGGTAGACCCAAATCTTCAAGTAGTCTTCTAAGCCACAAGACTTCTTTGGAAGCATTAGTGCATCCTTTGTACTCAGCTTCAGTGGACCCAAGAGAGGTAGATTGTTGCTTTTTACTATTCCAAGAAATTGCTCCTGAACCAACAAAAAAACAATAACCACAAGTAGATTTCCCATCATTGGGATCTCCACCTAGATCGGAATCAGTAAAACCTTTTAAAGTAAAATCAGAATTTGCATCATAAAACAAACCTACATTAATAGTTCCTTTAATATATCTTAAAATTCTTTTAGCAACTTTAAAGTGTGTTTGTTGAGGTTTAGACATGAATCTTGAAACCAAACCAACACTATAAGCAATATCTAGCCTAGTAAGAGTTAAATAATTTAAACTTCCAACTAATTGTCTATACAAAGTAGGATCAACAAGAGGAGTTTGCATATCAAGCATTAACTTAGTGCCTAATTCAATAGGAATTGAAACATGGTGAGCATCATTCATGTTAAACTTATCTATAAGATCTTGAGCATATTTACTTTGAGATAAGAAAATTCCTTTAGAGGTTTGCCAAATTTGCATTCCTAAGAAATAATGTAAAAGACCTAAATCAGTCATTTGAAATTTTTGGTTAAGTTGAAACTTAATATTAGAAATCAAAGTATTGGAACTTGAAGTAAGAATCAAATCATCTACATACAAGATAATAATTATAATATCATCTTCACTATGTTTAATATACAAGTTAGGATCATTTTTACTTCTAATAAAGCCTTGCGAAAGAAAGAATGTATTAATCTTTGAATACCACTCCCTAGGAGATTGCTTTAATCCATAAATTGATTTCTTTAATTTACAAACTAAGTGTGCGTTACCTTCTTTAATAAAACCAGGAGGTTGAGACATATAAATTTCCTCATGTAAATCACCATTAAGAAAAGCACTTTTAACATCCATTTGGTGAATAGGCCAATTCATTCTAGAAGCTAAAGCAAGCACAAGTTTAATTGTAGGCATTTTAGCAATAGGAGCAAAAGTTTCAGTATAATCTAAGCCTTCAATTTGAGAAAAACCTCTAGCAACTAATCTAGCTTTAAATTTACTAACTTGATTATTAGCATTCAATTTGGTTTTATAAAGCCACTTGCAAGAAACAAGATTTTTACCATGAGGCAAGGGAACTAAATCCCAAGTTTGGTTAGAAATTAGAGTATCATATTCTTCCTTCATTGCTTTTTGCCAATGTGGTTGATTTTTACCTTGATCAAATGTTTTAGGATCATTAGAATTCATAATAGTAGTCATTAAAGCATAATTACAATAATTAACTCTTCTAGCTTGAAGTCTATCCATTCTAGCTAAGTATTCATCACTATCTTGAATTAAAGATTTAAACCGTTTAGGTCTTCTTTTAGAAGTAATGGATTCATCACTAGAAGAAGAGTCATGAGGAGTAGAGTTATTATTATCATCATCACTATCACTAGAAGGAATAGAAAGAGATGCATTAGGAGTAGGGTTAAGAGAAGGAGGTTGGTCCTCCACAAGCACAACTTTGCTTTGAGCAAGTTCATCATCCTCTACTTTAGAACAATCATGAATGCCTTTTTCTGCAATACAAACATCTCTTGCAACTTTTACCTTGTTAGTAATAGGATTGTAAACTCTATAACCTTTAGTATTTTCATCATAACCAACAAAAATAAAAGGAGAAGATTTAGCATCTAATTTTTTTCTTTTCTCCTTAGGTTTGTGAACATAAGCTATGGAACCAAAAATTCTTAAATTTTGCAAATTAGGCTTTCTACCAGACCAAGCTTCTTTAGGAGTTTTATCCTTTAAGGCTTTGGTAGGTGTTCTATTAATTAAATAAGTTGCACAAGCCATAGCTTCAGCCCAAAACTTGTAATCGATATTTTTTGCATGCAATAAACATCTAGCCATTTCAACAATTGTCCTATGCTTTCGTTTTTCCACACCATTTTGTTGTGGTGTATAAGGAACGGTAAGCTCATGTTTAATTCCAAACGATTTCAAATAAGCATTAAATGCATTATTGACATATTCTCTTCCATTGTCAGTATGAAGAATCTTAATTTTAGAACCAGATTGCCTTTCTACAAACATATGAAATTCAGTAAACACATCAAGCACTTGATCCTTACTATGAAGGAAATATATCCATGTTCTCCTTGAAAAATCATCAACAAAGGTAAGTGCATACCTTGAACCTTGGATGGAGGGATTCTCCATGGGACCCAAGAGATCACTATGAACTAGATGCAATTTAGTATATGCCCTCCAAGATTGACCATGAGGAAAGGGTTCCCTATGCATCTTACCACTCATGCAACCATTGCAAACAATTTGAGAAGGAACAATACTAGGCAATCCATCAACCATATTTTCTTTTTGCATCAATGAAATATAATCAGAATTGAGATGGCCAAGTCTTTCATGCCATATAGTAAAATCAACAGTAGTAAGCAAAGAATACTTTGGAGGAGCAAATTCATAGAACTTGAATAAGTTATCACTATCCATTTTAGCAGTAGCAATAACATGATTAGTGTTTGGATCAATGATATAACATATGCCCCTATAAAAGTTAATCTTATAATCTTGACAAAGTTTAGGAACTAAAATCAAATTTGATTTTAATTCCAGAACATAAAGAACATCATGTAATTTCCCATTAGGAACATTCACATCACCAATAGCTTCAACTTTACAACTATGATTATTAGCTAATTGAACAGGAATATTAGAAGTATCGGGATGCAAAGATTCAAAACATTCTTTATGAGAAGTAACATGTTGAGATGCACCAGAATCAATAATCCACTCAAGTGGTTGAGAAACATTATAAGTACATGTAAATGCATGACGAGATGAATTACCATTATTATTACCTTTCTTATAATGAGGTTTATGTTGATTATTTTGATTATTTTGATTCATGGGCTTTTTACCATTTTGTTTCTTAAAACAATTATTAGTAATATGTCCATCTTTCCCACAATATGTGCAATGGGGTCTTGTTTGAGAATTATTCCTTTGATTATTGTACGTATTATTATGATTATTATTATGAGAATTGTTATGATAGGATTTAGAATGAGATTGATAATTAGAAGATTTGTGATTATTATTATGATTATTATTATGATTATGATTATTATTATTATTATGATTATGATTATGATTATTATTATTGGATCTAAAATTATTATTATGATTTTGATTTTTAGACATAAAAGCATGTTCACTACTTTTAAGAGTACCAAATTGAATTAATTTAGCTTCCTCTTGACGCAATAAATTACGAAAAATATCATAAGTTAATTGAGTAGCTAAGCTAGGAATAGCAAGTTGAGCATGAATATTCGTAATAAATTGTTGAAATTGACGAGGACGACATTTATTAAGAATAAGATGAATTAAATGTAAATCGGCTAGAGTAACTCCTAAACCAATTAATTGACTATTAACATAATCAAACTTTAATAAGAATTCATCCATAGTTTTAAAATCTGTATACCTGAGATCTTCAAGTTGATCTTGAAGCTGAATTTTTCGGGATTCATTTGAGCTATCATAAGTTGTTTTTAAAATTTCCCAAGCTTCATACGCTTTTGTAAAATTTCCAATTAGAACATACAAATCAGGAACCATTGAAATACCAATTAAACCAAGTGCTTCCTCTTTTTGAGCCTTCCATCTATCTTGGTCAGCTTGAGGAGCAGTTGTAGCGGGCTCTAAGGTTTTATCAGTTGCAACATTCAAAAGATGCTTGAAACGAAAAATAAAAGAAATATGTGTTTTCCATGAATGATAATTAAAACTATTTAATTTAATTTTCGGAATTAATGTAGACATGATAGCAAAATAAAGATTAGTAAAAAAAAAATTACCCCTTTGATTAAAAAACAAAAAAAAATAACCTCCTTGATTTAAAAATTTCAATAATAATTTATTAAAAGAACTTTTTAATCTTTAATAACAAATTTAAAGATTTTTTTTTTTTTAAAACTTTAATTTTATTTAAATAAACTTTATATTAAAAAAAATTATTAAAAAACTCTATATATATTAATAAAATTTGTTATTGTAAATAAAAATAAAATAAAAAAAAATTATAAACTTTTTAAACTTTTAATATAAACTATTTAAAGCTTTTTATGTATTAAAAAGTGTAACTTTATTAACTTTTTAAATATACTTAAAACTTTATAAGTTTTTTTTTGAAACTTAACTTTATACGTGAGAAAAAAAGAAGATTAAAGTTTTATAAAATTGCAGTAAACGATACTAAGGGAAATGAAATTAAACGTAAGAAAAGAAACATTATGATAGAGATAAAAGGGCAGAGGTGTTAATAAAATAGGTGATATGCAGATTGAGCAGAGATGCACAGGGAAAATAAACAGAGACGTTACTTATATTTGAAAATGATTTAGAGCTCTATTATTCTGAAAACGTTACACAAAAGACTGCAGAGGTTCCAACAAATGTACAGAGAAAGGGATTTTGCAGAGGCATTAAAATTGTTCAGGGAAGGGAAGAGTACAACAGACTTATGACAACAAAAGTTGGAAAATAATACATGCAGAAATAGTTACAGAGACGTTACGACAACAGAACTTGAAAAAATTAAAAAAAATGTGCAGAAATAGTTATAGAGACGTTAGCACAACAAACGAAGTGATAGCATACGTTAATAACAGATGAAGAAAAAGAAAAAGAAAAATAGAGGCGTTGCAAATCCTTGTTTAACAAATCTGCAGAGACGATAAAGCTTGCAAATGTGAAAGATTTACAGAAATATTTGTAGAAATAGAGTTATATTTTGTAATAACAAAAACTAGATTTCAGATTTGAAAGGAAATACAATGTAGAACTGCAAACAGAGAGATTTATGCCTTTCACAGGGTAGAACTTGCAGAAAATGTTAGACTCTGATATTTTTATTTTTTAAATACACAGAGATTCAATGAAGAAACAATATGAATTTTAATTTTAAAAAAAAATTGCAAGTAAAGGAAATGTTAGAACCTGCAAACAAATAGAGAATGCAATGTAATAATAAATCAGATTTGGCGGCAAGTCGACCAAACAGATTAAGGAGGCTGAGTTTGGTGGTAAACCTTCCAAACTTTTCACAATAAAAAAACCAGAAACTTTGGCGGCAAGCCTTCCAAAGCCACAACTTTAAACTAGAAAGAATGAACTTTGGCAGCAAGCCCTCCAAATCTTTTCTTTTTTTTAATAAAAAAAACTAGAATATAAGATTAAACTTGCAGGCAAACTTGTTAACAAGTTTGAAAAAAAATTAAAATCTGAAATAAAAAACCTGCACAATAGAAAATATTAGAAAAAGAACTTCTTCTCCTCTCAAGAATGCCTCCAAGAAGGTGAACTCCACAGAATGGTAACCTTCATCAATGTCAACTTAAAACGAGGATTAGAAACCTGCTCTGATACCATGAAAGGAAATACAAGAGCAAGGAAAGAAAAATAAAATCCAAGAAAGTTTATTGATGAAGTAAATGTTACCAAGAGAAATGCAAAAAACTTTGGAGCAATCACCCAAATGTGAAGAAGGAGGCACAAGAACTTTTGAAAAGGGAAAAGCAAAGAAAAACCCCTTGTGATATTATGAATGAGGCAATGCCTAAAATGTGTGTGTGTGTGTGTGTGTGTGTGTGTGTGTGTGTGTGTGTGAGAGAGAGAGAGAGAGAGAGAGAGAGAGAGAATCTCTTTACAATATTGTCATTAAGAAGAAATGAGAGAGGAGACATCTCTTGAATAGGGATGAGGAGAGGGGTTACAAAGTAACTCCCAAATCTATGAATGCCACCATTCATAAAATGTGTGTGCCATGTGTCCACATCCTCTTATGGAGGAAATCTAATATTCCTTAATAAAGGAAAATAAAAGAAATGACTTGTCCTCACACATGTACTAGAGGACAAATTACATGTAGGAATTCCAAAGGAATATCCTAAACTAAATACAAATAAACCTAAGCTAAGTAAAGATTAAATATTCTAACAGTGTTGGAGAAATCTCACAATGTCGTATTTCTTTATCTGCACTATCTTCTTTGAAGAGCGATTTAAGGACATCATCCCATTCTATTTCATCTGCAAGATAAGTAGAGGACTATATAAAGGTGCCATCATAAATGACTTTTGGACTTGAAGTTTGTGGCCTCATACCCTCTGATGGTTTTCTCGACTATCTTGGCGATGGAGGAAGAGATATTAATGAGAGTATAGGCTCTATCTTGTAACCATCCATGCCAGTGTTTGTGATTCTCAGTTTCTTTTCCAATTCTTTTAGCAAAGATTCTGAACATTTAGTTGCAGAAGCTGCTCTATTATTATGAACAAAAGCTTCATCACATTGTGTTAATGCATTGCAGGTATAGCTTGTATCAACCAAAATACTAACTTCTATTCCATTATAGGGAAATTTCAGGCATTGATGATATGTAGATGGTACTTCTTTCATTTCATGAATCCATGACCTACCCAGTAAGATGTTGTATGAAAGATGAAGGTCTAGGACTTGAAAATGACATTTCTTTCCATAGGTCCTACTCTGATTGGTAATGATACCAGTCGCTTAGAAGTTCTTTCCTCTTCATCATAAGCCTTGATTGTTATCTTCTTTGTTTGATCAATGACATTCTCAGAAAATGTCATCTGTGTTAATAGATTGTAGGTGCAAATATTCAACCCAACGCCTTCATCTATCAAAACATGTTTAATGTGGTGTTTATGAATCATGGCTTCAATGTGTAATGGGTGGTTATGTGGGTGACTCAGTGAATTATCATCTTCTTCAGAGAATGTGAGATAATGGGGTGAGGTTAGGTGACCTACCATATATTGAAACTGATCTACGTCCAAATCTTTAGGGACATTGGTGGTAAGTAGAGCCTTGTCCAGGACCTCTTTATGAGCAGAAGAGATCTTAAGTAGTTCTAAAATGGAGATTTGAGCATTGGTTCTCTTCAATTGTTTGACAATACTATAACCAAGAGAAGATGATGAAGCTGGTTATTTCGATTTAGCCACGATTGTGTCTATTTTTCTATTTGGTAGTTTTGATGTTGTTTGATCAAAAGTTGGGGGACTAGCTCCTAGGAGAGAAATCTTCCTTTGAGTGTGAGTCATAGCATTAGCAACTTGTGCTTGATTTTGGTGGTCTGGGACTATGATCACATTGCAATATTCAGCATGAGTAGATTCAATCATGTTGATCACATTATTGTTGTTAGTGTAAGTATAATTGACTCTAGCTCCTCCCTTGGGTTTTGAGGAATCTCCTTGTTCATAAGTGGGTAAGGGATCTTTAAAAGCCTTATGATCAGCATTAGCTGCATGATTTCCAACAATGATCTTGCTTGCATCAATGAGATCTTGGATTTCATGTCAGAGTTTCATGCAATGGTTTATGTTATGTCCCTTATTCCGATGGTAGTCACAGTATTCGTTTTCTCTCCACCATTTGGGTCTAATTTCTAGGTCATATGGTCTGGAATTGTCTGGCCATGTTATGAGATTATTTGCCAATAAAGTTTTAAAAGCCAATTCATATGACTCATCTAGAGGAGTAAACTCACGCTTAGGCTTTGAGACCCAAGGTTTGTCTTTAAACCACTCTCTTGTTTTCTTTCGGGGATTCTCTGTTGTAGTTTTAGCTTCCTTGAGTGCTTGTGTGCCACTGGCCAAGTTAAATATTATGGATTTTGTTTTTGCTTGGACAGTATCTACCACTCCATCACTAACGATGTTCTTGTTGCTATCTTTGCCATATTTCCAGTATTTTCTCTTTTCTTTAGAGCTAGAACCTTGCGTTGTTTCTTTCCAAAGTGATATATCTCCCTTTTTGATAAGCACATCTTCCATTCTGAGGGTGTTATCTACCATTTTGTTAATTGAAGGGTGTACTTGCATCTGGACATTGTATTTCAATTCAGGGACTAAGTTGTTGATGAAGATATCCATTTTCTCAAGATCTGGGATACTCCATGAATATCTAGAGAACATCTTTCTCCATCGTTGGAGGAAAGTGAGAAAGGGTTCTCCTGTCTTTTGTCTGGTATTGCAAAGCTCTATCATAGTGACTGGGTGACGAATGTTGTATGTGTATTGTTGTAAAAATAGTTGGATTAGTTCTTCAAATGTTTTTATTCCTTTGGGTAGACTTGCGAACCATTCCATTTCTTGACCCCCTAAACTCCTTGGGAAAAGGCACATGCGATTTGTTTGATCATGCATAAAATCCATACAAGCGACACAAAAATCTCTAACATGATCTTGAGGGTCTGAGGTACCATCGTATTTATCAGATTTTGGGATCTCAACTTGGGAAGGAAATGGAGACATGTAGAGGTTTTTGTCAAATGGGAATGGGCATATTGTGTCCAGAGAATATTGTTTTGGTGTTTTATCTTTGTTTTCTATTCTCATGACTGCAGTTTGTAATGCTTGCATTTGTTTGCTCATTTTTCCCCATGGCGTCTCTTCCTCTTTAGCAATGGGGCCTCCACATTATAACCAGTAGGGAGTTTGGCACCTTGTTTTGCTAATTCTAGGAAATAGTCTTCTTTTTCCCTAGCCATGATGACCTTCATCATTTTCTAGAATTCTTTATTATTCTGACATCTATGTACTTCATTTTTAGGAGGTTCAGGAAGCTTAGATTTAGTTGATGAATCACTGTTAGTGGCATGATTGCTGAAGTCATCATGAGTGTTTTTTTTATTAGCTTCTCTTTCTTGTTTTTCTCCGGACATGGTGGGAGATAGGGGCTGACCAAAGATTGGTATGTCGTAAACTAGTATCTGTGACGAGCACGGTTTATTGTAAAAGGGGTTTTCCACAAAGAATGGATTGTCTTTCGACACAAAGGGTGTTTCTTTTTCTTTGTCCTTTTTTCTGCGAGAATTTATGGTTTGAACAGGCATTTTGTAACCGACAGGACCAAGAGTGAGATGTGTTGCAGAAGTCAAGATCAAATTGTAGCTAGTAGTTCATTTAACGTAGTAATTAAGAGAAGTAACTTAAGATCTGGTCTGGTTTCAGGAACGATCTATCCTATATAAGACGTTATCCAAGTTGACTTAGGTTTGATGAAATGTTTGTTTGAACTAGCTAAAAAATGATCGACAAAATCATGCAACGCAACTGCAGAGGTACACTATCAAGGTTGTTTATGCTTATGAGGATGATAACCAGTTTTAGGCTTGCTATAGACTAATTTGGACAGGTTTAACTATTTTGGATTGGCAAAATTAGAGACTCATACGACATAATTTCTGAGACTGTACGACAGTTCAACAAGTTCAGGATGATAACAATTCTATTTCGTACGAGTTGCTGCCTAGTACCGTACGACAAATGGGTAAGTCCCAGATGACAAATGATTCTGTTTAGTTATGTTTCATACGACACATGATTTAGCTTAAATGACAGACTGTTTGGTTTCATATGACACAAGATTGGACTCAGGACGACAATTCAAGATACTCGTACGACATAGGATATGGCACAGGATGACATTTTACTAGACTCGTACGACTGTTCTCAAAGCAGGGACTAAAAATTTTGAGTTTTTCAATGGCTGAGTATGACAACTAAGTTCAACCAATTTCTGAGATGAATTGATATTTTTGACAGGGATAGGCCAATTTTGACACAGAGAGTTTATCGCTGAGTTGTTTGATCTATTTGATTTGTTTTCTCCAGTTTCAATATTTCACCTTTTTTTTTTAATTCCCGGGATGAAAACACAGAAAACATGCAAGATATGTAATATTTCAAGCACAACACACTAATCCTATGGAAGTTGGCTTAGAGAAGAAAACCTTTGCTTGATGACTTAGGTACACACCCAATAGCTAATCAGAATACGGCCGCTGAGTCTCACGTAATGGATTCTCAACACCGTATTAGCCAACTCGAAATGCTAATGGGGGCATGATATGGCAAGTGTCTTGGGAGAGTTACTATCTCTCTTGCACAAGGATTATCAACCTTTCGGAGGTGAATCGGGTCGCTTCTATTTTATAGTTCTTAATCAGGAATTCCATTTGAAATTACCCCTTGAAGTCATGCAAGCATGATTGAGACCTATAGCTCGACAAGGTACCAAAACAAGCTGTAGTCACGTAAACATGATTGAGACTGTGAGGCCCTACAAAATGCTTGATATGAGAGATCTCAAAGAGAAAACTCAAATAATCCCATCCTATGAGACTTTAATCACAAGAGGCCTATTTATTATAGTGAGTTGGAATGCTCAGGTCTAGCTATACTCACTTGGGTTGTTCTCACAGGGTGATTACTTTTTCCCACTGTGACAGGCCCGCTAAAGGTACACAAATCTCAAAATTTAGAAAAAAGCTTCGAGGGTCTAGATTTATGATTGTCTATAAAAGACAAGAGCATACCCTCCTACCTCTTAGATTTTTGTGAAAACATGAAAGACAGATTTGTTGTTTAACCAGATAGCAATTTAAGTGCCTAAAAAAAATGAATTTAAAGAATACATGATGTTTGGTTGATTCTCTTTAGGCAACCTGCAAAAACAACGCATCAGTAGTCATGTTGTTTTCATTCTTTGACAAGCGTCCTACAAGAAATTGGTCAGGCTGTAAAAATATCAGGTAGACAAAAGACAATCGAGGGTCAGCGTTAGCATCATCAAAACTTAAGCAAAAAATATCCTGAAAGGTAATCTCTTTTTAATCTATCAGAAAACAGAATCGTACAACAATATTCATAAAATAGAATGACAGAATAGTTTTATCGTATGAGTTAGAAACCAGCATAGAATGACAAAAGGAGAGCATAAGCAGTATGTTGTATGAGTTAGGAATCAACATAGAACGACAAACTATAAGAAAATCAGTATGTCGTACAACTCCATATTCCAATTTGTACGACAATTTAAAGGATATGATCTTGTTTTGTATGATAAACTACAGGTGTCAATATAATGTCGTACGATGCAGTGAAACTGCTCGTACGATATTTTGCAAAGGCTATACGGATGAAACCTGTAGGATAAAAAAAATGATTTTGAGACCGAAAAAGTAGTTTTCGGCCGCACGGTGGGTGCCAAAAATGTGTGTGTGAAAATTGGACTAAGAATCTGTATCTGCAAGACACAACACTTCAATCAAGTCATTACATGCATGGTTAATCGGAAATAGTCAATGAATAATAAACCATAACAAATCGACCCATTGCCTTCTAAAATATGCGAGTATAAGATTGCTCTCAGATTATTTAGCAATACCAGTGACTAGACAACATCAAGACGAAGGATTTTATCTATATGAACATGATGAATGCTAGATGGATGCAATATTGATCTAACAAGATTCAAGCAATAAGTGAGCTAAATGATTTAATATATATGAAATAATTAACATGCAATATATCAATGAGTCTAGAGCAAAAATAGTATAATAATAATATATTCTCCAGCCTCCTTTGAATGAGAGATGAGCCTGAATTTATAGAAAATTTAGAAAGAAACCAACGGCTGAGATCAAATGATGACGAGCGGTCAAGATTTTCCAAGAGGAAGCACAATCTAGGTGAATTGATGTGATTGGAGGCTTTTCTCAATTTTAAAGGAAATTGAACTAAAAATAAGATTAAATCAGAAAAAATGATTTATTCTATATTTCATTCAATTTGAATATTTAATTGTTTTAATTGCTTTCTTTGAGATTATTTATCAATTTTTAATTTGTTTTTCAGGATTATCTCCGATTGATTTCTTTTCTCAAATTTTTAATTCTTTCTTGGTCAATTAATTCCTTTTTTTGATTTATTTCTATTTTTGAAGATTTGTGCTCAATTGATTTATTTAATTAAATTCCTCTTTTTATGATTTAATGGCAAATTGATTTATTTAATTAAATATGCAAAAGATCTTTAATAAAATAAATAAGATAATTTTTTAAAATGATTTTCTTGGAATGATTTAATTAATTAAATATAAATATTTAATTAATATTGGTTGATTAATTTGCCATGTGACATTTGATGGTTAAAGAATTAATTGTGTGCTCAAGATTTATTTAATTGCCTTTGGTGACGTTGTCGAGATTAGGGGCCCATGGTTTAGATGACCATTTTTAGGGTATTACATTTGGGAAGTTTTGGTGTGTCCTTAATTTAGATGGTTTGTTACTTGGAAGTCCACAAGTGTATCTTTCAGTTTGACAATCAGTTCAGTTAGTGTTTTTGAAGTTTGATAAAATGATGATGAAGATTCTAGTATGTGGTGATGTTGTAGTTGTTGTTTTAGTAATTTATGATGCTTGTGGATGTTTCTAGATCATGTCCTATTTGAGTTGGTGGTCCACATTGATCGTTGTGTTCATTATTAATGATTTTCCTTGATCCGGTGGTATGATTCATGTTCTTGGCTGACAAGATGATTGTAGCATGTTGCAGATGTTGAGGCATAATTCTTGGAGGTGTTTCATGTTTGAGGTGGTGATTTAGGTCCATACTAAGTCTTAGCTGACATTGTTTTGGCCTGCATGTAATATTTTAGTGTGTATGGCTATATTTTTTAATTTGTGATGTGGGTTGAGCCGACTGTGAAAGATAGGTTGATGATATGTATAAATTAATGTAATATCATGTTGGGATGTATCTGCGAATGTGAGTGATGTGCAAATAATGCTTTGATCTTTCAGTAGTAGAGGAGAAGTGCGAAGAAGTGTGAAAGAGCAGTATATGTGCCTAACTGAAACTGTAACTAGGCATGAGGAGATGCTATTCTATTAGTTCATGATCTTCCATATGTAATCTAAATCTTGTTGTAAGATAGTGAGTCTTCCTCAGGTTTGTAGCCCTTATTGTTATTGTTTTTTAGCAGTGAGCTCTAGGTAGTGTGCCTAAATGCATGTGCATTCCCCGTTGTAATATTCCATATACTTCTAATAGGGTATCATCATATTATGGGTAGGTTTCCACCATGGTTTTTCCCTTGACCGATTTTTCCACATTAAAAATCTTGGTCTATGTGTGTTATTAATGTGGTGTTGATTTATGCTTTCACTATTAATTACCATATCGAAAATTGTGTTTGAGTTAAGTAAAGTTTTGAAAAAATTGATTCACCCCCCCTCTCAGTTTTCTTCCTTGTTGCCAAAAATTGGCATTAGGTGATCTGGGATAGCAACCTATGCTTACAAGAAGGACAATTCAAGATTTGATAGAACAAACTTCTCTCTTTGGAAAAACCAGATGGAGTGTCACTTGAGATGCATTGGTGAAGATTATTGGAATATTACTAAGAATGTGTATAATGTTCCTACAACTCTAGATGAGATAAAGGAAGATGAATACAATGTTAGGGTTAAGGAAGCCTTGTTGAGTGCCTTGATTGATTCTAAGATGACTAATGTGATGGATTTGTAGACCGCTCATGAGATCTGGAAGAAGCTAGACACTTTGTATGATGGTGACAACCATGTGAAAGTTGCTAAGTTGCAAAGCCTAAAGGTAAAGTATGAGATGCCAAGAATGGGCGAAGATGAGAATATTACCTCAGGCTTATACAGAAAGTGAATGAGCTTGTGCTAAATATCATATGTGTCGGTGGAGTGTTGGAAGAATCAGATATTGTAGCTAAAGTGTTGAGATCCTTGCCTCCCTCTTACAAACATAAAGATGCTACTATTAAGGATATCCAGACCATGACTAACATGACTAGAAACATGCTGATTGGTAAGCTTGCTACCTTTGATTTGAGAAAATTGGTGAATCTCTTCCTAAGTAAGAATCTACATTCAAAACTACTGTTTCTGGGAAGCAAAAATATGATCTGGGAGAAATTTCTACAAGGGTGTCTATATATGAGAAGGAGATAAGATAACTTGAGGAAGAAGAAGAACTTGAGGAGCTTGAAGTGCTCATGCCAGGAGATTCCCTAAAGGAGCTAGTAAGTATAAAGGTAAATTGCCTCTTAAATACTTTTCATGTAATAAGATAGGACATTTTTCCTTAAGGTGTCTGGAAAGACAAAAAACTCCCTATAAGATCCCTCTCTCTAAGATAGGACATCTCTTAATAATCTCTCTTTGAATATTTCTTTCTCTATCTTTTCTTAGTTCTTTTTAAAGATCTCTCTCTCTCTCTCTCTCTCTCTCTCTTATAGATATATTCAAGTTTTGTGTGTAGAACAAGCTCAACAAGAAGAAAGTTCTCAAGTATGAGTTGAGGCAAAGAAAGTTCTCAAGCAGGAGTTGAGGAAAACTACCATAGTTACTCTCTCCAAACAATCACCACATCATCAATGACACCTCAAATTCGTCACTAGTTAGGGACCACACATAGGACAACATATATTGTCAGACATCAATTTAACATCAATTACAACAATCTCCTCCTTCGTTATTGATGGAAATAGTTACTGATGTATACATAATGCAATGTTCTCTCCTTCCATATCTGCATCTCCCATAGTATCTCTCCACAATTGACAACAATGACAAAGGGCACATGTCATTACATGATTTAGAATTCAGATTCAACTATACACTCTCTAGTTTATATTCTTCCCTATCAACAACTACAAGTCAACCATATGCCCACCCTAAGAGCAACAATCAACATCGATATTCATTAATAAACAAATTAATTAAAAATAAAATAATTTTTAATTAAACAAAATAATATATAAATATTCATTAATTATTTTATTTTTTTACTTCAAATTAAAAGTAATATATCATTTTTAAAATGCATTATTTAATGATGAATATCATATTTGATTTTATTCAATTTTTTTTCCAATGATTATATTTAAAATAAATATAAATAATACTTATTAACAAATATTTTATTAAATGTATATTTTAAATAATTATAAATAAAAATCATTAACAAATATAAAATAATTAACAAATAGTCTTTTAATAAATACATTTATAATTATTTCTTCTTTGCTGTATATCCATTCAAGTCAGTTTCAAGTCAGCTACGGTACAAATGTGAGAATAAAATGCAAAGATAACAGAAATTTGAAAGTTTGGTGGTTTAAGCGGCCCCACAAAGACCCAACCACCTATGTGATTTCATGGCATATTAATTATTTGATGAATATATTGATATGGCGTATTTTTGTATGAAAGTTACTTGCGTCACTTAATGCCTATAAAAATGATGCCAAATATATCAAAATAAGGTTCATGAGTTTGTATTTCAAAAAGGTGGTTAGGAAGTAGTTACGGAGCTAGTTACAAGTAGTTACCAAGAGGAGAGCCTATAAATACAAGGCTGATTCAAATCTAAAAGAGGGGAACTTTTAGAGAGGGGAAACTCTCAAGAATTTGCTAGAGAAATAATTTGAGAACTTTTATGTCCACACTTTGTATTCAAAGTCTTTTGAACCATTATAAAGAATGCTTTTAACTCATATGTCTTGAATTTGTTTCTAAGTTATTGTTATAGATTTATTGTATGTTAAATTGATAGCCCCTTTATGTATAAGGGCCCTACTATTCATGAGGTGCCAATCCAAGGCATTTTGAACCCCCATCTCTTTGTAGAATGAAGGGCACAACTTGTGCAATAATCCAACATTCTATACGTAACATGTCTCAAGCAAGTAGACGACTATGCCCTCCCTACAATTTGAAGGGGTAGGAGGCTCCTCACTATTTTATAGGGCATGAAAATTGTAGGGGATCTATTGGTTTTCAATTCAAATACATATGTAGTTGATGAAACACAATGATACCTTGGTATGTTAGTTTGGATGCGCTTGGGTAACTTGTTTCTTTGTATGTTTAAATATGTCTTCCTTCTTTCATCAGTATTGCATATCAAAACTTGTTTTGTGCTTAAACCCCTTGTAATCCATTATAATTAACAAATTCCTATTTTGTATTCGTATGTCCACTTTAGGGACTCTACTATCCATTTTTCTTAATTTATCTTTTCACTTTTTTTACTTCCAGGTTAAAAGTACATAGAGACCATAAATATCCCTATTACACTAGGGAGTTGCCTATCTCAAACGTAGAGGAAGATTGTTATCTTGTAAAAATCTCTCCAGCTATTGGTGTAATTGTGATTGGTCTTCTGAAAAATAGGGTTAGTTTTACAGAAACATCACAATGACAAATCTATTTACCAATAATTTTTTGGTGAATTTGATGGGGATACAATATTTTTGCATGTTTTATTCCCTATAAATATCAAGATACCTTCTTTTAAATAGAGGTTGGTGACTCTATCTTAAATATCAAACCCAAAATAATGGTTTGGAATAAAGGAATTGAATCAAGATGTGATTGGGCAATAAGCGAATATTGTGGGTCACAAATCCCACTGAGGTTTTTCCCACACCGAGTTTCCTCATTAAAATACTATGTTATGGTGTGCTTCTCATGTGGTTGTTGTTATTCTTGTTGACTGCATTATTTTTGGTTTATCGGTACATAGTTTTAATGTGTTTTCCATGTTTTAAGTCAAGTAAATAGATAAACCGGTTAGATACTGTTTCACCCCCTCCCTCTCAGTATCTTTGGGAATCCTAACATTTTATTCATGACCTTTCCCCTCGCATAGAAATCACTAAAAATGAGCTTTTAGATGATGAAGATGTTCTTCCCCAATTTTCCCAAAAGGATAAGCTTGATAAAGACAAAGAGATTCTCATTTCACATGATACTCCTCCTTCATCTACAAATCCTTTTATACCTCATTACACATCAGATTTCAAAGAAATTCATGATCTTGTTCCTCCATCTAGTTGACTACAACATTCTTATAGCCATGAGTTTCATATAATTACAAAACAAGGTTTAAAAGGACAAGGAATCGGGAAATTTGAGCACGGAAATTCATGTTCCTATAAACCCTCCTGCACAAACTACTACAAGAGGCCTAGGAAGTGGTCCCCTCTTTCTATGGATGAATTCTTTAGGCTTCAAAACTTTCAATATTACCTTCAAAAATAACAAATCAAGAGAGCCCACAAGAATGCTTCTTTTTCAAAGCATCCTTTTTGTTCATTTCATCAAACCCATGACCATAATGCTGATGATTGACCTGATTTTGAAAAATCTATTCAAGATGGCATAGATAGTGGGAAAATTAGAATTGTGGATAATGAAACTTCTTCTCCTAACAAACCCTCTCCTTCATGGCAAGACGATATTTACCATCTTGATAGATTAGCTGCAAGAATCTATTGGAGATTGAAATATGACAAGAACATTTCCTTTCCTCCTCAAAATAAAAACAAAAATCTTAAGCAAGTGAAAGGTATTGAATATTGCATTTTTCATGATTCATATTCACATTCTCTTGGAAAATGTTATGCATTTAAGAAATTTGTTCAACTAGAATATGGTCTTGCACACATTTGTCTCACAACAAATCTAGTTGTATTTCTTGGTAAAAACATCGTGCCTTAGCACTTCTTTTTCCTTCATGTTGCTCTTAACCCTATGGCATAATTATCCCATTTAATGGGAGCTCTTTATCATTAGTCGTGGTATTGTTTCACTTTAACATATTTTGGGGCAGCAAATTGAAGTCCATTTTTCTTCTTCTTTCTATACATTTATATATATCTTTGTGCATTATTCATTATTAGATCTCTTTTCTTGCACAGGGTTATTCTTATGTGAGCATATAATTGTTCTTTGGTTTTCCTGTTTTGTTGGAGAGGGGCATCTTTAATGGGTACTGCACTTCCTCTGTTTCCTTCATTCTCTTAGAAATATTACCTCTTCTATTGTTTTGATTATTCACAAATATGATATACTCTTAGCGGGGAATGATCTCTTGAGAAGTGTGTATCCCTTCCTTGAAAGGATTTGTTCCACTAGGATGACATATCACTTGAAACTAATTACCATTAGACAATGTGTAATGTTTATCTTTGTTCTCCTCATTTGCGGGGCAAGGATTTTCACTCCTTTCCCTTTCTTTCTTTCTCATTTATCATTATTTCCTTTTGGGGCTGCATTTTTCATATGTGATTATCATTTCTTACAATGGTATGCTTTTATGATTAATTCCCCTTGAGGAATATATGATTCTTTTTCTTTCTTTCTTTCAAAGATTGCCACTTCTTGACACGTGTATTTTACATTTACTAATGTCTTTTCTTGCATGTGTTCATGTAACTTCATTCCAGATTTTCTTTTCTTTAATCTCTCTCTAGTATATTGGGTAAGCTCTTCTCATTGTCCCTTAGATTGGGGGGCAATGATCATTTTCTCTCTCTTTCTCTAGGGATCCACTTTGCCCTATTAAGTGGATGGTGGGGGTAGATGTCTTTTGAACAAAGATCTCTTCTCCTCCAAGGATCACCTTTACACTTACAACAAGATATCTCGTTTCAACTATCTTATCCTTGCTTGAAGAATATTCCCTGTCTTTCTTGGATTTGTGACATTTTTGCATAACGAATATCTTCTTTGTGATGAAGGTAGGTATCCTTGTTCTTATTTCCTTAAGATATCAAAATTAACCTATGTTGACATCTTAAGGGGGGGCACCCACACTGCTCCTTTGTACTATACTTCTCTCATGCATTGTAAAGTGGGACATTCTTGGAACTAGAGGGAAGCATCTTAGAGAAAGACATCATCACTTTTCTTGTATAGTGAGACATTCTTGGAACTAGAGGGAAACCTCTTAGAGCAAGATGTCGTCACTTTTCTCTTGTATAGTGGGTCATTCTTGGAACCAGAGCACAGAATCTTAGATTGAGATGTCTTCACTTCTTCTTTTCTTATACAGTGGGTCATTCTCAGAACCAAAGCACGGTCTCTTAGAGAGAGATGACGCCACCTTTCTTTTATGTAAGGGTTATTATTCGCAAAACCAAAGCACACACTCTTAGAGCGGGATGTCATACCTTTCTTGACACTTGTACTATACATTCGATACAAGTTGCAGCGTACTCGGGCATAGACTCCCATGAGGCACTTCTAACCTCACTTGCACACACGTGCATGAGGTTGAGTGGAACTAACAGTGTTCTCACTCTCTCTCTTTACATGGATCACCTAGACAGGCTCTAGGGGCAAGATTTTCCATGTCCTTCTCTCCATGGATCACCTAGTTTTAGGGGCGAGACGTCCATGGTTTCTTTCTTCTTTGCCTTTCTTCTCATGGATCACCAAAGTGTGTATTCATGTTCTCTCTCTTCTTCCTCTCATTAACTCATAGTTTTACTATTGATGGTTCATGGATGATGTCATCTTTTCTCTTTTATGTGATCTCTTGTGTTTATGTGATGGCATTGGTCTTTGTGTCCTGTATATTTATTCAGACATCTAAGTATTGAGGTCTTTTTGGCTAGTTAGTTTTTCATCTTGTGTCTTGTTCTTGTCATGTGTCTTGTGCCATTTTGTTTTGTGTTCTCTTGCATATGTTCGTGTGAGTTGAGACCCTAAGATTCGAGGCTTTTTTCTCCTCAATATTACTAATGTCTTATACTCCTTGTGTTATTTCTCCATGTCCCTCATCTTCATCTTTCATTTTATTCTACTTTTCTGACAGTATTGGTGTAGGCCATACTCTTGCTAAAGTGGGGGCTAAATGTAGTGTCATAAAATTATGACCCTTACAATTTTAACCACATTTTAGGTCCTCACCTTGGTGATGACATATTCTTCCCCAACCAAGACCTATTTTTGCATTCTTACCCCTTCACCCTTCCTCCTTCAAGACCTGTGGCTGCTCTAGATCCCATTTGGGGCCAAAAATAGGGCAAGACAGGGGCATGGCACCCCTATCCCCTAGGATAGGGGTGTGGTGCCCTTGTCCCCACCTCTTAGGGTGGCCCTATGTGTTAGGTCTCAGAGTTAACTCAGAGGGGGGGTGAATCATTTGTCAAATAAATTCAAACAAAAACAACTTAACCAACTTAATGCTTAATATTGGTAAACTAGTGTACATACTACTGCAAATAGTAAGTGTAAATAAATGGGGTCTGCATATGCAGAAAGGCCAAGCGCCTAGAGTTCACTGCTCAATCACAAAATGGGATTCACACTGACTATAGTTGGATGGTTAAATCCAATAAGAATGTACTACACAAAATAGCATCTTCATATGTTGAATTCAGTACCGGTGTAGTTATGATTCTCTTCACAAAAACCCTCCTTCAATCCTCAAATAATGTCTACATGTTTAGCTCTGCTTATTCTCACATATACCTTCACAAAATCCTTTTTGGCATTCCACTTTTCGCATTCCACACTTGATCTTACAAATAAGATCTTACATTTATACCATAACCTAAGACCAATTTTAGTAGGTCAACTCTACAGGATATTACAATAAAAACATTTTACAAATAATACAATATCCGATGCAATAACTGATTCAATATGTTGGCTTAATACATTTACAACAATAATTAATCATCTCCATAGTGTGTCGTGTTGATCTGGAAAAGATAAACCTACTAGTTTAACCTAGACCTATTTGCCGGTAACAACAAATATGCAAATGCCAATAAACAAAACTCCAAAACAAAGTGTCCACATGATGTCTTCGACATAACCAAGTGTTTTCTAAATTATTCCAAGTGCCAGTGATCATTATATCTTTTTGGTGTACCAGATATCGGTGACTATGCATGAGTCACTTGCTTGCCGGTGAATGTTGTTGATTCTCCAAAGTGCCAGAGTTGATAAGTGTTTAGTAGGTGTTGACATCAATGACAAAACCATAACAAAATACCAACACTATGTCTGGTCTAGCCAGTCTCCCATGCATAATTTGTCTTCGGGGTTTGCAATTCCTCTTTGTTGGCCTTCGATGGTTGAAAATTAATCCTTGAGGCATGTATAAAAAGGAATTCAATTCCCACATTCAAGGATAAATGATAAAGGGAAAATAGGCATAAGGAGAAGATACGTGATTTCAAGGTCATCATCAAGCATTTGAGTCTTCTTCATTTATCCATTGGAGCAATATTACACTCATTTGCAAGCATGAGTGTGTGTTAGGGTTTTGTCAAATTACATGCCATTTCATACAACATTTATGGTTACATTCGAGGAGAAAAGAAACCATCATCAACAAGTTGTAGATCTACAAGGTATACATTTCCATTGTTTACATTCAAGCATTTGCAATTACTTTCTTTCAAGGTTGATTCCTCAACCGGGGTTTGATTGAGGCAAACCCCTATCCACAACCATTATCCCTCTCTTTTCTATGTGTAGGTTGCAGGTGTGCAACTATAATTGTAGGTTTGGGCTTCATTTGCAGAGATGGAAGAACCCTTTTCATTTCACGGATTTTGTGGAGGACCATGTACATTCCCGCCATGGTCCTGACATATTTTCTCCAAATTTGCTGGACAAATATGTATCTGTCTAATTCACTCAGATCTGAAGTTATAGTGTGATCCCGAACTCGTAGCTCCTTATTTCACTCATTTCATCTCTCTTTTCTACATAGTCAACAAGTCAACTTTCTCATTTACAAAAGAGGGTAAATTACACTTCAACCCTTGCAATCCATTTGGAATTCACATCCTTGTTTTCCTTGGATTTGGATCTAGTGGATTCAAGCCCCTCTTTTGAATGCAAAGTGATGCTCTACAAAAAGGATTAGAAAATCTGCTTGATGGCAACACACACAAGAGCACAAGAAACAAATGTTAGTGTTAGCAACAAAAGATTATCCTAAACAGGCATATCAAGAGAGATATTAAGCATGGAATAGAAAGCATATAAACATAGAATAAAATAGCTAATCAAGATGCTCATAGTTGCTCCTCCCTTGTTCCTCTCCTCTCCAAGTTCCACATGAGTGTAGCTCTCAGCTTTTAGCACTAGCCATGGATGCCATATGGAGATTCAAGATGGTTGAAAATGATAAGAAAATGCTATGCAAGTGTAGATAGTGATGCTATGAAAAAGCTCTATGCTAATACCAGTATAACAATAATATTCTAATTCTTCCCTCTTTTGCTTGAGGAGAAGGGTTCTATTTATAGAAGAAATGGGGAAATGAAGGGTTAAGATTGAGCAATCTTAACAAGGGTTAGGATTGAAAGATATTCAATCCATGTGAGACTTTCAACCCAATCCCATGTTGACAAGTGTCACCATGAGGAGGCTTGAGAGGAGAGATAAGGAGCATTAAATGCTTGAGGGGACATGATGGTTACCCTAGGGGGTTGGGTTAGGGTTAGGTTAATGGATATTCCTTTTATCCAAGGGATAAATGAATGTGCAAGGGTTAAATGGTTACCTTAGTCAAAGAAATAAATGCTTTGAAGAGACCCATGAGTCAAAAGGATGGTTAAGTTAGAGGAAAGTCTCTAACCAAAGGTAAAAGGTGAGCTAACCATAAATGGTTATGTAAGAGCCTTTAATGGTTTGGAAGACTTTAGAGGTTAACCATTTGAAGACAATATTTAAGGGGTGAATTAGGCTAATTAGAAGGAGTTAGAAGAACCTAGAAGGGATTTAGGCATGCAAGTGGATTTTTTAGGAGAATGCAAGTGGGAGGAATTTTGGGATTTTCAATTAAAATAAAATCATTTATTTCAATTAAATAGTGTAATTTGCATTTGGATAGATATTTATTAATTTATTTAAATGAGAAAAAGGAAGATAAAGCATTAAATGCTTGAAGACTTTAAGGGAAACCTTTAAAGGCTTAAGAAGACTCTAGAAGGAAGCCATTGAGTTTGAAGACTTTAAGGGAAACCATTAAAGGGTTGAGAAGACTCTAGAAGGAAGCCATTGAGTTTGAAGACTTTAAGGGAAACCATTATAGGGTTGAGAAGACTCTAGAAGGAAGCCATTGAGTTTGAAGACTTTAAGGGAAACCATTAAAGGTTTCAAGTGGGTGAGGATAAATAGGATTTTAAATAAATAATTTATTTAAAATAGTTGTGCAACTTGCATTTGTAGGAAAATGCAAGTGGGTGGAGGATAAAGGTGATTTAAATAAATGTTAATTTATTTAAATGTGAGAGATGAGATTTTGGGGATTTAAATAAATATTAATTAATTTAAATGTGAGAGAAGATTTAATTAAACAAATATGATTTATTTATTTAATTAATGGTCTGAATTTGGTTAAGTGAATTAAATCAAATAAATTGAATAATTTATTTAATTAATAGGAGAAGAGGGTTAAGATGAATTAATTAAATATTAGTTTAATTAATTATTGATTAATGGTTAAATAATCAATTAAATACTAAATATTCATTTAATTAAGTAGACAGATTTATGTGACTACACAAAGTATCTCCCAAGTGAGAATCATCCTAGTGGCTTCCTTTCTCTCTCCTAGGTGGGGAGTCACTAGGATCCAATTTTCCACTTTACAATAGGGTTATGTAGCTGACCTAGTTGAAAAGTGTATTTAGATCGAATTTGAGAAGGTTTAGTGTGTCGGTGATCAGAGAAGGCGAGTGTGCTGGACAGATTGAGATGTGTGCATGTGAGAAGCAGATTGGGGCTGAAATGGATTTGTACTAGCAAGCAAAGAGTGCATTGATCAGATCATTGATTTGTTGTTTCTTAATAGTTGTAGCAATATTAAAATCCCTTAACTAGGTAGGTCCTAACAGGCCTGATGTTGTAAATCCCTTAATCGGGTGGCTCATTAACTTGGGTTTAAATCATTTAGAAAGGTTACTTCTAACAAGATAAAGCTCCTAATAGAGATGAGGTTAAAATCCCTTCACCGGGTGACTCCTAACAAGGTCTGCTCTTAACCAAGCATTATTGTAAAGCTCCTAACCAGGCTAGGCCTTTAACAAGGCACATTCCAAAAGAGTGCAAATTTTGTGGGTACCAATTCCCACCATGGTTTTACCAATTTGGGTTTCCACGTGAAAAATCTTTGTGTTCATGTTGTGGATGGATTTTTGAGTTATTCATTTGATGTCTTTACCATGTTTTCTTAATGGTGAACACTTTAGTAGCTACTAGTAATAGTTTGGTAAATCTATTTTGGAGACTGTTTCATAAGCTACTGGTATTGGTTATGAATTTTTTTTGTGAAGTGTTTTCAAATTGATGAAAGATTGCAATTTATTATTATCACTGATTCACCGCCCCTTCTCAGTGTTAACCGGATCCTCACATTAACAATTGGTATTAGAGAATTAGGTCCTATATGTGAAGAATCTTAACCGCTTGAGGAAAAGATCCAAAGATGATGAATAAAGAGGGTCCCAAATTCACTAAGGACAACTACAAAATATGGAGTGCTAGAATAAAGATTTACATCAAAGGTATGGGTGCTTAGTTCTGGTAACATGTTATTATGAAGTATGTACCTCCTACCGGTCCTCTGACAATAGATCAACTTAAGGAGTAGCAGGAAAGCATTGGAATCCATTTTATTTAGAAACTAATTTTGAAGTTTGGGAGAAGTTAGAATTAATCTATGGTGGTGATAAGCGTGTGCAAAAGGCTAAATAAGAGAGTCTTAGAGGAAAGTTTGATGATATGAGAATGATGGAAGGAGAAAATATCACTCACTATGGATAGAGGATAGAAGAAGTCATCGGTCAAATCAAAAGTGCTGGTGGTATTATTGAAGAAGACACTGTGGTGAGTAAAATGCTTAGAACCCTATTGCCTACCTATGCCATTAGAGTGTCTGCTATTCAAGAGTTAAGGTCAGTCAGTAATGATAAAGTTATTGTTAATTCTTTGATTGATAATCTTATTTCTTTTGAGTTAAATAGTTTTGATAACAGTGTACCTAAATCAAAGTCTTCTTTCAAAGCATATGTATCTAGTGTACCGGTGAGAAAAGGGAAATATGTTTGTCATAGTAATGAATGCAGGTCAAGTCATCTTGGCGGTAGTAAAGCTAATGTGGATGATGAAGATAATCTGATGGAATTTGAAGCTCTATTAGCAAAAAGACTTCCTAGAGGCATTGGTAAGTATAAAGAAAAGCTTCCTCTTAAGCGTTTCTCTTGTAACAAGATAGGACATATAGCTGCAAACTATCCTAATAGTGATCAAAAGGAAAAGTTTAGAAAATATAAGGGGAAAGGAAAGAAAAAATGTTATGTTGCAGTGGATGAAGGTGCTACTGATGAGGAATCTAAGGATGAAGACAATGAGGAAATTGTTTTTGTTGTTAAGGAAGATTTGCTTGATAAGAAGGATTTAGTATGTCACATTGACAATAGTAATGAATGGATTATTGATAGTGGTTTCTCACACCACATGACCGGTGATAAGAACAAGTTTATTTCTCTTAAAGAATTTGATGGTGGTGTAGTCAGATTTGAGAACAATTCACCTTGTATGGTAAAAGGTAAAGGTTCTATATCTTTGAATGGTAAAAGTAATGCTGATGGTGCCTATTGGGTTGAAGGCTTGGAACAAATCTTGTTGAGTGCTGGTCAAATGAATGACAAAGGTTATCATCTTGAGTTTAAGAATGGAGTGTGCAGGATTTTAGGATGCAAAGGAGAACTGATTTCTACTGGTAAAAAAACTAAAGGTAACTTATTCCACGTGAATGCTAGTGTAAGTAGTTGTTTGGTTGCTAAGGTTGAAGATAGTTGGTTATGGCATAAAAGGTTTTTCCATGTGAGCTTTGATAATGTGGTTAAGATCAGTAAGTCAAATTTGATTAGAGGTATGCCACAACTTGTTAAACTAGACAATGTGATATGTAAAGAATGTTAGCTGGATAAGATGACTACATAGTCTTTTAAGAGTAAATATTTTTCTTCTGAGCATATTCTAGATTTGGTGCACACTAACTTATGTGGTCTTATGTAGACTAGAAGTTTTTATGGTGATAGGAATTTCATGATATTTACTGATGATTTTTTTAGAATGATGTGGGTTACATTTTCTGAAGGAAAAGTCAGAAGCTTTCAATAGGTTCAAGGCATTCAAGGCCTTAGTAGAAAATGAATCCAGTAATAATCTTAAGTGCATGAGATCTGACCGAGGTGGAGAGTCTACATCAGATGAGTTTGTGAGATATTGTGATGAAAATGGAATAAAGAGAAAGTTATCTACTCCAAGGACACCAAAATAGAATGGAATTGCGGAAAGAAGAAACAAAACCATTGTTGAAGTAGCAAGGACTATGTTGATATAAGGAGATGTACCTAAGATGTTTTGGAGAGAACTAGTCAGCATTGTAGTATACATATTGAACCAGGTACTGGTGAGGAAAGGTAATAACAAGACACCATATGAGTTATGGTATGGTAGAACTCCTAATGTTAGTTATTTCAAAGTCTTTGGCAATAGGTGTTTTATAAAGACAGATGATTATACTAGTAAACTTGGCCCTAAAAGTGATGAAGGAACATTTCTTGGCTACTCTACTAAGAGCAAAGCTTTCAAGTGTTTTAATAAAAGAACAAAGAAGATTGTGGAAAGAATCAATGTAAAAGTTGATGAATACTCTAATGAATCTCATGATACCAGCAAATCATATCGAGCACATGATTATTGAACCGGAAGTGCAGAAAAATATTGAGCAGAGTAGTATAGTGGAAGAAGCTCAACTGGTAGAAGATGAAAAACAAGAAGAGGTTATTGCACCGGAACAGGTTATACCTAGGTATGTAAGGTTAAATCATTCTAAAGACTAGATAATTGGTGACAAGAATGCTTGAGTGTAGACTAGAAGAAAAATCAGGGAAAGTGCATGTCTAACTTCGATAGTTGAACCAAAGCCAGTTAGAGAAGCTCTTGGGGATGATGATTGGATAAAGGCAATGAATGAAGAACTTGATCAAATTGAGAAAAACAACACTTGGTCACTTGTTCCTAGACCTGATGATAAAAATGTGATTGGTACAAAGTGGGTATCTAGAAACAAGCTAAATGAAGATGGTGAAGTTGTTAGAAACAAGGAAAGACTAGTTTGCAAAGGGTATGCAGAAGAAGAAGGTGAATATTATGGGGATAGCTTTGCACCAATTGATAGGATTGAAGAAGTTAGGATGCTACTTGCATTTGCAACATTTAAAGGTTTTAAAGTTTACCAAATGGATGTAAAGTTAGCATTTCTGAATGGTATTCTTGAAGAAGATGTGCATATTGAACAACCAGATGGGTTTGCATTGTCTGAAGACAAGGTGATGGTATGCAAACTGTATAAAGCTTTATATGGATTGAAGCAAGCACCAAGGGTATGGTTTGAAAGACTTCATGCACATATGATAAAGATGTTGGCATTTTTGATGTTCATGTTGTGATTGTCATTGATGGACACACACTTGCATTAAGATCCTCTTTATATGTATGGGTTAGAGCACAACCAGTATTTGTTCCAACCGGTATGTTGTAGGTATGTTGTATTATAGTCTTTAGACTATTGATGTTTTGCAGAATGTGTTTACTGGTCTAAAGCGGCATGTTGACCCCAAGTGGTTAGTGGATACCAAGTGGTACGAGGGATTAAAGCGGCATAACACATTTTTACCAGTCTTCATTTTGATAAACCGGAAATCGGTATTTTGTATGAACCAATAATACTCTATGATGAGTTACCAACCAACATTTTGTGATGAGTTACCATCCACCAATTATTTGATGGTGTCAACACTATAACAGTTCTTTTTGTGTCATGGTACCAAGTATGTCCAGGTTCATTGAACCTAGGAAATTGTAATGTAATCCTATTGGACCGACATGAAATCAGATTCCTTTATAAGGACATCATGTTTAGGGTATTAGGTTGTTGACGAGGTTGCAACAAAGAGTTTATGTTGTTGCTAGGGTTTAAGGTGGTTGAGGAGTTGGAAAGAATATGAATGTGTAGAAGACTGAAGAATGCAGAAGTGCATTAAGAACAAGCTATCAAGGATCTAATCAAGTAGTCTGTGCTATTAGATAGATCAAACACTTATTGATTACTCACATCTTTGACAAGTTTGTAGCCCTTAACCGGGTAGGCCGAAAAGCCTTTTTGTAAATCCTCTAACAAGGTGGTTCACATCTATGGATCTAAAATCCTCTAGCAAGGTAGTCTTTAATCGGACTTATCTCCTAATAGAGATTGAGATTCCTAATAGGATCTGTTCTAGTAAAGAACATTGTAAGACCTTAACTGATCTGACCTTAACCGGTCTGGTTCCTATTCTGTAGATAGTGACTTGTGAGTTCCATCTCACTGTGGTTTTTCCCATTTGGGTTTCCAGGTCAAATATCTTGTGTTATGGTGTTTGTGCTTCTGTGGGTAAATGCATTATTAGCTATTTGGTTTGCATGTTTGTTAACTAGTTTGTCTGTTAAACTATTTTGCCGGTTTATTGCTAGTCTTGTAAAGTGTTTTAGTGTGAAGATTTTTGGCATACTAATTCACCCCCCCTCTTAGTATTCATCAAAAGATAGGATTTCAGAGAACTAGTGAGGACAACAATATTTATTTTAAGACTAAAGGAGACAAGATGTTGATTGCTGAAATATTTGTTGATGACATCATATTTGGAGGAAATGATGAGATGAGTATGACTTTTGCAGATGAGATGAAGGAAGAGTTTGATATGTCTCTGATAGGTGAGATAAATTTCATTGGTTTGTAGGTACAATAGATGAAAGGTGGTATTTTTATCATTCAGTCTAAGTATGTGAAGGAAATGTTAAAGAATTTTGGAATGGAAGACTGCAAACTAGTTGGGACATCTATGGTTATAGGTTGCAGATTGTCAAAAGAAGATGATTCACCCTTAGTGGATGAGAAGGAATATAGATATATGATTGGGGAAAATTCATTATGTTGTTCATAGTAGATTAGATATTGCCCATGCAGTTGGTTTAGTACCAAGATTTTAGAAGAGCCGTAAGGAGACACATATGACAACAGTGAAGAGAATAGTCAGATATCTTAGAGGGACAGTTGATTATGGGTTGTGGTATCCATATAAAGTCAATTTTTCTTTGCAGGTATTCACTGATACTGATTGGGTAGGTAATGTAGATGACTAGAAGAGAACAACCAATGACACATTCTTTCTAGGTGGTAGACTGGTATCTTGGACCAGTAAGAAAAAAACTTGTATACCTCAGTCTACAACAGAAGCAAAGTATGTAGCAACATCCATGAATTGTACACAAGCTATATGGATGAGACATGTCTTAGAAGGATTCAAGTAGGATATGACATAATTGGTGATCATACATTGTGATAACACTAGTGCTATAAACATTTCAAAGAACCCAATAGTCAATGCTAGGACTAAACATATTGAATTGAAGTATCAATTTCTGAGAGAAAGAGAGCAGGAAAAGAAAGTGAGATTAGAGCATGTGTCAAGTAAGGAGCAGTTGGCAGATATATTCACCTAGCCATTGCCTAAGGCAACCTTTGAATATCTCAGAGGTAAGTTAATGGTTATACCCCTACCTAAGGTCTGTTGGCATATGGACACTCCAATGAGACATTGTGTGTGATTGAAGGTTTTGTCATTGATGGCAACCTTACAATCCTATGGCACCGGCAAGACATTATATCGGCAAAGCATTATTTAAACAAGACAGTGCACTGGCATCAACAAGATCAATCTACACCGACACCAGCATAGAAGATGTACACCGGCACAGAAGAGAACATGTATACCAGCACAGAGGCCGACAGGATTTTTGATATGTAATATTTTGTTTATTATTGTAAGTCGACTTGGCAAATTGTAAAATGATTCTTGTATATAAAAGAGATCATTATAAACATTTGTAGGGTATGTATAGGAAGCATAAGGAAAATTATAAGGCAGACCTAATGTGCGAATTGTAGGTCAAGGGTATATGTAAAGAATAGAGCAAGAACCGGTACTGAATCTGGCATTGAAGATGCTATTGTAAAGTAGTACAGATCATTGGATTTGCATAATCCTCATTGTAAGTTAGTGTGACTTCTTATTGAGCAGTGTGCTCTAGGCAGTTGGCCTTCCTACATGTGCAGGCCCCTATTGTAAGTAATATTCTCTTATTGGCCAGTAAGTGAATATTGTGGGTCATAAATCCCACCGAGATTTTTCCCACACCGGGTTTCCTCGTTAAACATCTTGTGTTATGGTGTTCTTTTCATGTGGATGTTTTTGATTCTATTATTTACATTAATTCTTGCATACTGGTATACTGTTACTTTATGTTCTACATATTCAGTTTTAAGAAAATTACATTACTGATCAGATACTGATTCACCCCCCTTCTCAATATCTGTGGGAACCCTAACAATTGGTATCAGAGTCTGGTCCTCTATTTTCAGAAGCCTAATAGCTTGAGGAAGATCTTGACACCGATAAAGATGGAAAATCTGATGAAGCAACTTGAAGGAGCTCTTACTGACTATGATGCAGAGAAGTTGAAAAATATCAAATTAGAAGATGATTTAAAAGCAGCTCAGGACATTATTCAGGCAATTCAAGAAAATCTTACTGTTACAAGAAATAAGAGAAGAGAACTTTGTGAAAAATTGCAAAATGAGAATGATGAAAAGGAATCACTAAATGATATGATAAGCAAATTGAAACAAGAGATCATGACAGCAAAAAATGAAATGCAGGATATGACTATGAGATTTTTCAAAGAGATTGAGGATAGAAAGAAGAATGAAGAAGAATTGACTAGAAGACTAAGTGATGCAGCAAATGAGAACACAAGACTTAGCTATGAAAATGATATGTTGAAAACAGATCTGATGCATACTCAGAATGACTCGAATGAACTAATGAGACAAAAAGAAATCTTGGAAAGGGAATTGGAAATTGCAAATCAACACAAAGAAAAATTCAAGAAAAGCTCAGAAGAACTTGGTACCTTATTGAAGAATCAAAAACCCAAAGGTGACACTTCTGGAATTGGATTTGAAGTTGGAGAAAGCTCCGTAACTGCAAATACCTAGGATCACAGCAAACTGGTAAGACCTTCTAATACTTACAAATTCAATGGAAAATGCTTTAACTGCAATAAATTTGGTCATAGGGCAAATGAATGTAGATCTAGGAATTATCAAAACATCAATCCTCCCACTGGTCAATGCACCAAATGCAACAAAATTGGTCATAACTCTGAAAATTGTAGAATGAATGTAAGATGTTATGTTTGTGGAAGATTTGGTCATTTATCAAATAAATTCAGAACACAAACCGACATAGGTAATGGGAAAGCTATTCAGAAAAATAATGTAACTTGTTATGCATGTAACAAGATTGGTCATATTGCTAAATTTTTTAGAAGTAAAGGTACACCGGTAGATAACAAAAGTACTAGTTTGAAAGGTAAAGAAAAGGTTGAAGAGGTTAAGCAAGAATTCTCAAAGCAATGGATTAGAAAAGGTGATCTAAATATTGGGGATACTCCTCCATTGGTAGAACCAACAAATACTCCAATGATAGGATAATATGATGCTCCACTGGCAGGACAGAGCAATGCTCCATCGGCAGGATGTTCTTCATCAAATTGAAGAAAATTATCTTGAGGGTTTGGCAATCTAATGAGACATGTGCTATTTTTCCCTCAGTTAGAGAAAAGAAGTTGAAAATCATTCATTACCGGCAAATAAAGTTGAGCTAATACATTACCGGCAAGCAATTAATGTGGTAGGTAGCAGAAAAGATTTTATAAAATAAGGTTTTGGCTCCATTTGATTTCACCATGAATTCAAACTTTCAGAGAGTGTGAAGATTTCCAAGCTAAGGCATTCTGAGCAAAGAGGCAAAGCACTTCAGCAATCAATCCATCCAAAGGTAGAAAAAGGTATTTATCATCATGGCATCCTCCTCTGCACCTAAATTCATAGCAAACCCTATAGTATTCGAAGTTATAAAATGACCTAGGCCTATGTTTCAGCTAGTTCCCGAGGTAGCTAAGAAAGATGACAACACAGGTGCTTTTTCAAAAATTCCAAAAGGTGTTGTTTATGCAAAAGACCCTAGAATGTATATTCATTGCAACATAGAGGAATTAGGTGATGAAGAAATCAAAAACATGTATAAGTTTGTTATATGTGACAACTCTGGGAATGTGAAACCTGAACATAAAATTGTTGAAACCCTAGGATTCATTGAAATCCTTTGCATTCCTGAAGTTCCCAAGGAAGTGGTTAGGATAGTTCTGAGCAAGGTACATGGTTCATTCTTTTGGCTTGACTCAGTGCATAAAATTACAAAGGAAGTTGTGAAAGTAGTAACAGGGTTACCTTCCACCGGTAACAGACCTGACAAAACCAAGAAGGTCTCCAATGACTTAGTAACAAACTTAACTGGTGCAACATCCGACAAGAGATCATTGAGGGTTAATGATGTGACCGATACAAATGTTAGATTTGTTAGCATGATTTTAGGTTACAAAGCAACTCATGCTAATAGGCTTAACTCAGCCTCCAGTTTATGCATAAAGAGTGCTTACGACATGGTTAAGGACAATGTAAAAATTGATATCTGTGAATGGTTAAAGGATGAGTTAATTGACAATTTAGCAAAAATCAAGAAGGATAAGAAAGGAACCTTTAGATTTGGAAATTTACTTGTATGCTTAATGCTACATATACCGAAACAAGCTCCTGGTATAGGCAACAAAGATTTTGGATTTGACATACTGGTAGGAAAACAATTATCTGACTTATTCAACAACATGGGTGAAAATAGAGAAAAGAATATCAATGAGTATTTTCAAGCACTAAAGGTCAGAATGAATAAAAGAATCAGACTGTCACAGGAAATTGTCAACAAATACAAGGATGATATATGTTTTGTAATAAAAAAGGATAAGATTTGGATGGAAGCAGTCATCCCAAAGACAATCTGGGTAACAAAGATGGGGTATGAAACAGATGACCACATAGTGGAAACTTATGCTAAAGCACTTCTAGAAGCCCCCAATGAACCAAAGGAAGAAGTATTTGGTAGTGCTGAGACCATCAAAAGTCAAATTCAATCTAAGAAGAGAGTGAAAAAGGTTGAGGCATTTGTAAGAAAAGGAACCAGACAAGCAAAAGCCATAAAGGAAGATGTATTAAAGAAAACCGGCATAACTGAAGATGAGTTGGTAGCCCAACAACCTGAAACTCATCTATCACCGGTAGATACTTCCTCAGAAGGAGATATGCCAGCAAATTTCAAAAGAGTTGTTAGGAAAAGAGATCCCTCACCGGTAACCAGTCCTTCACCTAGAAGGACAAGATAGAAGCAACAAGCCGTGAGATCTCCGGTCAAGAAAGTCACACCTAAGAAGAAGCTGACCCCCAAAAGGAAGAAGAAGACAAACATTGACTTGGTCCCTCTTGACATATTACTGAATGGGATCACAGAGGAATGTAAATTGAAAAACATAGGGAAAATCTATGACACCCTATCAGATGATGAGAAAGAACAAGTTGAAGAGAGTGTCATATTACACATGGATATGTATAAAAAGTTTTTGTTGCAAGTCTTAAATGAAATTCTTGATGAACTATATAAAAGACTTGAGGCCAGAAGGCAAGGAATAATTGAGTTGGATAAGAAAATTAAAATAGAAAAATTACTTGCAGTATACTCGGTCAACTCACCTAAGGAAATTGATGATCTGATAGCTCAGGCCAACTGGACAGTTTTTTCCACTGCACATCAGAAAATTTCACTAATGGTAGGTAGAGTTACAGAAGTTTCAAAGGAAACAGAAAATGGTTGGGATACATTCTTGGTTAAAAAAGAAAAACAAGAAGAATATAGGAATCCCAAGCCCATTCTGGTATATTAGAAGGACAAAGGGAAAGGTAAAGCTGGTGGACCACCAAGTATCAAGATTAGAGACAACTTACCCCCACCTCCTTTAAATACTCCACCGATAAAAACAATTGTAGAAGATCAACCGACAGCTGAGAGTATGGGCACAGAGGATAATAATCCTAATCCTGAAGTCCTATATACTGTGAATGTTGATACTCAGAAGATCAACATAGTGGTGGATAAGGATACACCAGATAAATTAGGTATAGCCAAAGAGCCTCCGGCAATAGGAAACACAGAGCAACCGGTAGCAGATACAGAGAAAAAGATGGAATTTGGAACACAAATAGAGAAACCAATAGAGCTAAAGGCTCCAGAATAGATGCCACCGGTAAGAAATAATGTAGGAAAACTAGTGCTTAAAGAGATGGAGACACAAACAGACCTACCAGAGGTCAATACTAGCATGGTCACTTCCACCGGCACTCAGTTTGTTGGGTCACCATCAAATGTGACTGAGGTATTACTTGAATCTATCAAGAAAATAATTGATTATAGCTCACAAGCTTATAAAGTGATAGATGATTCAATTCCATTTTTGAAATCAATAGCTCCTAATTGTAATATAAACAATAAAGATTCTTTAGGCCAGTTGGATACACTTTGTAAATATATTTCTGGAAATTTTGAGCAAACAAAGGTAGAATCTATAAAGGAAAGTGTAGAAAAAGTGAAACACAAATTCTTTGAGGAAGGAATAAAGAAGTGTAATAGGGAATTTGACACACTTCTACTAGAACTGTGTAATTTATTGAAAGAGTACAAAACTCTGTACAAAGACACCTGTAAGATAAACTTTTTGACAATAGATGTAGACAAAAAGATGAGCAAGGTATAGGAAGAGATCAATAAACTTGCAGATAATTTTGTTAACTCACCTGATACATTATCAATTTTTGAGGAAAAGATAACAAATTTTGAGGAAGAATTGCTCAAATTAGAAAAATAGAAAGAGAAAATAATAAACAAGGAAAAATTCTTGAGATCTAAACTAAGTCCAAGATTGGACTATTTAGCATCTCTGCAGAAGGAAATCTTAGAGGCACTAACACAGGGAAGCAAAACACCAGTAGAGCACTTGAAGCATCTCACCGGTACAGTATGCAGAACTGAGACAACAATAAAAGACAACAAGAAGTTTATGGATGGTATAACCTTAATTTTGGGAGATATTCTTCAGATAATAACTACCCAACTACAAGGTTGAGGTTATGGATTGGTACAACTACAAAATCTACTAACCTTTGTCATTGATGCCAAAGGGGGAGTAGTAGGATGAGAAAATTCAAAACACAGGGATCACATGCTCAGGGGGAGCTCTCACATTTTTGGTAACATTTTTGGTCTACATATTTTTTGGATATCTTTTGAAATTTCTTATGAGTGTTGCCATCAATGCCAAAGGGGGAGATTGTTGGCATATGGACACTCCAATGAGACATTGTGTGTGATTGAAGGTTTTGTCATTGATGGCAACCTTACAATCCTATGGCACCAGCAAGACATTATACTGGCAAAGCATTACACAGGCAACCTTACAATCCTATGGCACCGACAAGACATTATACCGACAAAGCATTATTCAAACAAGACAGTGTACTGACATTAGCAAGATCAATCTACACCGGCACTGGCATAGAAGAGAACATGTATACCAGCACAAAGGCCGACAAGATTTTTGAGATGTAATATTTTGTTTATTATTGTAAGCCGACTTGGAAAATTGTAAAATGACTCTTGTATATAAAAGAGATCATTGTAGACATTTGTAGGGTATGTATAGGAAGCATAAAGAAAATTATAAGGCAGACCTAATGTGCGAATTGTAGCTCAAGGGTATATGTAAAGAATAGAGCAAGAACCGGTACTGAATCTGGCATTGAAGATGCTATTGTAAAGCAGTTAAGATCATTGGATTTGCATAATCCTCATTGTAAGTCAGTGTGACTTCTTATTGAGCAGTGTGCTCTAGGCAGTTGGCCTTCCTGCATGTGTAGGCCCCTATTGTAAGTAATATTCTCTTATTGGCCAATAAGTGAATATTGTGGGTCACAAATCCCATCGAGGTTTTTCCCACATTGGGTTTCCTCGTTAAACATCTTGTGTTATGGTGTTCTTTTCATGTGGATGTTTTTGATTCTATTATTTACATTAATTCTTACATATCGGTATACTGTTACTTTATGTTTTGCATATTCAGTTTTAAGAAAATTACATTACTGGTCAGATACTGATTCACCCCCCCTCTCAGTATCTATGGGAACCCTAACAAGGTCAACTAAGAAGATGTGGAAGCATCAATCCAGTGGATTTCTTGAATATCTTTCACTGTGGATTGATGAGAAGAGGGCTACTTCTCAAGGGGAGCAACAGAGATGAAGACAAAAGGTGCCTTTGCACCTTTGGCATTGCTATCAAAGGGGAGAAGAACAATGATAGGGAGAAGTAATGCAAAGGAGGAGAAGATCAAGTGAAGCACAAATCAGTACAACATGGCATGATGAGTTCTTGGTATTTGTCATCAATTGATTATTTTGGTGTTGTATTCTTTTAGTGTTGCCATCAATGCCAAAGGGGGAGAATGTTGGCATATTGGCATAACTGATGGAGATGATGATGTACCAGTAAAGGATGTTGGTGATGATATGATACTTTATGTTTAGTTAATTGTGTTGTCATTGATGACAACCATGTTTTTTTATGTTTGGTATATCATCTGAGCTATCTAAGCCTAATCGATAATGGAATGTTTGCTAAGTTGACAGTAAACTGGTAAGCAGCAATAGTGAAGAAGATGATTGCGGTAGAGATCTGTGTTGAGTTAGGTCTTGCGGTTTGGAATGTATGCTTATAACATTATAATGAGTCTATGACAAGTACCGCATCATGTTTGGAGAGTTGAAAGTCAAGTTTGTAATTGACTGTTATTTATTCAGTGTAGGGTTTGAGAACTGGTGTCAAGATCTTTGACCAGTGATGTTTTATGGTTTGGTGGTAAGTCTTTTCATGTTCATTACCTAGTGATGATGTGTCAGAAACTGTGTGTGATAATAAGATTGCATTTAAGCACGTACAAGGAGCGAACTTCTTGGGAAACTATGAAGTGCTTAGCAGAATGTGTTAAGGGTGTGATAACTTATTAGATCGATGTGCGGTGATGTCCTATGATCATTCAACAATTGTAATTGTCTTGAAATTTGTTGTAATGATCTGTACGATGATCTATAATGATTTGTAATGATCTGATATGATCTATGATGTAAATTCATTGTATTTTGAATTTTGCTAGGGTTATGTAACCGACCTAGTTGAAAAGTGTATTTAGATCAAGTTTGAGAAGGTTTAGTGTGTTGGTGATTAGAGAAGGTGAGTGTGCCGGACTAGATTGAGATGTGTGCATGTGTGAAGTAGATTGGAGCTAAAATAAATTTGTACTAGAAAGCAGAGAGCTCATTGATCAGATCATTTATCCGTTGTTTCCTAATAGTTGGAGCAGTATTAAAATCCCTTAAAATTGGGTAGGTCCTAACAAGCATGATGTTGTAAATCCCTTAACCGGGTGGCTCATTAACTTGGGTTTAAATCCTTTATCAAAGTTACTCCTAGCAGGGTAGAGCTCCTAAAAAAGCTGAGGTTAAAATCCATTCACCGAGTGACTCCTAACAGGGTCTTCTCTTAACCGAGAATTATTGGAAAGCTCCTAATTGGGGTAGACCTTTAACATGGCTCATTCCAAAAGAGTGAAATTTATTTTTGGGTACCAATTCCCACTGTGGTTTTTCCCATTTGGGTTTCCATGTGAAAAATCTATGTTTTCATGTTGTGGATTTATTATTGAGTTATTCATTTGATGTCTTTACTATCTTTTCTTAATGACGATCACTTAAGTAGCTACTAGTAATAGTTTGGTAAATCTATTTTGGAGACTGTTTGATAAGCTACCGGTACTAGTTATGAACTGTTTTTGGTGAAGTATTTTGAGATTGGTGAAAGATTGCAGTTTATTGTTATCACCGATTCACCCCCCCTCTCAATGTTAACCGGATCCTCACAATAAAAGATGTATTATTCACTTAAATTGATAATGCATAACAATAATGATGAGGAAAATGATCCTTCTCTTATATTTTCTACTCAATCGAACTAGGTTCTTGACGATCTTGAAAAGTATAAATTTTTGAAAAGTTTTTATGGTGGATTGAAACTTGCTTTGGACAAGGTTTATCCTTCCTTGTTTCAGACTCTACAAAATATTGAAGAGAAAGATCAAGAAGAGGATCAGTTTCTTGCTTGTGATCATTCACCCAAAGTAGTGACAACTTAAAATAATGAAGATAAAAGTGATCCTTCACCTATTCCTATTGCCCAAATAAATCAAACTCTTAATGATCCTAAACAAATTTAGTTTTTGAGAATATTTTATGGTGATATGAATCTTTCTCTTGACAAAGTGCATCCTTCTTTGTTTCAAAATTTACAAGAGATTAAATAATAGGATGAAGGAAAGAATTGTTTTCTTGATGTTGAACATAATTTTGATGTGAACTATTGCAATCCAAGTCTTGAAAGAGATTCATCACTACATGCAGGAGCTATACCTACTCATAATAATGCTTGTGAAGAGAATAATAAAGAAAAAGTGGAAGTATTGGTGATAAAATATCCTATTGAAGTGTGCGCAATAGGGGAGAAGAAACATTATTTAAATTTGTAAGTACAAAGTATGGAAAAGCCTAGTATAACTATCCTCATGAAGGTCACATATTCTCGAGTGATAAAGCTTAGTATACCTATCCTCTTTGCATTTTCTTTCCTAGAATAACATTTAATTCATTATTACATATGGCTACATATTAACATTGATTAATCTAGATTAACTAGATGATGCCTCAATTGTAATCATTTTATTTCGTAGCCTAGGCTAACAATAGGGAATTGTTAGTTTCCTATACAACTAAACATATTTGTGTGTGTGTGCACACACACATGTGCATCGATAAGTGTGTGTGCATGTCTTATTGTGCATTTTTCTATTCAATTTCATATATTTATTAACCAATAAATCACATCAATTTGTTTTTCTCGAATTATGTTTGCAATTTTTTACTCTCAATGTTGATTGACAAATATTTCTATTCCTAAATTCTTCATAAATATGAAAGCTACTAATTCATTCAAATTTTCCTCTTGTTTTGGTGAGATGGCCATTGTATATTAAATTCTTTATTAATTTTTTCTTGGTAATGGACTTAGATTAGTTGTTAAAGCAAATATATAATAAGATATATTGGACTAAAAATTAATATTTCTATTGATTATTGATATTTAGGATATAAAAGGCTATTTTAGTATCAAGAAGGACCATGTAAATCCATGCTTGGATATAGGAAAATAAGGATTGTAACAACTCCTTTTAAGGTATGCAATTAAGATATCAAGTTAATAATTATGCATGTGCAGAAGGATCAAGGACCAAACAAGTACCAACAACCACATTATGCTCTATAAAAGAAAAATGCAAGCACATTAGGATATCATATATTTATTTTCTTATATTAATTTGTATGTTGTTTGATTGTATTAAAAGGTGGACATCCAAAATAAATTACCAAGGAGGTTCAATATGTGGGTTTGAAAGAAACTACTATAATTTACCTCTCCATCTTCCCAACAAACAAAGAGTCATTGACTCTTCCATTCCAACCCATAGGAATGACTATGTTATGACATTTGTAGTATGCATGTATTGCTTTATTTTATATATACTTCTTTTTCTACATACATTTTTCTTTTATCAAAATATAACATTGTGTGCTTATATGGCTTTGTTGTACATTTATATTAATTTTACTCAAGTATGACATTGTATACCTATCACTTTGTTTATTTATTCATCGTAGTTTTGAAATAATGTAGACTTATATGGTATTGTCATTGAATTAGGTATATGAAATTTATATTATATATATGATGATCAATTACGACTACAAATGTCATAATTATTATTTCTATATAATGTTATCATATTTCTATGTGATTTGATGTGTATAGTGAGTGCATAGGAAACATGCATTAGTTAATATGATTTGATTCAAATAAAATAAATCATAATAAATAATTTAAATAAACTTGTCATGTGTATTCCTATACACATCAATAGCCATGAATATTATTAATACTATAATTGAAAACGTTTCTTACAATTAATCACAAACCTTTATTGATTTTTAATATGAATATTACATTTTCTTTCTAATTTTTTAGATCATTATGTGATAAGTTTGATATGATGATATGATCAAACTCTTTATGTTTTCACAAATATCATTTATTTTTGTCTATATGATGACCATGCCATTATTCATTATGAGATTCATATTAACCTATGGCTTATTTTAGGGCTATCAGGCCCTTCTAGTAGATTTCTTTATGGTTTTGGATGCTAAATTGTTAGAACATAATGTTATTAGGGGTCATGCCTATAGACACCTAAAATTATCGTAGTCTAATTAAACATATATTTTTATTTATTTAAATTCCTTTTTCCCAAATTAAATAAATATTTTATTTATTAAATTATCTAGTCCTACCCTTCTATTAATTAAATAAATCTTTATTTATTAACTTAATTCATTTATCTTTTTTATTGTATGATAGGTGTCATTCAACTCTTAATCCTCTAATCACCTATCCAATATTTTATTATTTCCTATACCTACCCTTCAATCCTAGTTGGCCATTTATCCTTGCACAGGTCTTAATCTCAAACCTATGTTTTTATGGTGTTCTCAAAAAAAGAGGCTCCTTCCTCTCTCTTTTGAAGGAACCAAGTACAAGTATACCTAAACTCTATTGAATTGTCTATTACAACCACTATCCATTCCCCATTGAGCTCTTGTGCAAAACAACAAATCTAAGATTAACCATACTAAGCAAGATCAATGGAGATAGGAGGACAATAAAGACAAGCCCATGGAATTTGTGAACGGTATACTCTTATTTAGTTTGTTGTTTTACATGTTCTTTGCTTCTTCATTGATGTTATGTTGGATTTTATTGTAGGTTTAAGGTTTTGTGGTTGAATCTTGTTTAGATTTACAATGTTGGAATATCCAAATTCGATATAAACAATACCCTTATAATATTTATATATTGTTCTAATATAAGGTTATAAAATCTTATATGTGATATACTTTATTAAGCATATCCCATTTGAAATAATTATAATCTAATAACTATTGCATTATTAGTTCCTACCCATGGGAGGATACTTATGTATCGATTAGGTGCTTTTTTTTTCAATTGTCTAATTAGATTTAATTTTTTTAAAGAAGTCTATAGTTCATATTTATTTTAAATTTTATATAATTATAAAAATATCATTTTTATTCACTGTAATTGGATCATATTGAGAATAGTAGATAGAAAATTGAATTCCTCAACTAAAATATTCTTATTTTTGTACATTTAATAAATGATGTCAATGAAATTACCAAAAAATTCTGCTTCTTATACAAACAAAACAATAAAATAATCATTATAATAAATTCAAATGACAAGAGAGCGAGGTTCTCCAATTCTTTTATTGAAAAAAATTAATAAAGCTCAGAGAAACTTGACATATAAGCTAGTTCATTAATAAATATGTCATCTTATAATAAATTTGCTGCCATAATTGCCAAATGGCCATGTAGCGTACAAACCAATGCCACAATTGTTTTGAACTTTTCCGTGGTTGCCATTGTTTTAACTTAATTGGTTCACGACTCCTTATGGAGGCTCCATACACCTTTATTCTCTCAATGGCCAACTGCAATATAACATGATGCTTTAATAATTGCAACAAATAATTCATTTATTTATTTAAAGATGAGAGTTTTATTTTATTATTTTTATATTGCATATAAGGAGAGAAGACTATTACAAAAACATGTACAATTTTTCAACCTGGACAACAAGTCCAAACTTCACAAGTTTAATAGTTTTACTGAGAATTATAAACAAAGATGTAAAAATTTATACATATGATACTATAATGTGTAAATTCAAAAAGGAGCCACTATGCTCATATTTTCCAAATGGAATTTCCATGTCCATGTCAATTATCCTTGAAGGATTTGTTCCTACAGAGCATCCATCCATGTGGTCCAACCCCTGGGGCCCTCCATCCAGATGACTTGTTTTCTATCAAGAAGTTCTATGAGTATATGAATCTGATCTTGAATAGGGTCTCGTGCTCTGGCCACCTCTGCTTGCAGGGACTCCAGAGCCAGGTCCACATCTTTCTTCCCTTTGATTGTTCTCTTCCATTTATATCCATTTTCCAGCTCCTGAAGGAACACCCTTGTGTTTCCATCCTTTATGAACCTGAAGAACTTGTTCTTTTCTACATTCATCATTACTGATACTTGCAAGAGAATTCGATGAAAGGTGAGTCCATGAAAAGACTTAGTAAGGGCCCTACCTGAGCCCTGAAATTTATCTTCATTTCTTAATTTCCAAATGTGAAATAAAATTTTAGAAGTAAGAACATACCAAAAAAGGTTAGTGTCCTTTTTTAGATCTTTAATATATCTAATTATAATATCAAAAACAGTAAATTGAACAGGAATATCAAAACCAAATAATAACTAGATTTCTTTAGCAATGCTACAATAACAAAAAAAATATGCCTAACTGATTCAGGGACCCTGCAAATACTACAAATATCACTGCTATTATGACCTTTTCTGATTGGTAACCTATTTAAAATCAACAACCATTTAAAACATTTCTCTTTAGGAGTGACAAGGCTACTCCAGAGCCTATTGAACACCTTCTGCCATTGTGTAACTGAAAAGTCTACACACCACACATTGTTAGCATGGGAAATTATTGCTTCATCATATGTTAGGATCTTATAGATAACACTAGTTTTAATATTATGAACCGAGATGGTATTATTCCACAAAAGATCCTTACAAAATTCTCTATCATTTTTGCATTTCTTGGGCAAGTAAACCTTCTCACAAGCTTTCTGTAGCATATTATAGGTGCATTTATGGGAGCTCAAAAGGTTAAATCTAGCTCTAAGGGTGTCCTAATCCAAAAACCTATCATCCTTAATAATATCTTTAAAGAAGTAGATGCCTTTTTCCGCCCATGCTTTGGCAGGGCACCCCTGAGTAAGAGCCAAGGGTTTGGAGGAGTGCAAGAGGTTCCACCAAATGGATCTACCTCCATGAATAAACTCCTGGTTGCTGACTCTATTATTGCTGATGAAGGGTTTAACACTACTCCAGGCCTTCCAGATAGACTTGAAGACATTGGACCCTTGTACTGATACCTCGAAATCCCTAGCCACAAGGTCACAGAAAGGGAGGGATTTCCAAGTTTTGGCCTTCTTTGGTACGGCCTTCAAGATATTATTCCTAACCAGCACCTTCCATGGTTCATTCCCATCAAGAGCTTGGAATATCCATCTTGTTGCAAGAGCAATTCCTTGGATTCTTAAGTCCTTAAGTCCTAGTCCTCCCAGACTCTTGTCCTTATGACACCACTCCCATTTAACAGAATGCATTTTCTTTTTACCTTTTCCATCAGACCATAGGAAGTTCCTGATGGTTTTCTATATTTCTAGGATCTGGTAATTAGAGAACATCCATACTGATGAGTAATAAATGTTGTATGAAGATAGAACTTTTTGGTATACCTGCATTCTCCCAGCAAGTGAGAGATATCTATTGTCCCATCTATTAAGTTTTCTTTCTATCATGGTTCTAACCCATTGCCATATTTCTTTGAGAGATGGGGAAATGGAAAATAGAATTCCTAGATACCTGACTACCTTGTTAGGTCCTCCCCACTAGATCCCAAACTATTGTAACCAATCCAGAGGCTGCTCCTATCACCAAAGCATGGTAGATTTGCTTTGTGAAACTTTAGCCCCTAAAATTTCCCCTAGGAATTTGATTTTACCTTCTAGGGCCTCCAAATTATGTTTACTAATATCTAGAAATATTGATGTGTCATCCACAAATTGTGCATTGATCAACTCCTCCCCATTTGGAAGTTGGATCCCCTAAAATTTAGGAGAGATAGTAGAGTCTCTAAGTATGTAGAAGAGGGCATCGACTGCAATAATGAAGAGAGCAGGGGCTAAGGGGCAACCTTGTCTAATGGACCTATCTAGAGAAATGTTTTGAGATAGGGATTCATTAGCTTCTACCTGAGTTGAAGCATCTTTGAGCAAAACCATAATCCATTTATAGAATTTTGCTGGAAAACCAAAAGCTTATAACATAGTCAGAATAAAGCCCCATTCCATCCCGTTGTATTCTTTTTCGAAATCTAAGAGAAACATGGTTGCGTTCTGTCCTGAAGTCCTCACCCATTCCATGGCCTGCCAGCTAGTAATTAGATTTTCCAGTATATATCTTCCTTTGATAAAGCCTATTTGTGTGGAGCAAATGAATTTAGGAAGAATATTTTCCAATCTGATCGCTAGAGTTTTAGCCAATATTTTTTAGGAAATGTTAAGGAGTGTTATCGGTCTCCAGTTGTTGATAAGGGACTTGTCCCCATCCTTAGGAAGTAATTTGATAATCCCACTGTTAATTCATTCCCTTAATGAGCCAGTGTTAAGGGCCTCAGTGTAAAGCTCATGTAAGTCATGACTCACCCAATCCTCATTGACTTTGTAGAATTCTATCGTCAGCCCATCCGGACTTGGAGACTTGTCATTATTCAAGTTCTTGATGGCAACTTTTACTTCTTGTAGAGTGATAGGCCCTTTTAATGCATTTGCATCTGCCTCTCAAATCTTAGGAGGAATAATCCTTCTGCACTTTTCTCTTGCTGCTCGAGAGTTAGCACAGTCTTCAGATGAGAAGAGACCTTTATAGAATTGGTAGAATGCCTCCTTGATATCTTCCAAGTCCTTAACTTCTCTATTTTCTACCCAAATCCTATCAATTTTCTCTCTACACTATTTTTACTTCAGCATATTAAATAAAAATTTGGATCCTTTATCCCCAAATTGCATCCAATGTGCTCGAGCCCTAATTATGGCCCCTCTGGTCTTAGACTGTTGATGCTTTCTGAGTCTATCCCTGGCCAAGGCTACCTCATGAGTAAGTTCAATACTGCTTGGGTTGTCTTGAATCTTAGCTTCACACAAGTGGAAATTTTCAGCTAGACTTTTCTCTTTCCACCTAAAATCCCTTGCTTTCTTTTGCCCTATGGTTTGAAGCAACACTTGCCAACTATCCACATTCAGGTTCCATCTTTCCACAAAATAATTCAACAATCTATTCCTTTTGTTAAACATTCTGACAATCTTAACCACACTCAACACATCTGCATCTAAGAGAAGGTTGGAATTCAAAAAGAACTTATCCTTTGGATTTTCCTGCCTCTCAGGGTAATCTTTGAGTCTAATCTGAGAGATGATAGGTTGGTGGTCCAAAAGAGTGGTCAGAAAAATTGTCACAGGATTGCCATGATTGCCTAGGTCAAAAGAGAAATGGTCTTTATTAGCATAGAACCTATCCAGCCTATAAAATATCCTATGTTTCCCATTCTGAAAGTTGTACCATGTGTACCAAATTTCAGAGTTATCTTTCTTCTTGTAGAACAGAGGGTCAAACAGGTTTTTTTGGTTTTTCAACCTTTCCCAGTGAATTTTCTCCATCCCTTTTCATTCCATAGGAATACCTCCATACTTGTCTTCCCGAGTTTCAACCATGTTAAAGTCACCTCCTACAATCCAAGGGATATCTGGCAATGTGGCGATCCAGTCCCATAGTGCAGTTCTCTCCCTGTAGTTGTTTGGGGCATAAATGGAACAAATTCCAAATCTGATTCCATTATTCTCTAGGGACACCCATACCGCTCTGTTACATGGTGAGCATCCTTGGTGTATTATACTCTCTTTCCATCTGGGGTTGATAATAATTCCAACACCTCCTCTACCTCTTTCATGATTTGAGGAGGCCTTGATGGAGTCTTTCCATATAAATTCTAGGTTGACATCCAGGGTAAACTTTACAGCCTTGAGTTATTGAAGCATAATGAAGTCTACATTCTTATGTTGGTTGACAAACCTTCTAACCATTTGTTTCCTATCTGGAGATTCCAGACCCCTAATGTTCCAAGTGATGCACTTCATCTAGGTTCAGAGTATTGTTTTATTCTATGGATGCTTTAAACTTGTTAAAGCATCTTGGGAGGTCTTTCTTTTCCTCATTATTCTTTCTGCTACTAGTACCCCTATTTTTGGATCCCAGAGGTCTACCCCTTCTTCTCCTATGGATCACCTTAGGATTTTTCAGTATCCGTAGTCCATTCTCCTTCTTCTCCTAGGCACTCTTCTCTCTGGTCTTCCTCATTTATTTTAGACTCCTTCCTAATTATCCCTTGATTGGGGGTCTCCAGGGGCTCAGTACAAGACTCCAAAGCCTTCAAACTATCTGGAAGGTCTAGAATAACACCATCACTAGATAGTGGATTAGCTTCACCAGCCTTAGGGTCAGCAACAATAACCTCAATCACACAAGAATCTTCAAGCTCTATAAACTTCTTAGGGGGAATGACAGAGATCATGTCAGGAACGAGTTCAGATTGAGAGGGAAGCTCAACCTTGGTGATGAAGGGAGGATCCTTTGATGGAATCACTTCAAATGAGACATCCATGTCTGCCAAACTTTTGTGAGAATTTATATTCATCAACCCAAACTGGCCCCCTCCCAAACTCAGCTCACTACTCACACCGTCTCTATCCTTAGGGTTATGAGCACCAGAGCTACCACCATTAGAGGCAAGGCTAGATAATTTCATCGCCAAGGGGACCTCAAGCCCATCATCCTCCATAGGAGATGTTAAATTGCTATCCAAATTTATCTTATTAGTTAAATTTCTAGGACCATTTTCCCTAATTTTTTCCAATGCTAATTGTTGTGCTTTTTTTCTTCTTCTTTTCTTAGGATTTTTCCCCACAATCTAAATCTCCTCCCGCGGATTCTCATTTATCTATTTTAGAACATTTGATATTATAGAATGAGTGGTGAGGACAACTCCAGAGCTACCAGAGTTGAAGATTTTTCCACCTTCTAGGGGTTTAGAATTTTCCCCTTTTAGCAAGTTATTAATGTTTTTACTAATGCCATTGAGTTTTCCCATGGTCTAGATGTGCATTTCATGAACAGGTGGCAGGTTGTCGGATTGATTGCGAGGTCTATCTGAACCCTTAGCTTTATTAATAATCATGCAATTCCTGTAGATATGCCCTTCTTTCTTGTAGAGAAAACACGAATTCACCCCACCAAGGATTTCAACAAGGCAAACCATGACTTTGGTTTTGAGATTAATATTAACCCTTTTGGGGAAATCACACCTAGGATTAAGTGATATCAAAACCCTAGCATCTAAATGAGGAATAAGCGAGGATGAATTATCCACTCGAATAGCTTTTCCTATCGCCTCCAGAATTTGGGGTATGAACTTCCATAATAGCAGAGGCACTTCTCGAATTAGAACCCATCTAGGGCACGAGAGTGCAAGAATTTCTTCATTGACCGCTTCCGGTGTCCATTCTAGGGCATGAAATGTTCATTTTCTAACAAACCAATATTGTTTACTAAGCACTTCTTTCTGCATTTTATGATCTTTAAAGAAGACAACAAACAATCCTTTTTCAATGAGTGTACATAACAATACCAAATAACCTAATTTAGTGTTCCATACATTCCTAATCTAGTCATCAATGAATTTATGAGTAGGGCATTTATCCAAATCAACAGTAGCAAAGAAAATTGTAGTATCTCTAAGTCTATCCTTTTCCATATTAATTTCTTTACAAATTAGGTCATTAGGAGAGATGGAGATAGATTTCTAGGCCGAGTGAGGGTCCTTACCTTCTCCACAGGGGCTGCCATTAGCATTCGTGATAAACCTTGCACCTTCGATGACAGAGGGAGAAGAAGATGTAACCGCATCCTTGAAAGACTTAGGTTTAAATGAGGCATCATTATTAATTTTTCCATTGCCTCCAGAAGAGCCCTCCATTAACTAGCATTAAACGCCCGCACAAGGGAAGGCAAGGTGAAGAGACAGCGAAGAGGATGTTGGGAGAGTTTGCACACAAACCAATTAAAGAGCTTACCTACATGGGAGGCCCACGTACATCCCCACATCAGAGCCTATGACCCTGCAGCCAAAGTCCAAACCCTAGGTCTAGACAGAGTTGTAGAGCAAATTTGCCGATCTAGCCCCGTTTTATTTTGTTATTCAGAAAATGGATCTTTTTTTTAATAGTTTTAATTATTATTTATTATTTGTATACACATAAAAATTGGCCATGAGCAATTAAATAAATATTTTATATTTATTTAATAATTATTCTTCTATTAAATAGTTAATTTGAAAAGATTAATTTATTTAATATTTAATATTTTATTAATTAATTCATTTATCCTATTCTTCTAATTAATTAAATATCTAATATTTAATAGTTATTCTCCTATCCTATAGTCTCAAATATTAAATAATTCTGAACATTATTTAATATTTATTTTCCAACTCACCCTCCATATCCACTTCATTTTCCCTTTGCCAATTCATCCATCACGTGGCTAAGGAAATTAATATTTCTTAAATATTAATTCATCATTTATCTTCAACTTCCAAATTTAATGAAAATTGTGTACTTACACATATTTCATAACCATTTCCTATATTCTCTCCAACACCCTCTACATCTTAGGAAGTACTTGAGTCCACTTGTCCTATCATGCCTAAATTTCCTCCAACCATCCCTAGATTCCCTTAGTTAGCAACCTAGCCAAGATGAGATGAGTGACACTTGTCTTCTCCTTCCCCCGTTCTCTCAACCTTCACCTTTGCTCACAACCATTCAAATCTGTAGATCTAATCATGACTATTGATCTAAGCCACATCATCTAATCCTCTCAAGGTCTATACAATCAAGAGCTTCAGTTGAGAGAGAGTTAGACTTCAAGAGACTTCAAGTGCATTTTGCAAGCTAATCATATGCATCAGTGAGTTTGAGTTTTGAAGGAAATATCAAGAGCAATTATCATATAATATCATTTAGCATAATCATTTTAGTATAATCATGTATTATTTGCATATCATAGTACCATTTAACTACAAGTTATCAGTCCATTCTTCATATGCCATCTTGGAAGCCATCAATGCATTGTCTGAGAGCACACCATCGACAATGAGGAACAGTGGAGTTAGGACACAATGAGACACAAATCATGAAGTTTATATTAGTATTTTATTTCATATGTACTTCATGTAGTTTCATTGGTTGAGTTTAAATTTCCTGTAGCATTTCCATTTATATTTTATGAAACTAACTTGTTGCAGGTAGCATTCTGAGGATGAAATTCAAGTCGACACATTTTGGCACCCATCATGGGGCACATGGACCTCACATACACCTTTAGAAATCTCACAAAAAGTTAAATTAATGCATTTGTAATGCAGATTGACACATGTGTGAATTCTAACATCACTTTTATTCTACAGGTTAGTGCATTTTCCTTCTAGGTTAGTGCATTTGCACTATAGGTTAGCACATGAGCATTTTAGGTTAGCGCTTTTGTTTTAAAGTTTGCGCATTTTCATTACGAGTTCACGCATTTGTGTCCTAGGTTAGCACATTTATCAAAGAAATCACACTTTTGTATCTACAGAGCAGCGCTTTTGTAGTCTAGGTTAGCGCTTTTGACCTACAGGTTAGTGCTTTTGAGAAAAAAGATAGCGCATGTGTTAGATTAGCGTTTCTATTTACAAACTGACAAAAATTTCTTGCAGGTCCGAATGTCCAAGAAATCAGATTTTTCATACTACTAACATGCATGTGCAGGATGGTGTTTAAGGCAAATTTTATGCATTTCCTTATCTAGTTAAATTAAAAGTCTTCATTTGGGAAGTAATATATCATATCTTGTTCATCTAGTTTAACTAAGAGGATGAATTGACAGCATGCAACTTGCATTTTTACTATTTTCTCTAAAATAGTTGCACATAGACTTTTAAAAGGGCTAAAATGAACACCATATTTGTTGGAGCAACATCTCCAAATAGGACTTAGCCAACAATTGCTTTGAAATGGTTAAAAAGAACACTTGTATTTCATGTCTTGAAAGTGGTAGGTATATGCTCTCCCCTTAATTGGGTGAGCAAAAAGCCAAACCCACTCTTTTAAGTTTTCTTTACTTTCAAGCAATTAAAGCCTTTAGAGGGCCTGCCTTCCCAAGCTGCCTTGAGGGGGCCAGTGAGAGGGGAACGACCTAAAGTGGAAATGGGCTAATACCGAGTCCTTCCAATCCACTATAAATAAATCATGTTTGTGATGAAAGTCCCAAACAACATGTGCTGATAAGTTCATACCGACACTATGTTTCCCCATAAACCCTATGGAGCGTAACCTCTATATTCTAGGAACCTTCTGTATTTACAGAGCTGAAAGTGCCGCATGTATGGCCACATGACCAGAATCCTTTACTAAAAAACACTTGTACTAGTTGTCAAAATCCTTCTAGTTGTTGGCACAGGAGGTCGGACCTCTGAAGTGGCTCACATACATATGGTTCCTAGTAGAGATATAAAGTTTACCTTGGGGAGTTTTCATGGAAACTAGTGCTTGGCTGCCTTGAAGAAGTGAGTGTCGAGGGTGGAGCCAGTGGATTCAATCATCTAAATATTTGCTTTGAATAGCGTAGCCTCGGGGGAAACCCCACGTGAGATTCAACAACTATTGTCTTAGCCTGCCATAGGGATTGTACTTGCTTGTGCATTTTGTTTATTAAACATTGTGTCTTCTATGTATGTAACATGTTCCAAATGGTCAAAAATTGAAGAAAATTATCATCTACAAGAGAGCAAAAGTCCAACAAATTACTGAAAAAGTTTGATCAAAAAGAGTAATACAAAAAGCTTCCCAACACTTGAAATACCAGATCAAAATCAAAGTGTCAAAACATCAATATCAAAATAATTCTTGAAGTAGACTTGTCTCTAAACCATCACGTATTTTCAAACTAGCTCAAACAACTAGGTCACTAATCCAATAAGTTATACTCAAAAGGTTCTATAAACATCAACATTCAACAAGCTATTGATTCAAACATCTTAAGTGCAAAAAAATCGACATCCTTGTCAAGTTTCTCATCAAGATAATCAAATCCTCTATCATGAAGCTTGATCAATCTATACTAGGTTCCTAATCTTGGATATATCTTTCCTATTTTGAACCTAGGTTATATCAAAACCAAGATCGCACCAACATTGGAATCAAACAAACTTGTGAATTGCCAAGTGCTTATATGACTTTTAAGTATCACCTTAAGAAAAGGATAAGATTCTTGTATATCAATTGCAAGATCTTATTGAAACATAGGACATTCCTACACCATTTTCATCACTACTTACATGGTTGCGGTACATAATTTGATGGTGAAATTTTGCAAAGACGTGATTTTCAACAAAGAGATGCTTTATCCCAACAAACAAAAAATAGCGGTAAAATCAACAAGGCATATCTTCCTAAACCAATAATCACCTATTGACTTTATCCTTTGGAACTTTCAACAACTTTGAGATAATCACACGCCCGTTTGGACTAGAGCCCAACACAAACAACTTAGAAAACAACAAAAAATGGAGGAAGAAGATACTCTTTTATTCCACACTTTTGGATTTACCGCTATTGATGAAGAAGAAGTGAATAGCACCATTAGAGACCTTGAGAAATATTTCAAATTTGATAGGCTAATGGAAAAATTTGCTAGCAAAACAAAAAGAAAAATATCTCTTGACGTTGGCAAAATCTGGAGCTAAGGTACCACAAGAATTTAACATAGAAAGCTTGAAACAAGATGTGGAGGCAAGTAACACCCAAAACACAAATGAGCCAAATATCGAAGATGTGAAAAAAGAAAACAATGGAGAAACAATGAAAGAGAGGGATGACAAAAGAAAAGAGCGTAGTGATAAGAGAACTCACGAAGAAACAAGGAGAAACTATGTGGATAATCCACTGTCAAACCTTACTCAACAAATACAAACTCTACAACAATAGATATAAGACATGCAAAATGGGACAAGCTTCAAGAAGTATTAACTAGAAGATATATGCCCATATCCTTTTGATAAAAATCTGAATATGATACCATTTTCGCAACATTGTGAGATTCCTAAATATGACAAATATAATGGAAGATCTGATCCTCAAGATCACATTAGGGAATTTTGTACTATGAGCATGGAATTTGCTCATGATGAAACTTACCTTATGCGTCTTTTTCCTAGGAGTTTAAATGGACAATCAATGGAGTGGTTTTCAAGATTACCATCCAGAATCAAATCCTTTGAGGAACTTGTGAATAGGTTTATTTCACAATATTCCTACAATATAAGGAATGAAATAACAATGTTGGATCTTTGCAATGTTAAACAAAAGAATGGTGAATCCTTTATGATTTTCTTACAACGATGGAAATGCATGTTTAATAGGTATCCTCGAGATGACCCCGATCAAGAAAAAATGGACATATTCATTGATAATCTTATCAGTGAAATGAGTTATCGATTAAGGATGCAATGTCCTCCCTCTTTTGCCAATATGATCGAGAATGGTCTGAAAATAGAGAATGCAATGATAAAGAAATGAGAGCTAAAACTTTACAATAATTTATACAACAACAACAACAAAAACAACAATGACAATGACAAACCCAAGTTCTGGTCAAAGAATAGGAATGTCAACAATGAAGGGAATGATGATAGTAATACTACAAAACAACAACAACCAATTTTTAATCTATCAAGACAAATCCCAAGTAATAACAATCCAGAAAACAATAAAGCCAAGTCCTTTTTCTCCAATCCTCAGAGGAAATTCACAAACATTGGAGAATCTTTGGAATCAACTCTAAAAACTCTGCTTGCCAACAAATTAATTGTTTTACCAGAAGTAAGAAGTTATGAACCACCGGTTAATCCCAATTGGTGGAATGACAATCTTTTTTGCAATTATCATCGGAATAAAGGACACCTAAAAAATGATTGTTAGAGATTGAAACACCTTATCCAAGATCTAATCGATAATGGAACCATCACAGTGGATAGCCACAAGGCAAATGAATCACACTTGGCTTGCATAACTCCACTTCTGAATTATGACAAAGGTGAATCGTCCCAATTAAAAGATGAAAAAGGAAAAGACAAATTGAATTACACTTATAAATATGATGATGTGGTAAATGTTTTCATTGTTAACGGAAATCCATCTTCAAAACCAATCAATGTTATCACGAGAAGCAAAGCAAAGGTTACCTTTCTAGGTATAGTAAAAGATTCAACATCTGCATCACAACAATACAATTTAGTAGAGCAATTACAATGAATACCTGCTCAAATATCAATTCTAGAACTTCTCAAGGTTTCACCAATGCATAAGGAAATTTTGGAGAAAGCTTTAGTGGAAACAATAGTTTCAAAAGATTTGGATGTAGATCAGTTCCAAAACATGGTAGGACACCTTATAGCTCCTCATTGCTTATCATTTTCTAAAAATGATGATGTATCCTTACAACATCCTCACAATGCTCCCTTACATGTTGAAGTATCCATAAATAAAACTAATGTCAAACATGTACTCATAGATGGAGGAGCTGGCTTAAACATTTGTGGATTAAGTTTGATAAAAGCTTTGGGATATTCAGAGAATGCAGTAGACCCAAAAAAGAAAATAACCATCAAGGCTTATGATGAAGAAAAGTGTTCTTCTAAAGGAACTATTGTGCTACCAATAAGGATAGGACCTTTGGAAAGGGATACATTGTGTCAAGTTTTAGATTTGAACCTCTCTTACAACATTCTTCTAGGAAGGCCATAGATTCACAAAATGCAAGCAATTCCTTCTACATATCATCAATGTGTGAAATTTCCTCATGAAGGAAAAGAGATCACTATATTTGTAGATTCCAGTCAATATTGCAATAATTTGAAACTCACACAAGATACAAGAGTTCTACATAACAGAGAATTAGTATATCCTACCAAAGAAATTCAAGCAAAGTTATGGGAAACTTTTGAAGAAAAAATCATATTAAATGATGAAGGAATGGGAAAATATTCTTTGCATAATTTTCCACTTTCCCCTAAGTCATATGGTAAGCCTACAGACATTCAATGAAAGTCATCAGAAAGATCAAAACATGTGTTTAAAGGAACATTTGTTAGTGCTGGAACTCTTATAGAAGAAAATGAAGATAAAGACATTCTTGGTTGGTTGTACAAGGATGAAGACAAAACTATAGCAACAACAACAGAAGTTAATATTCCCATAAAACAATATGGTAAAGGATATGAAATCTTGCAAAAGATGGGATATGAAGGGAAATGACCAATTGGTAAGCAACATCAAGGTATTTCAGAACCTATTTGTGGAGAAAGAAATCGATTTCTAAAGAAGAAAATTGGCAAGAGAAGCTACATCAAGTGGTCAAAATAGTAACCAATAAAAAAAAAAGAGAAAGAAGAACATGAAAAGAAAGAAGAGGAGATTACCATCAAAGGTGAAGAAAAATCTTGTCAAACAAAGGCAAAATCTAAACAAGATATTCCAGAAACAGTAAAAATAGAGATGGCAAAAATCAAAGAACTTTTCGTACCATATGACATTCCAGTATGGTATAGTGGAGTAATCTTAGATCAAGATTCAAAGATAGATTCCAATGAATATGAATGGGGTCCAGATGCCTTATCCACTACATCAAGTAAGGAACACAATGAAGATCAAGTAGCTATCATGAAAGAAGACTTGTCTATTGCAGAACAAAAGATGAAGTTAGAAAGAAGATAAGGAAAACTCAGAATTCAGAGAAAAGAGACGTATGCAAAAAAGAAAGGAAATGAAAAAGACAAAGAAGTAATGCCACAAGAAGTACAAACAAGGATAGATCAAGCATCTGAAAATAAAATCTTTTCATCAAAAGAGGAACAATATGTATCCAAATGTTGCAGAACCCTAGAAAAACTAAGAGATAGTCAAGTTGGATTGACTATTAGTCCATAAGAAGTTGAGTTTGAAAGGAGACAAAATATATTAAAAGAATCCTCTTTATCATGTGCACAAATATGTCAACTTCTAAATGCAAATGAGGTCAATCAAGAAGGAATTTGCAGTATTAAAGACGTGTGTGTTGATATAATCCATTCATTTAAGGGACAAACGTTAGTTGAAGAACCACTTGAGTGTGAACTACAAAATGCTAATATTGATTTTGTTAATACTAATTCGGAAACGCTTGGGAAAAACAATTCTCAAAAACATTTAATCTATGATGGTACCTATTCTATGCCAAGCTATGATCATTATGTCATGAACATTGAAACACGTAATGATGACAATGATTACGATTTACCCCTTCTTCATCCTGAATTAATTGATTGGGATAATTTAGACAGCCTCAAACTGAATGTCTTTTCCATGATCATGACTTAGCCATGAACCTTAACACTTTTGAACCCATCCCGCCTAAGATATCTTCCATTGCAGAATCAAGTGATGTTTCTCATAGTCAGGAGAATGCCAAATTTTCTAGTCGCAAAAGTGAAATAAAACAAGGAAAGCGACCCATTGTTGAAAACCATTTCATGGCAACACTAGATCAATCAAAAGAGAAAACAAAGGATGTATCTGATGGTGAAAACCTCCTTGAGGCACCAAAAGATGGAAAGTTTGACATTCTTCCTGCATATTTTCAAGAGAGATCTACTATCCTGATAGAACCAATAGAAGCAGTAAACATTGATACATCAAAGGATCCTAAAATACTTCATTTTTCTGCCTCATTATCAGAAAAAGAGAGGAAAGAATACATGGAATTATTTAAGCAAAGACAAATAAATTTTTCTTGGTCTTATGCCAATATGCCAGGACATAATCCTGATCTTATCATGCATCATCTTAATGTGGATTTAAAAGCAAAATCTGTTAAGCAGAAGCTAAGAAAGATGCATCTGCACATTGCTCTTCTTGTAAAGATCGAGCTAAAGAAACTATTAGAAGTGGGTTTCATAAGACCAGTTGCTTATCCAGAATGGGTTTCAAGTATTGTACCAGTATCAAAGCCAAATAAGAGCATAAGAGTCTGTATAGATTTTAGAGATTTGAATAAAGCATGTCCAAAAGATGATTTCCCGCTACCAAACATTGATATCATAGTGGACTTATCAACAGGACACAAGATGTTTTCATTAATGGATGGCTTCTCAGGATATACTCAAATAAGAATTGCACTTGAAGATCAAGAGAAGACAACTTTTACCTGTGCATGGGGAACATATTGTTGGAATGTTATGCCATTTGGGCTTAAGAATGCAGGAGTGACTTATCAAAGGGATATGATGACAATTTTCCATGATATGATGCATAAATTTATGGAAGATTATGTCGATGACATACTTGCAAAATCTCACACAAGAAAAGAACATTTGAACATTTTAAGCAAGATTTTTGACAGGTTGGAAAGGTATCAATTGAGATTAAATCCAAAGAAATGTGTATTTGGGGTAACCTCTGGAAAGCTCCTTGGGTACATTATATCGGCTCGTGGCATTGAAGTAGATCCTAAAAAAGTCAAAGCTATCATGGAGATTGAGTCACCCAAGAACATAGGTCAATTGCCATCTTTACAAGGAAGGTTGCAATCAATCAGGAGATTTGTTTCTCAGTTGGCCAATAGATGCCTTCCGTTTACCCATCCTCTACATAAAAATGTTCCATTCAAATGGGATCTAAAATGTGAAGAATCTTTTTTGCATATAAAAGAATATCTTATAAGTCCTCCAGTACTGATATCACCAACCAAAGGGAAACCATTGTTGCTCTATGTCTCAGCAACAAGTGTATCATTAGGTGCTCTCCTAGCTCAACATGATGATGAAGGAAAAGAAAGAGTAGTTTATTATATTAGTAGAACACTTGTTGGCTATGAATTAAATTATTCCTAAATTGAAAAGATATGTCTACAAGTTGTATTTGCAACTCAGAAGCTACGACATTATATGTTGATTCATTCTGTGAAACTAATAGCAAAGATAGATCCTCTGAAATATTTGTTGAGCAAGTCAACATTGATAGGGAGACTAGCCAAATGGGTTATGATATTGACTAAATTTGACATAGAATATGTTGACCGAAAAGCTATCAAGGGACAAGTCATCACTGATCAACTGGCTGATGCACCTTTACAAAATGACATGCCTTTGCACATCGAATTTCCTGATGCAGATATCTTGATAGTAAGTAAAAACTTTTGGGAATTGTACTTTGATGGTTCTTATACCCAATATGGATTATGGGCCAGAATATTTTTCATCACACCTCAAGGACACACAATTCCAAAATCGTATAGACTAGGATTTTCATGCACCAATAATACTATAGAGTATGAAGCATTGGCTATAGGGCTTAAAATGGCCATTGAATGGAATGTCAAAGAACTCCATGTCTATGGTGATTCAAAAATTATCATTAATCAAGTAAATGATGAATATCAAACAAAGGATGATAAGCTTATGCCATACAAATAGCTGGTGGAGGAATTTAAAGAACACTTTAAAGAAATCACATTCACCCAAATTCCAAGAAACGAAAATAAAGTAGTAGATGCAATGGCTACAATAGCATCTCTCTTGAAAAATAAGAAGAATCAAAAGAGTTACAAATTTCTCATGGAAGATATCTTAACCCCTACCATCCAATCCCAACATACCTATCAAATTTTCCATATATCAGGAACCAGTCAATCCTTATACGGTCAAACCTACCAATATTTGAAAGATCATATCCTTCCTCTTAAATTATCTTGTAATCAGAGAAGAAACTTTATCTGTCAATCCTCTCGCTATACTATTATTGCTGATATACTATATAGGTGTGGTCTAGATGGTACATTATTGAGATGTCTTGAAAAAGATGAACCTGAGAGAGTTCTTAATGACATTCATGCGGGTATTTGTGGTACACACTCAAGTGGTTTAACATTGGCTAACAAACTTCTTAATATATGTTACTTTTGGCCTACTATGGAAAGAGATTCATTCACATATACTAGAAAATACAAACAATGTCAGATCCATGGAAATCTAATTCATGCGACAGCACAAGAGTTATATCCTATAACATGATCATGGCTATTTTCACAATGGGGCCTTGATTTGGTAGGAAAGATCAATCCCTCATCTTCTAGTGGACATAAGTTCATTCTGATTTCTATTAAATATTTTACTAAGTGGATTGAAGCAGTGCCTTTAACAATAGTGATGGAAAACAAATATCATCATTCATTTTGAATTACATAATCTGTCGCTATGGAGTTCCTATGACCATTATCATTGATAATGGAAGACCATTCAAAAATCAAGATGTGAAAGAGCTATGTGAACAATTTCATATCCAACATAGGTTTTTTACTCCATATTATCCACAAGGTAATGGTTAAGCTGAGGCATCAAACAAAACTATCTTAAAAATCTTGAAGAAAACAGTCAATGAAGTTGGAAAAGATTGGCACATTCAGCTAAATCCTGCTCTTTGGGCATACCGAACTAGCGTCTGCACTCCAACAGGGGAAACTCCATATTGTTTGGTCTATGGATAAGAAGCTATATTACCTATAGAAGTAGAGATACCTTCTCTACGAGTATCCTTGCATGATCTTATACCAGAAGAAGAACAACGAGTCTCTCAACTCTAGGAACTAGAACTGATTTAGGAACATCGCCAAAATGCAACAGAATATTTGAAAGTATACCAACAAGGAATAGAAAGAAGCTATAACCACAGAGTCAAGCCACATATTCTCCAAATTGGACATATACTTCTAAGGGAAAATCCAAGAAATCAGCAAGATTGGGAAAAGAAGGGAAAATTTGAACCAAATTGGCTAGGACCTTTTGTCATAGTAGAAACATATGGATCAGGAGTATACAAGTTATCTACCCCTGAGGGTGATTGGTTTGATGAACCTATCAATTCTATCCATCTCAAGAAATTCTATGCTTGAGATATACAGTCCTAAAAAAATTAATAAAAAACATATAAAATCCAAAAAATGCAATAAATTTAGATGGTGAAAACTTGGTAAATAGGTGCTATCTAAGAAGTAGGTTCCTCCATCTATGAGATCGCTTTGCACACCTATCCACTCTATTCTATCGCATCTATCATTTCCATATATCTTAGCTTATCTATTCTGTCTTTAGCATTCATTTTCTCTGAACCATTTAGCAAGAAATATGTAGCTTACCAACAATTATCAATCTTTGACATACTTGTCATAGTCACTATCTTGGACCTTATCAGAATCAATCACTCTACTTTTGTATCCCTCCATGGTTTGGATCTTGATCAGTTCATACATCCATAATAAATTTATGTTTTCACTAGGGGTAAAATCCTAATTCCTTTTGCTAATGTGATCTTTTGAATCTTTGAAAAAATCCAAAACATTCGAAAAAACTTAGAAAAACCAAAAACACCTAGGATTTTGAAATAGATAACAAGCAACAAAGCAACAACTAAATCATGCAACTCAGAAACCAATCAATTAACAAGTAATAAAGGATTATCAAAGATCATTCATCAAGATGATTATATCAGTTAATGACCATAAGAACATGTGAATGACATACAAAATTCATTGTTTATATCTTGATTTTATTGTTAATCATGTACTCTATGCAACTCAAGGATGTCCATGACTAGAGAAGCTATGATGGGGCATGCTTATTTTCTTTGATTGCTATTTGTGGTTTATCTCTTACTACGGTATGAACTTGTCTTAGCATATGACCAACAAAAGATCAAGGAGGACGTTCCAAGTCATGCATGAAAGGAGATACTCCTTCTCTATTCTGCAAGCAATACTTAGGTCAACTTGATCCATTATATCAAGTTGTTTGTATTAACTCGCTATATCAAAATTTATGTAAGAAATACTCAAGTCATCTTGAATCATTATGTCAAGTTGTTTGTATTTTCTTACAACATTTTAAAGCTCAATGATGAAATCAAAGCACTGTTACAAGATAACATATGAAGAATGGAAGTACAATTTTTAGTTAGATCATTTCATTAGCTTATTATTCAGTTGCATTATAAGCATTCATGGTCAGCTGCATTATAAGCATATCATTTCATTAACAAATCAATGGTCATAAATAAAGATTGAGTATACTTGGACAAACAAAATAATTTGCATTTAATCATTATAGGTGCATTCATTTTAGAATAATTTTAAATCATTATCCATTTCATTTAGTTGCATTTCAAACATTGCATTAGTTTGCATTCAATTAAGTGCATTTTATTCATTATATAGTGTATCATCATTATAGTTTGCATTATCATTTCATTTAAGATCATTTAGTTGCATTTTTGCACTTAGATTCATAATCATTATAAGCATTACATATAAAACTCAATCATTGCATTTGCCTTTTCCCATCATTTTCAATTGCATCATAAAAAACAAAAACATAAATCATATAGATCATTTATATCATCATAAATCAAAAGCAAATCAATCATTCATTTAGATTTCCATATAGATCATTACATTCATATCATTTAAGTTAGTAATCATTTTCATTTGCATCCAAGATCATCAAAATAAAAAATCAAAACAAAAACATTTATTATTGCATCATATAGATCATAATCATAAGGCAAGACAATCATCATCATATCATCATCCATCTAATCACTGCATCCATATAATCAAAGAAATTAAAAACATATAATCAATGCATATAGATCATCAAATAGAGTAACATGCATATAAATCATCATCATCATATAGAATCCAGGTCTACATATAGATCATCATAAAACAATAAAAGTCCAAGTATACAATGATATCAAATAAACAATACAAGTGCCTCAAATCAAGTCACAACTCTCCTATACTAGTACCACCTAACTCTATCCATCTCTGTGGCTATGGGTGAGAAGATCCTCCAGATGCCTGTCTCCCATGATCACCACTCGTCTGAGGAGGTCCCATGACCCCACCATTGCTAGTGTCCATCAACAAGGTGGTTTGATAACTACCTGCTCTCTGGCTCTCTGTAACTGCCTCCTCATATCATTATCGCTAGTGGGAAGTCTCCTTCCTGGCCTGAACTAATTCTCTAACATTGTCAGCCGAGAGAGTACCCAATCCAACCTATTGAATGTGATCAAGAAGGCCCTGAGTATCGTGTTGTCTCCTAACAGCTCTATCCCTCTTAGTCATAAGAGTCTGCACCTGTACTTGAAGGTGATCAGTCTATGCTCTAAGACTATCAATGGTCTCATGCTTTGGTGCATCCTGCTCTAGCACATCATGCACTAGTGCATCCTACTCTGGAAAATCCTATTGTGGTGCATGAACCCCAATCCCCTCACCACCAACCTGTCCAACTGCTGGAATCTTGGTCTTAGTAACTCCCCGAACCCATTGTCTAATCAAGGGAACATGATCCTTAGGATCCTCATCATCTCCACCATGTGCTACAATAACCCTAGGATCTGGCTAAATTTGACCAAAATCAATACCTATCTCGCAACCCCCATCTAGTCCACTCACCCTACCTCCTGTCAATGGCAACCCTCTCGGTGATCTCATACCTACCCTTCCATGCTCCCTCCCAATCTGTCCAACATCTCTCCCACCCATAGGTCATGCTCTCTCAATCCTACCAGGCGGTCCAAACAGTCCTCCACGGAATCTCAGTCGACCTCCCCTCCATCCAGGTCTTCTCCCACCACCACCTCCATCCCCACCCTCATGTCCACCTCCCCTAGCCTCATGAGTAGCTCTAAGCTCTTGTCTCCATCTCCGTCTTCTAGAAACTAGATCATCTAAATCATCATCCTCATCTCTTGAGCTGGGAGGAGGATCTGCTTGATCAGTAATGTGAGGAAATGGATGAGCTAATATGTATTAAGCATAATCTGCAATAACCCCAGGATCAAGAATGTGCAATCTCATATCATAAGCCACTCTTGGAGTAGCAACAAACTCTGCACGAGCAATCTCAAATCATAAAGAAGGTCCCCAATCTCACCTATCTCTATACCGCTGAGCATATATTGTCACACTCGTAGGGATAGCCTGGATGATACCAAACTGTCTCAAAATGCGACCAATCAACTGTTGCTCAACAATGTAAGGTGTTCGACCAATGATATATCTACTCTGCATGATAAATGGTAATGTCTATGCATCATCCATCCATGGCTCACAATCAACATATGGTCTCCAAGTAATTCTATCCAATGAATCAAGCACCCAATGCCAATACTCCATCTTACCCAGTTTATGCTGAGTAAGGATACCTGCATAAAAATATACATATGGATGCCTCTCTCCACAAACTCTGTGATGGATAGGCCACATAATAGCAATGTGCTCCCAACACTAGATCTGCAATAAAGTGCATCCTGTAGACAAAATCGCACTCTCATCATACACTACCTGATGAAGATCATGATATAAATGTGCCAACATGCAAACACCCCAACCATATCGAGTACGATGTTGCATCATACTCAGGAGAATCTCACCCCATCCAATGGAAAAACCTTGTGATCTCCTATCAGGACATATAAATCCTCCAATCAGACCAACAAGAATAATGGGAAGAGCTTCATAATACATCACCATATCAACCCATCGGATCTCTCCTCTACCAATGCTATCATCAGCAAACATGACTTTGCAAGCCTTTGTACCGACACGATCCTAAAAATCATACTCCACTAGCTCGCCAGTCACTGGGATATGTAGAATCATGTAGACATCCTCAAGAGTCACACTAATCTCACCTGTAGGTAGGTGGAAAGTGTTATGCTCACTGTTCCATCTCTCGGCTAACACCGTCAATAATCCTCTATTATGCATAATCTCAGGCATATACAATAAATTGCGTAAACCACAAGCATCTATGTGTCTAAGCATTGCCGGTAATTTCTCCTGACACTAGAGAACATCAAGTTTCTCCTATTTTATTGAATCAATCAAATTATAAATCAATCTATCAAATCAATCAACAATCATTATTTATCTATCAAATCAAATTGAAGAAATCTACTCTATCAATCTATCAATAAAATCAATCAAGTGATCAATCAACAATCTATATATCTATCAAATCAAATTGAAGCAACTTAAGCTATCAAATCATTTTAAAACCTATCAATCATGGTTTTCTATCAATCACTGAGTTCAATCAAAACTCTGCTAAGTTCTTGCATCATAAACTAAACTGGTTTCTTAGAACCACTCTATCAATCTATCAATCAAATCAATCAAATTTATCAATCAATCAATCCAGCAATCAAAGCTATCTATCAATCTATCAAGCATGTAATCGCTCGATCAAGTCCCTTTTTCATCATCAATGCATATTAAACATGTTAAATCTAATCGTCAAAGTGATTTATCAAAAACATCAAATTTGAGCAAAAGTGCTATCCTATTGAGCA